>NW_027480457.1:2568039-2889044 GCF_051401765.1 Calliopsis andreniformis
ATAGGAGTGAAGAAGAAAATAATGGCGATATGTTAAGTAAGGAAATAAGAGTTGTGGAGGTAGGACTATGCAGTTGATCGATATGTATACAAAACTTAATTAGTAAGGGGTAATGTGCTGTTGGCATAAAGAATTCTTTTGACTTTTTATGTGTTCTATTTCTGCAGTGTCTTAAATATTCAAATTGTATAATTTCATACTTTTAATGTTACTATTAGCGATTCGAAAGCAACATTGCTGAGCTTTTACGTTTACATATGTTAATATGTGTATATTTTGGTATATATTTTATGGTTAGAGGACTTCAGGAAAGTAGAATGCATTCGTTGCGCAAGCATTAAAAGCATTGACATATAAAGGTTAAAGAAACAAAAATGTTTTAGATTATATCAATTAATAATACTAAAACAAATGGTTATTTTAGCTTTGATTTTTTCGGCCTATTCGAAATCTGAATATTATTGTGATCGATTGTTTTGCTGTCTTTGTCGGATAGATGACTTAATTATAAAAGAGGTTTGTCGAAAGTAAATATATAAAGTCAAAGTATTTGAAACTTCAGTCATCAATGTTCATTTGTTAGTCCCTTGCAATCTATGATTAAAGAGTTGTATGCGTCGGTGCATCTCTCTAAGGAATTATTGTCTTGCTCTCCAGCGAAGGCGGTAAATAACTTCTTTGCTATAAACTGTGGCTACAAAACGAGGAGGATCGTGAAACGCGTGTTATCGTTTACCTTTTTGTTGCTTCTTTTACTATGTATATGCATGCCTCACAATGAATTCGACCTTACTGCAGACGTTAAATGACTACTTATTACACGAAAGGTGTGCACTTTCTGTAACATTGGATGTACTGGCACTTTTGTGTAATTATACTTTCACGGGAAACCTTAAACACCTTAAAACAGAAAACAGAAGATGTGAAATTTTCATTTTCATTTTTTTTCATTTGTTGTGTTTTCATCACATAAGGTACAAAACCATTCAGAGCCTTTCTTTTGCCCTTTAAAATGAAATTGCTTTTGTAACATTCTACTATTGCTTATATTGATACGATCCAATATAGACAACTACTTTTGGTCCTATCTAGGCAACTTGACCAAATAATTTAAAATATTTGACCTAACCTTAATATTAGGTAAAAATTAAAAATGAATACAGTAAATTATAAATTACTGTATTATGCTACAGCTTAATAGATTGTGCTACTTATCTACTTTAGAAAAACTAGAGACCTTATAGTATAGTCATCTACGTCTATAAATCTAATATAATTCAATATAAGCTAACAAGGAACATCATTCTAGTGTCATCTTCCGATTTTGATGAAACTTCGTATACGAAGAGAGCATCGAAAAACATTGGATACGTAGTTATTTTAGGAGCTGATATTCATATTTAGGGGTAGAATCACCTTCAAAGTTGGGGTGGAAAATATATTTTCATAAATAATGTGGCTAGAAAAAAGTAGTAAATATACAAAATGCATGGTTTTTTATAAACAAGAAGATGACGTAAACAAAATTCGAGATCTTTACGAAGATGAAGACCCGCTAAACATGAATATCAGTAACTAAAAAATATACGTGTTTAATATTTTTTGATGTACTACTCGTGTACCAAGTTTCATCAAAATCGAAAAATGACACTAAAGTGATGTCCTTTGTAAGTCTGTTCTACTATACCTATGCTATATCTATTCTTGGAAAAATTCTCTGTTACGAACTTAGGGACAGTGCTAATTTTTCGAAATATGGAGCATCTCCCCTCAACATCATTTTTTATTAATATTTTACATATCTTAATCTATTAACGGTGGAATTTTGTTTTCAAAGTGTGTATCTGCTTTTGTAAGCAAAATCAAGTGATGATGAGTACAAATATATTCGTCAAACGCAGAATAAATACACTTACGCGGAATTTCAATCAATTATAATAAAATGGCAAGTCCTACAAATAGAATTTTATTCCTTCAGACGATGAGTATATTCATTACTGTAAAAATGATAAGTTCCTCGTGGCGAGTATACTCGTCAATCACCGTTAGGGGATTAAAAATGAGTAATTTCGGCAAAACTGAAAATATCACAGATTTACTGCCTGCTAAAAAGTATATTCTTTAATTTAAAAAAAATTCATTTAAACTGATTAATTAGTTTTTGAGATATTAATTTCACCAATTCGAAAAATGATCTTTGAGGAAAACTACACATATTTCAAACACGAAAAAAGTGAAAAATCTAAGAAACAAAAGATAACATTTTTGAAAGCTTTAAATCGGAATCTCCTCTTAATTTTTAGAACAGGTAATTTGTTTATTTAAACGTCAAGTGGACGCCGTAGAATAGTGATGATTGCATTAACTGAAGCATATAAGCAACTCATATTGCCTGTCCTATGGTGCAAGTTGTGTATACAGAATATTTCCAAACACGTAGGACATTGTTGGAGGTTAGGTTTTACATATCTAGACAATGAAAAAAAGTTCACATGAACATATGTCTGGAAATGCTCAGTTTTTTAGTTATACACTATTTTGTGTTGCCTAAAATCCTGGCTCAAATCCTGTAAAAAGTAAGAAAAACGTGAGACACTTTTGAAGGGTAGGTTCTAGATACAAGGACAATGAAAAAGCCTTAAATTTAGATATGCTTGGAAACGTATAGTTTTTTAGGTACATGCTATTTTAAATTGCGTAAAATGCTGACCCTGTTTCTTATCTGTACGATGTGCTATACTCTTTAACATCCTATGATGCCCAGAAATATACCGGCCCTTGATTGTGGAGCACACAGTAATAGGTGTTAAAGAAAGTATCACACCGTACATGATATAAAATAGCATATGACTAAAAAACTGAGCATTTCCGGACATATGTGCACATGAACTTCTATCGTTGCTTTCGTATCTGGAATATACTCTCCAAAAATGTTCCACATGGTTGGAATCATTTTGTATACTACGAATTACCTTTCTTCATAAAATATAGAGGCGGGTGGGACAAAACGGACAGTTTCTGCTTTAAACCATTATTTCTTTATTTAGAGCTGAAATGATATCTACAGTGTTCTAATTGCCCCGTGTGCGAGGTAAAACGAGCAGGGCTACATGAGCACTGCTCAAAATTTCTTTGTAACCATTTATTTGAGTAATATATTTACCGACATAGATTAAATAAAAATACATATTTATTGCATCATTAGGAATGATATATTAACTCTTCTATATTAAATTATGTATTGCACAGTTTTATCGCGTTTCAATTTCGCATTTATACTTTGTGTATTAATATAAAATAATAAAGTAAAGCAAAAATTTTAAACTATATAAAAACATAAAGAATACAAACTAAAACTTTTATTACATAAATAAAGTTAAATAATAAAATATTACATTAAACTATGTAAGAACATAAAGAATGCAAACTATAAGACTTTAGTTACATAAATAAAGTTCAGCAAAAAGTATTATATTAAACTAATATATTAATATAAAACGTATAAACTATAAAACTAACAAACTAAACTGTGAGATCTATAAAGACTAGGTTATGTTCATGAAATTGGATGTGTCTAGATCGCCCCGTTTTTAGTGCTCGTTTCGACCCCAGTCATACATAACTTTTATGTTTAATTATTTTTCTATATAAATTATAATTTTAAAAAGTCAGATAGCAGGTCAAAACAGAAATATTAAGCGTTCAATTTAACTACTTAAAAATTTTTCAACCAATAATATTTACGTCTATTTTTGTTCTAAAATATCTGTTAAGTTTTAGTAGACCTTACGTTTTAACAATTAAAGTAATACACACTATATGAAGTAGTTAAGTATAAATTATATGTAACAAACGATCGGACGCATGGCGCGTTAATCTGCTCGCACAAAAGTACACACATCGCAATAATCGGTAAAAACAACTGCCACTCAGGGCACTTCCGCTACGCACTCCATGGATCTCAGTGGCGCGGAGATACAAATTAGATGTCCGATTTAACAATATTCACACAAAAAAGTCTGATAGTCTTTAAGACATACTATCTTTTATTTAATTATAGATTCTAAAATTAGGTTTTCTTAAACAAAATTCAATACTTTAGAATAGACAAGTGTTTATTATTGGAAAATAGTATATAAAGCGCATGTTGCATCATGCAGTTAATGGTAATGGAGGAAAGAATGTGAGTTCGTTGGACGTAAGTGCCCTAAACTCGATATTTATGTTCGACATTCTACAGGGTCGTTTTCTTTCCTTTCCTGAGATGTTGATACTGCGTTAATCGGCGTAGGATTACCCACGCAATTGGTAATTTACGAAACGTGTGCTGTGTATTTGGCAACCACTTTCCCTTCTGATTCTTCGTGCCTTCTGCAACACTGATAAGGGGCGCCAAGGAATTAAGAAACGCAAACATTTCATTGAACACTCCTACTTCTGAAGCTCCTCCTGATACAATTTCTCCACCTACTTAATACTATGTATTCCCACCGATAGATAACGGGAAATTTGTTAATTTCGAACAAAATAATTATTAAAACATACCTAGATGCAAGTTTTGTTATATTTACCTATGCCACGATAGTATTTAAATTGGAAATTAATATCTATTATGTATTATATACAGTATAATTTAAAAATAATACGAAAACGACTGCACATATGACTATGTGTGATATATCTCCCCACTCGATAGGGTGATAGGCATTCTATTTTGACTCAGCTTCCAATCTGTGCCAAAAGCTGTTAATTAGCATCTCATAGACATAGAAGAGTACAAGAATAAGTGATAAGAGTTGCATGCGATTATACAAGGAGACAAAGACAAAACACGATGCTTGAAAGTGAAAGTGTGACAATTTATAAAATCGTTACCCTTGTTATACTAACCGATTTCTCCCCCTAGTTTAGATCACAGTTTACTTTGGTTAATTGGAATGGTCGTAGGAGGATAACGAAACTCTTTTAATTCTTGTTTCTCTTTAAAGTAGAATTAACCAGGATTTCAATGAATTTGTCGATACTTATGTTTGCAAACGCGGTCTCAATTACCATAAATTAAACAGTTTGTAGTAAATATTATTATTTCTCTTAATATAAAATTCTTCGCATTATTGTTACATATGTTTATATTGACCGACCACTATTTATTTACCTATCACATAATTTGCATACATTATTTTAGTTCAAATATACGTGTACAATTTATGGCTATTGCAAATTGACATGCATTTTATTGGTGTCAACTATTATGTAAGAAAGTCACACATCTCTGGTATACGTACAATACATATTATGAATTTTTAAATCTACTTTTTTTCTTTTTTTTTCTTTTTTTATATCAAGTGGATGTATATATAGAATCATTTTAAGCAAAAAACATTTAAAACTGAAGTGTAATTGTAATACATTGATAATCTGGTTTAGTATTCTACAATATGAAAAAGATTTCACACTAAATATACTCTCTACATGTATCGCCTTTTTGACAAATGCATATTCGAACTTAGAAAAGTTAGATTTATGTTTTCATTTCCACTCAATATCACCTCAATACTCAATATATAAATATCATATCCCTGCTAGGTCTGGACAAATATTACGTCCTCCTTCACAGTAAAATACGTCACGATTTAGATGCGAAACATCTTTACTTATTCAGACTATTTGAGTACCTTGCAAGCGTTAAATAAGGTGCCGATTTGTGTCAAAGTTAACTCCATTCTGCTTGATATTAGAAAGATTATATAATCCCACTCTCAAGGCGATAGAAACATTTTCTTCTTCTCGATACCAGCCCATATAGGAATATCTTTCAACAAAAAAGTGGGTGCCCTCGCTAAAGAGGCAATACTTCTTGAAGTATCACTTAATATTCTAATTCCTTAGTCCGATTATACATATAGTTTCAAGAAACAAACTAAGGCTGTTACAGAAAAGTATGTATTCGAAGAAGATAAGGTCAAGAATCACAAAGTCGAAAAATCATTATCACAATCAAGTTCTTTAACCTTCAGAAGGCAAATGGTTTTTGATGGCCACGGGAGGCAAATGGAGGGTAATCTTGACCCATAGGAGAATTTGTATACTACCTAGTTTTGGGGAGGGATTTTATATAAAAACGCATTTTGAAGATCATACACTTTATTTCTTTTTCGTTTTCTGTATACCTGATACATGAAATAAGTGTAATTTTTGTATGATTCTTACAAATAAAGTTGTTACACTTTGATATCATAAATATTAACATATATGTATAGTCCTTGAAATTCATTTCTTAATCGTGGCCTCACACGAATCCCACTCCCTGCTCACAGGTAAGCCCCTCTATCTGTGAACATTCTGTATACGACGAACCGAATCGTTACACTAGTATAACGTGTATGTATTAAGTTTAACATGCTTAGTATGTATTTAAGCGCATATTCTTCTTTCTGTATATTTTTCTTCTTCCATGTTCCACCATGCCCTTTAATAAATGCACAATCTATTACAGAATATCAAAGTATACAAAAATATCAAAAGCGAAATAAACGTTATTATGTTTTAAAGCTGCAATAAATTTTTATTTTCTGTTAGTTCCTATTATTCTATTAGTGTGTTAGCAAATTTGGATCAGCGCGAACATACGTAGCCTAGTAATAATTAACATGTCAGATGTGTTAGTTATAAACAATTCGTTTCAGTGATAAATACTTGGGTAAGTATACGATTGAAACGCTGTGGTAAAGTTCACTTTATCGTGAAAATGAAAAAGTTGCGCGCATAAGTGCAATGTGAGTTGTACGAAACACAGTTGTATAAGAGAAGAGGACATTTCACCTTTTTCTTTGAAAACTCAATCAAATCTATTTTATTAATATAGCGGTGCTACTGTGTGATCTGATAATTTCATTTGGTTACTCTACGGAAGCTTTCTGGGGGTTTTTCCGTGCTAGCTACGACAAAAGACCTTCCACGGGCCATTTTCCCGCGGATATTTCTAAAGCACTGCTCTTTTCCCATTTGCTTTCACAATTGCCGAATATTAATAAAGGTATAGGCATACAAGTGCATAAATTTTCTTATATTTTATGTATGTTTGTTTTCTAATATTGCAATCATAAATTCACAATTTGGCCCGATTACGCTTTAAGAAAAGTCAGAATAATAACACTGGTACCCTAAAGTGGTTGGATTACTCACACAGTTCAATATTACGTATCTAATAAACGTATTAAAAATTAGATTACGTATCAAAACAACAAAATTCTACTTATACGATAGAAACTCTCACAGATGGATGTGCCATTACAACTTGCCGTTACTACTGTAACGTTTCAGTGTTTTGGGTAAACAGTGGCTATAGACTTCAAAAGAAGAGTGGCTGTTTCCAGAATTTATGACGACGAGAATTCGTGTAAGATGCGATAAAGGATTGAAATCTGCGGTTTTCTCTGTTATAACTACGATTTATTATAATGAAACTTAAACATATTATTAATTACAAGAACTAATTGTAAACTAGATATTAAATTCTTTTATATCGTAAACATAATTTTTTAATGCAAGCGAGAATAAGATGTCTTATTTACAAAGGCTGCTAAGGTAGGGACCTACGTTTTGTAGGATATGTTGGTAATTGTTCTACTGCCGCTCAAATCTGAGTCACTATCTGACTTATACATAGAAGTTACTACAACGTGGAAGTCTTGTTTGTTTCAAAGTGATCTATTTTCAAAAAAATCGAACTGCTTCTTAGCGTTTCTAGCTTCGTAGGAACTCGAATAAATTTCTTTAAGCTATGTAGGTTATATAGAGCTTTAGAACAGCGTTCTTCAATCTTTTTACACCTGCAAATCGGTGAAAATAGGAGAAATATTTCGCGCACCGGCTGAAGGCTAGAAAAGAAATCAAAACCAATTTAGATAATATTTTATTTACTAAACCTAATGTTATAAAATTACAGTTTTTAATTATTGTAACATCTGCTGTTGCTTTTGTGTTAGAATATTTGATATACGTGGCTGTAGCGTCATTTCTGAGAGATGAAGCGCTGCATTAACACTTATTCGATTTCTCTGTTTTGTTTCTATTATTGATATGGCTGAAAAAGTCTTTTTACACAAATAGGAAGTTGAAAAGGCGATCAACAATTTGATAGCTTTATAACTCAGAGATGGGTATTCTTTTTCAAGTGATATCCAAGATTGAGATAATAAGTCTAGATATCAGAGTGACATCTGAAGACAACTCGATCAGCTTTTCTTTTTCACGAAGATCAAGTGGGCATGATTTTATATCTTCCAAGAAGGGACTATTAATCCACAAGTTACCTTTTCGAGGATCCTCATTTTCAGATAAATAATTATTAAAGTTTAGCTAACGCCCTTAAATGTTGACCTATTTTGTTCAATATGACTTTCTAATTGACATCTACAGCAATAAAGAATTCTCCCAAAAGTGGAAACATTTCTATGTTCTCCTCTTACACGCTACTATCCCAAAGAGCCAGTTTCTTTTCGAACGCATCTATTTTATTTCTCAGTGTACAAACGTTTGTACAAAACCCCTAAAGAAAAATATTAAGTTCATTAAGAAGGTTAAATATGTCCGCCATATACGCAAGCTTAGCCATCCATTCCTTATTCAACAAAATCTCTACTAGGACAGATTTTCGTTATTACAGAAACTGCTTTACGTCTTCCCTCAGTTTGAAAAGGCGTGCAAGAACCCTTTCTCTCGATAATCATTTCATTTCTGCGTGGAGAAGAAAATGTTGGTGGTGTGAGTCCATACTCTCACACAGTGTCGTGAACAGCCTAGAGTTCATAGCTCGAATGCGAATTTCATTAATGATCTTCACCGCGTCATTCATCACAGTGTTTAGTTCAGTAGAAAGCTTCTGGGTGGATCATACAGTGAGTGGACAAGATTTCTGGGTGCGCAACTTTCGGTATTTTCGTGATTACCCTTGAGTGATGTCCAGTCGTACTCGCTCCATCGTCTGTACACACTCCAACGCAATTGCTCCAGTCTAAGCCCTGGAGGTACGGCTGCTTGTGTACGTCCTTTTGTACTCAGAAATTCAAAGTGTGATACTTTGTTTAAGATCACTGGGTGCCGCACGTTCAAGGGGCCGAACGGTCCCTGGGCCTAGTAGGACCTTAAAGAGGATAATACACCTGAGGCAGAGTGCAGTCAAGACATTTTATGCAATATAAAACAGCATGTAATTAAAGAACTATGCGTTTTCGGGCATATGTGCATTTGAACTTTTTTCATTATCTTTGTATCTAGAAACTATTCTTTAAAAATATCCCATGTTTTTCTTTACGAGACTTAAGTTAGCGTTTTACACAACACAAAATAATGTATACCATTATACGCTATTATACTTGTGATATACACTATTTCATATGAACTGTCTTTAATTACCTAGGTATGTAGAACGTATCCTGCAACAATGTCCTACATGTTTGAAAGCATCCTGTATAGTAAATATCAAAAAATAGTATTGTTGGATTTTCGACGTTCCTTAGTATTAATAAGTTTGTCATGTAGTGAATTTAAGAGACTGGACATGAAATTTTTATTAAAACAACCAGTAGATGCATATGTGTACAATTTATAAAGGAAGTAAGAAAAATTTTATATTGCGAACGTGTTTCATGATGAAAATAATAGGATGAACAAAGTGAGGTACTTCAGGGCGAGCAATTTTTAAGACAAATCTACTAGCTATAGTACTTTCCATTTAAAGTTATGTAAAGTAATGAGAGTATGTCTGATAGGTACAGTTGATGGTACAGTTTGTATGAAATTCAAGTCCAAATCAGTATACAATGAGTCACAGAAATATTCGTTCTTATACAAGTGGCATTAAAAATAGAATTTACTTTTAATAATACTTTTTAGATGATTCAGTATACTATTCTATAATGTTTTTGTACATTCCACTTCAATATTGTTCCAAATATCAATAATTTTGTTTTTATATTTCTTTATTTGTAATTTCGTAATTTCTTAATCTTTCTTCAATCTCTACCTATAGGTGGCCTATGGGGATTGATGTGTTGCCAAAAAGTGTAGTGTATTATACATAACACCCATTATTTCACAATCTGCTGGGTGCTTGCGGTTGTTGTCGTGCTGGAAATAGTAATTATTTTCCAATTACAATTAAATTGTGCTTAATGACAAATAATCCTATAAAATGTTTGAAGATTGTGTTTTGTTCATAATTCTATTTGTAAAAACTTAAAATCATCTCTTCTTACAATCTTTTGACAGATTTCTGTATTTATCTGTTTAATAAAATATTTAGAAACGGATGCTATCAATTATGAATCACTTATCTTTGGATCTTGTTTTATTTCTATCGAAGTTTCTAGTTCTAACTTTCTAGTTAACTTTCTCAGAGCTTTTTTGCGTTATTCATTCGCAACAATTTCGTTCAACTTAATATGTTTTACATGTTACATACTGCACTGTCATTTGTAGGATATGCCATCTATAAATTTTTTTTCACTTATGAAAACTTAACTAGGTAAAACTTCGGCACTACAATACAAATGTTTCTGGTAATACAATACTATGTACTAGTGTAACGTGTATTGTATCGAACAAGACTGATATATGAACAATTTCTACAGTACAAATACTTCTGTGAACCTAATTTGGTGACAGTTTACGTAAACTTCTATTTTCATTATACTGTATCGTTATTTTGGAATAAAGTTTGTATTAATTGAAAATTAATTTTGAATTAATTGGAATTTTGGAATTTTGAAACTTTTATTGTGAAAACATATTTGGTAATAATTTGAAGTCGTTAATTGTGGAGGAGGGTTACAAATATTTCTGTGATTCACTGAACGTGAAACTGTCTTCGACTCATAAAAAAAGGAGGAAACAAAGACGCCGAGGAACTGATTCTAGATTAAATGGTCAGTGAAGCCGTTCCCTTTTGGGGAGATATCAAAGTTTCGTTTAAATGAAATCGAATGATCTTCTTGGACAAAGTCCGAGTGGTAAGGTCGCACACCTGTCATACAGAAAAGCTTAGAAGGGACGAATTTGAAAGCGAGACAGAAGAGAGAAAAATCGTTAGCCGTCGAAGGGGAAAAGGGGAGCAAGAAAAAATATTGCGGAGGGGGGGATGAACGAGGCGGGTTGGGTACGTAATCTGCTAATGGACTCTCCCCCTTTCTCCCTGTCCTTCTCTTTCGTCATCCAAATTCACCCTCACTCGGCGTACTCTCTAACCCTCCTTCGACCCTCTTAGATTCGACTCGACTCATCCTCTGATTCTGTTTTTTTTTAAATTCCTTTTTTCTCATTTCTGTACGTGCTACTGTATCTCAAAACTATGCAAGTTGGTATTTCAATTAGAATCTAGGACAGTTGTAAGTTATGAAATTTCAACACAAATAGCGTATACATGTATGTAAATCATATATCAGAGTAAAACCGTGTATCGTGCATAAGTAGATTCATAACTAGCTCAAAAATTCTCATGATCATTTGCTAATTGTTTTGTGTCCTGTAGAAATTTGTCGCGCAACACATACCTTATGGTGAACGGTCAAGTTTCTTGTGTTTGAAGTGTTCTGACCTTATATTTTCATTGCCTTTAAAAATAGATTGGAGTATTTAGATCAAATACAATATCGAGTTACGTATGCATTTATTGTAATCTTTTAATTGCTTTTGGGATTTTTAATGCGCAGGCCTGGATAAGACCGACGCTTCTCAGTGGTATAGCGTAACAACTTTTCCAGGAGAACCATTTTACAATTAGATAAGAGAGCATACGTGTGTCCACCACTTTTTTGGATTTTTAATATAAAAGTATTTTTTTTTCCAGTACAAAAACGGCTACGTATGCATCTTCAGGTTGGAGACCAGTATGCTTAGACGTCTATAACGAGATTGGATTAAAGTCCCCTCCAAGCATTAGCAATACCATACAGTTTAGTTAACGGTGGTATATAGCGATTTCAGTAAAACAGCAGGGTACCGGTCCTTAACATTTCTAACAATCGACGTTGCGGCGATAAACTGGGGACCAGGTACGAATCAACGTATTTTTACTTGATTCCTTCCAATTCGGAACCTCAGGAGTTATAAATGGGGCGTTATCACACAGTATCTAGTTATGTAAAAATTGCTAAAACTCGACATTTAACATCACTGAAATGTCAAATATTTTTTTGCCTTACTTTCTTTATTATTTGTAATATTTGATTAATTATTAATGCTGCGCTGATGATAATAAATTGTTGATTACTGAATTTTATAGAATTAGAACTTGTTTACCCCTTTAGCTACCTCTGGGGTTTTGAATTGGCAGGAATCAGAAAAAGTATGATGGTTCGTTCCTGGGTCTAGTTGGCCACCGCAACGCTAATTGTTAAAAGTGTGAAGGACCAATACCCTGCTGTTTTACTTGAATCGCTATATCCCGTCGTTTTTTATACGCAAATTACTATTAGGGAATCTTTGTAGATCCCCGTTTTCTATTTGAAACCTAATAACGTATTAACGATACAAATGCACTAAAACGTTTATGAAGGAGCGGTTAATATTTAAGAATATGTGTAGTTTGCTAAACGCAAACAAAGAAGGCATTTTTGTTGAAAACCAATATTATGACTCCTCTCCAGCAATTACAGAATGAATGCGCAAAATACATCTACGCCGCTTAAGGTGCATTGAGTAGTGAAAAGTTATAAGACCTAACTAGTTAACTATCCAAAAAGTGACTCTCGCTGTTAACTTTAGCGCGCAGCGGTTTGTCTATGATATTTTAACCTCCTAGTGGATCCTGATGTTAACTATACATCAGTTCGTACCCAAAATCTGAGAATCCTTAAGTCATTTCATCATTCCTCGGATTCACAGCCAACTGTCTATAACTACAAACCCTGGGCTCGTAACAATCGTATACGGTTTTACTCACATGAGGCGAAATCAACAGAACAATTTTTTTGTTTTATTGTATTAATTTTACTTTTGTTATTGTTTATTATAAAGTCATTTAATAAATATAGTTGATTGCACAATTTGTTTTATGAATGAATAGATCTGGAACCTTAAGTAAACAGCTTTCTTCAGATTTACCTGGTTACCGATTTCTTCTTTAGATCGTTTTAATTTCATAATAATTTCAATTATCATTCAGTATGAAATTAGGTAATCGCTTATAAGGCAACTAGCGTAATCCCAGTTTTACGTAGATTTATAAAATTCGTTAGTACACTCACTAATGACTTAATTTTATATTACTTTCCTGTTCAAGCAAGAAAACAATGTCCAATAACTAGAGACTATCTAGAATCTGTAATAGTATGAAGTTCTTTTGCGATATAAAAATGAAAAATGGAATTAAATATTACGAAGGTGTACATGGAATTAACGTGCTTTTTATGAAATGGATTTTTAGTGACTCTGCTTGCATACTTTCTTTATAGTAGCTGCACTTATTGGTTTTTTATGGTTTTTCACCAAGGATACAGAACATATGGAATGTGTGATACGTTATGTGTACATTAAATTGTACTACCAAAAAGAAATAGAGTAATCCTAATATACAGTGTGTAACTATTATTTCAACTTGATGTTAACACTTTTTAACTAATAAAACCAAAATAAGACACAGAAAATCTAGAAAATCCAACATAATAATTTCTTTTTCCTGAATATAATTTTTCTGTCGAAAGTAGAAACAACTTCAGTCGAGAAAAACAAACTGACAGGTTTACTAAAGAAATTAAAATCTCCGTCAATTGACCACATGCCTGGACCCCAGAGCCAAAGTGTATTAAGTGTCACTTGTTTTCTGTGTGTCTTGATACAGTTTATGAGTTGAAGCTGATTTGATGAAAGACATGTATGCTTCAAATTTGGAAATCATTGAAGTATGCGAAAATAAATATACATTAGAAGTAAACATTAGCATAAAGTTTTAGAAAAATATTCCTGTTCGGTATTAACCTAAGCATAGAGCGAATATAGAACGTTTACAAATTCAAGTGAAGTATTTAAATATGTGCTAAATCATTGAATTCGATGCCGTAATTGCAGAATATTGGGATCAGATGATTCTATAATAGGGGTAGATTTAAACAGTTTGGTCAGAAATTAGACGGCAGATGTATTTGAATCATCAGCTGTCCTAGTTCTGCCCGGTGTTAGTGATTCACTTTCATCAATTGCTAACGGTCTTGAAATCGTTCATCAAATTTCACAGTTCTAGAATGATCAACGAAAGTCTTAAAATAGATGATAATGATTATTCATTGATTTCAAGAGCGGTACAACTATAAAAAAGGGGATTTTTAAATCACGACCATGAATTTATTGAACACACCTCCTCTATTTATTGTACAAAAACTGACTAAGCTTCGAAATTCACGAGTCTACTCGAAGACTTTCTCAAATGAGTAAGTAGGTACAAATTATTCCAAATAGTGTGGACAATTATTTCTTCAAACGAATGACACGAATAAGATACCTTTCGTTAGATAATTTTATACTTTTCGTCAAGTGTCTTAGTTTAATATATAATTTTATTCTAACTTCACAATCAGAAGTAGACTTTCACCTTTTCTAAAAAACATATCTATTTAAAGTGTCATTTTTGAAATTACATGTCTACTAAAATGTTATTCGTTAACACAATATTAAAATGAATTTTTTATGGTATACGTACTGTTTATTTTAAAATGCGAAAAGCAGCAGTGCAGATTTTCTTGCTAAATGGAAGTGTGACACAGAACAGTAGCAGGCTTTGAAAGTAACAAAAAAAATAGTTTAAGAGAGTGGAAATCTACTATGCAGCACACAATTGATAGGATACGGATTGTGAAATGTGAATGCACAATTAATAATATAAAGTTAGGTGCAAAAGATTAGTGAAGAAGATAGAAGCGATGAAAAAATGACTAAGAAGTTGGAAACTACAACAGTGACATGAATGTTTACGTTAATACTGTTTGTAATATTTTATAAAGTAATAGGTTTCTATCGCGGAAGAGTAATCTGTAAGAAATATTTCGTGTGTGAAACTACTTGTAAGAAAAAATAGAATTTACAAGACATCAGATTAATATTCGAATAGAATATTAAAATAGGATGATTTTTATTAAGGAAAATTCGATATTTTTGGTTGCAACAAACTCTACAAGATATAGAGAATAGGTAATTTGCAAACTAGGACGAAATTCTGTACGTATGTATGGACGAGATTCTGTACTTCTCTGGACTTGTATAAAGTAGTGGCTTTACATTTTATGGACGAAATAATAGATTACGAGATTTATATTAATGTTTCAAAAAATCTCTAGTACTACAGTATAGCGGAAATGGAAATTAAAGATAACTTTTTATTTATCCACAACACAACGGCAAACGTTCGGCTTATAATATCTGAAAACGCCACTATAATCTGTAGTCATTACTAACTCGATATGGGGTTATTTTGAACAAAAAACTCACAACCTCTGCGTAAGTTAAAGGAAATCCCACTAAATATTAAAATATGAAACAAAAATTTATTTTTTTATTTTATCGATTATTTTTCGTGCAAAATATATGGTGTACGAATATATATTTTATAACTTCTTCAATATTTCTTTTTATTCGTGAACAAAATTATTAATAAATTTGTGTTTTTCAATTTTATTGAGAAGACTTTAACAAATATAAGAATTATATTGTTTACATGTAGTACAAAGTTGTGTAGATACAAGCATTGAAATAAAGCTTTATCTAGAAAATCATCACTTTACAAATACTTTTTATATTGACTGTAGAAGCAGCGATGGCAATTATTTACAAAGTGGTCACCCTGACTGATTTCACAGTAACCTCGAAATATGTTGCCATAGTTAACAGTCAACTTTTTCCTGAACACATAATCGCCGTTCGTCTTCAGTTTTACAAATATTTGTAAAAGTATCATGAGTATTACGTAATGTACCTACTTATTTTTTGTTTTTAGTCAGATTTGGATTAAGAGAGTCCAGATTTTCACAGTCTTATGGGGCAGAAGAGAATTTTTAGAATCGAAATTCTTCTTTTTCTCTTAATAATAGTAATAATATTAATAATAGATTTGGGTTACGTTTGTATTAGATTTAGATTGAGGTTAGTTTAAGAAAAGAAGCGTATTATAATTACAAATTATATTAACTTCTTGTATTGTTATATTATCCATGGAATCACCCAAATCTTATAAATAAACTGAAGGACAATGAATATCGATGTTTAGTTATAAATCACAAAATGAATTTTCTTCACTCAGACACTGATGTATATCTGTACTCTGAACGTAGAGGCTGCTTGGCGAGAAGTTATATAGAGTCGATATTCAACGGAAATTTTTTTTTACAAAACCGTTATTTAGGTTATTTTTCAAAGTTATTAAAAGAGTCCTACACTACGTGTTAGTTACATTTATATGAAATACAGTTTCTATATTTAAAGTTAGTCAAACGATTAGTCTCGGAGATTTGCTAATTGACATCTGACAAAGCCCTACTAAACGTGTTGGTAGATATTATAATATCGTATTACTTCGACATTGTATAACTGCAAATTATAAAAACCGAAAAGGAATAAAGCTGAAATGTTGTTTAACATAACCTAAAAAAGTTTCCGTATTTAGTTCTATAACTACCTATAGGAGGAAAGCATTAAATTTATTTGTGTTTCTAGATATTTAAGGTAATGTACCCCCTTAAAACGATCGAATAATTATGCTAAGACGAATTGAATAATTGACAGTTGAAAATCTCAGATGAAGTGATGGCATTCTACGATAGTAGTTAATGACAGCACCGACAAGAGTAATGGGAACTGCAGGATTGGAGCAGTATTTGATCAGCCTGAATAGGGTCGTGAATAGAAATAGGCAGCACGGCTGCTACTGTTCCCATTCTCTTAAGTGCCAGATTTTGCCGCTGTCTATTATACCCACAGAATACTTTTTGTTGACAGAAGCACCTTTAAACGGTGCGAGAAGAGTACATCAATTCGCTCACGAAAAATGTTTGATATTTCAGTTCATACATGGATCCGTTTCTGTTATTCAATATTCATACGTGTTAATACGTCTATGCTTCCAACTGTATCTGCAAAAATATATATATATATATATATCATATTCTCGAAAACATAAATAATCCGTATATACGGGGTATAAACAATAAGTAGTAATGTTTTAAAGCGTGCTAAAGAAGTTCAAATGGAACACAAAATGTCCTATGTTCTGATCTACCTCCATTTTGCAATAATAATGCCTTAACATATCTATATTCTAAAGTAACAATCAAAGAATTCTGTAATTTTGCAGATGCATTGAAGAGCAGAAATAAAGCAAAAATCTCTTAATACATTTTATTGTATTTCTTTCAGTTTAATTTTTATGAAGCTTTAAAAATCATTTCTTACGAACATCTCGGATTATTACTAAGATTATAATAAGGCATTACTATTGTAAAATAGATGCAGATTGGATATTATGTCATAGGATATTTTGTGTTCCATTTGAACTCCCGTACCACTCTATAAAATATTAACACGTATATTGTTTACACCCTGTATTTTCCAGCGTATTTGTGAGAGGATCTTCGTGTGTTGCATTCTTAATCTATAAACTCCAGTAAGTTTCATTATTGTAATATTGTAAGAAGAAATATATTATAAGCCCATTAATAATACAGGTTCGCCAACAGCTTTGAAGAGAATAATCATCTACATAAATGATATTCCATTCATTATATGAGCAGTTCAACTTACAAGTCACTTTTACGCTATTTTGATCTCAAAATATTTAATATCTACTACATGTTTTGTATTGTAATGTGCATACAACTATATATATTTATTCTGGAAAGACTTCGCTACCTATATTTCTTGTCTCGGTTATGTAGGCATTTTTTCGCAGTATAATTTCCCACGGACGTTAACGAAATGCCATCTTTTATTACTGTCAAGTAACTTCAATCGCTTTCAGAACTAGTAGTTTATATAAATTGTGAACTTGTGTTAATTTTGCCCGATAATTGATTGACAGTCGTTTAAATATATTGATAATATTAGAATAAGTAATTTATATAATATATTTCATATTTAGTCATGTATTGCATCATTGTCATTAATAGAAGTGATGAAATTTATATTTACATTATTCTTAAAATTCTTAAAATAATTGGAGAGATAACAACGGACTTGTGTAATGAGCTGGAGGTGTTGGTATCGAGATAATACTGTAAATTAAAAATGGAGTTACTTCTTATCCTTTTCGTAATATACGGGGGATTCTCAGTCTTGAAAAATGAAGCTTTTTTAAGTGCAAACATATACCTGTAAATATAAATAAATAAATACCTATAAATATACGTATACTCCAAATTTGTTGCATATATCGAGTAATACATCTAGTACAAAACACAATTTATCACGAAACAAATTTTTATATAATGAGTTATGTCATTTTCAAAATAAATCTATTTCCACTTCTCTGTAATAGTAATGATTCTATGAACAAAATAGTCAGAAGTTTGAAAGGCATTGTTGTGAAATGGTTTAAGATAAAAAAATCGTACATTTTTGTAATCGTCGTTTGAACTCATTTTTGTGAGTTGAATTTACATTTCACATGAATTCCTCATTTTTTATATGATCAATGCTTTAACTGATTACAATTTTTTTATATAGCTACTATTTCATTTTGTACGTATGTACGTATTCTTCATGTAAGTAGTAGCCAGAGTATTTTTATATTTTTATTTTAATTATTAGAATGTTAATGCACACAGGAATTTTAGATTCTTATAAAAATATTTCCTTCTATACTTGCTTTAATCAGATTCCTTTTAATTTTAATGCAAACAGTATCAATAGTATTTTATTACATAGTATTGAAATTAAATATAAAAGTAATAAATCCTTTATTAAATGATGGGATAAAATATATGTGATCCCTGAATGTGCACCATGGTAGTTAAGCAATTAAGAAAATATTTACAGAACAAATTCCAATAAGTATATTAAGTATTTATCTATAAAATTGTAAAGTATAAAATTATAGTTAGTGAGGAACTTTCGAAACACCCTATATATTCGCATCCTTTCGACTCTCAGACGTAGCAGGACTCCCATTGTGTGTATAGAGTACGACGATTCACCTCATCCCTCAGGCTACAGAAATCCCGGCGTGAATGCATTACGCGTCAATGAACTTAGAGTAGCAATATCCTGAGTCGCTAGATGTTAGAGTACGAGGATTATAATACATTACCTATTCGACGAACGCTTCAGTCGTTTCGCCTTGTTTTAGACTTTATTTCGCATCTCTGCCTCGTTTTTTTGATTTTCAATGGAATTTATAGGGTGACTTAAATAAAGTGTTGCAAGCTTTCCTCAGACTATTTGCTCAAAAAGCAATGAAGATATCGACTTTTCTTTTTGGTTAAATAGTTCAAATGGGATAATCTTTTAATGTACAATAAGTATTTTCGAACCTACTGTTAGGAAGACGAAAGGAGATCGACTAGATTTTTTAAATAGAAAGTATTATTAATTTTTTATTAAAGATAGTTGCAGTCGAATTTGATTGCCCCCATGGAATAACACATAAAAGACATAAAAGGTAGAGAAGTATTTCCCTTACAAATCTGAGTATCTATACTCACGGAAAACGAATTATTTTTAATTGCCGAAATTATTACTAAATACAACGACATTATAACAGAATTGATTTTCTCCTAAATGTTTTAGATAAAAACCTGCTTATTTTTAAACTGGTTGAATTCGTTTCGATGCTTACTAACTGATAGGCAGTTACAGTTGTAGGGTCATATATAGAAAAACTGAAAGTAACAGAAACATTTCTTTAAAAGAAAAAACCCCAAAAAATCGAATATCATTATCCTGAAGGTCTTTCGAAATCGTACCTATTATGACAAACAAAATTCATTTATTCTGTTTCATGAGATTTTAACTAATACACTTTCAAGAGAATTTTATTTCTTTGAAGTTAGCTTCAATTCAGCAACCATGTATCTTTAGGTATTTCTCTAAACATGTATAAAATAACGGTTGATGTACTATATAGAACTTACACACCTTTATCCTTGCGTGTATTACGTAGATCGACGATACTCGTATATAATAAAAGGTAAGCAGCGAAAAGGGGATGCTGAAATTCGGTAGCTAAAGACACTTGTCAATAGCAGGCAGGGGGTCGGTTTCAGGGGTGGATCTAGAGGACGACTCCGCAAATATTGTAACAAGTGTGCCAAAGTTGCCACGTGTGACAGTGATGTACTTGGCTAATCGATTGGGAAGTTGCACGTTTTAATTTTTAATTCTCACTGTGCAGAAAACATTTCGTTGGTTAGTGTAAACAAACTTCTTATATGGTCTATGCTGCGTTCTTCTTAATAACCTTAGGGAACACGATATTTATTACCGTGCCATTATGAATGCAGCTAATGAGCTTTTAACACAATAAAAAAATCGAAAGTGCAGATATTAGGAATAATTATTTCACATTTTCCTCAAAATTACAGATGTTGAAACAAATAAAAACCCCTGATTGGATCAGAAAGTTCAATAAACGTAATCGAGTTACTTTGACGGAAAGAGAAAGTATATTAAATGGTTCAGCTGACTATTAGAACGAGTTTGACGACAATCTTACCACCTCAAATATTTCAGATTTAAAATGCAGTTTATAAACAGACAGAATGTAATCGAGTCATAGGTATATAGATTAAATAGATTTAGTGAAGCAAAATTATTGTTTGATTTTATGAACAACTAAACCTCAGTTGTGAATGAAATCCTGTGCTAATGATAAGTAGCCTTCGTTCAATATTTGTATTCCTTGTCACTATTTACGAATGCTGGGCTGTCGTTTTCACACTTTCGCCATTTCGTTGCGCAAACAACATTCATTGTGGATGCAGTGAATGATACTTCTGCTTGACACATTTACTGCTGATAGAGAGGACTCGAGAAGGTTCATCCACAAGTTCCGATAAATGAAAGATGTTATCACGAATGTTTTCCACTTTTTCTTTACATATCAAAGTGTAATTATTGTAATTGTTTACTCTGAGAAAGCGGTAATAAGAGATTATTACATTTTTATTCTAACCATTTTTTAATACCTACTATAATTTTAAAGGTATACATGCATGTAGGTAAATAGCAAAACACCCGTCCATCTTTAAAGAATGTTTTCACTCTAAAAAAACCGAATTGTGACCGATAATGGAAATTGCGCAACTCTTTTTTTTTTATTATTTTCAATAATCTCGCAAAGTTTCAATAAAATCAGAATTTCCCTAGTCAGTGGCAGTGGTTGCAAATGGTTATGATATCGGTTTCAGTTCTTGAGACAGTTATGGAAAACAGAAGTGATGCTATAACTATTATTACAGGAATACATACATACATTATATTGTACAGGAAACTTTCAACTTCAAATAGTTTCGAAAATTATTGTTAGTATTCGTTATCTAAAGATACAAGTATGCGAAGTTTATGATTCCTTTTTTCAGTTCGGATCCTTTTATACGTCTGTAAGAAAGGGTATGTACTTTCATGCTATATGCTATGCATGTATACATAGTTTAGCCTATTGCAGATGGAGGCAGTGAAAAGTCTGAACAGCAAAGAAGGACACCTTCTTTCGCGCATTTCGTCTCTTCCTTCAACGTAAATACTCACGTAACACGTGTGCTAATGTGAAAAAAGCATAAACGCGAGAGAAAAAGGTGTCCTTCACCAGACTGCCTGGCTGTCTGCGTTTTTAATTTATGAATAAAGGGAGAGGAACCCTTGATTCAAGAGTCTTTGAGTCTAATGAACGATAATGAAAAGTGATAAAGTTTGATTAAACCGATGTAGAACTGTTTCAAAACATATAATAATAATTATCTGAGCAAAGATTATAATAAGATTCTGAGCAGAATCTTTTTCATTGCCTCATATTATATATAAATACAAATTCTTCAGTTATTTGAGGAAATTATTATTCAATACAATTTGCTAGTGTATAATGTTCTAAACCGAAAAAGCGTTAGGTACGTACTAACAGCTATAATAACGTACATCGATTATTAGGTGTTTAACTTCACATGGCTAACGGAACTTTGGTAACTGAGCTACCAGACGTTATCTTTGATAGCTTTTCACAGCCAATTCATTCAACTAATACCAATCCAGTATTCACTAGGGTTATTATCAATAAAATTGCATCGCGTAAATTTCTCCATGAATATGGAGATTAATTTGCTCGATTACTTAAGTGTGTATTCGCATTGCACAACGAAATCGCATAGAACTACTGCATCAGACTACCTAAAGATATGCACCCTTGTGCTCTTGCTATGAAATAATCATATGGTTAGCTAATGGCAGTGCTGGGGTAGTGATTGCTCGGTCTACTGCGGCTTCCATAAGGCGGTCAGGGAGAATAATAAATAAATTCAATGTATTTGCTCGAACCCTCCAAACATTCAATGATAGATCGGAATCTTAGAGGGGGAGCGATGATGCATGGGTCATGCCCTAGTATCCTAGCCAGACGTGCGTAAAGATCAGAGGAGCGAATCTTTCCTTGCTACTTCCGACTTGCTGCATGCTGGTCTGTGCAGTTATGTGTCAAATACGTACAAATTCATCACAACTATACTCTCTGACTCTACAAACTTCATATTATTTTAGTAAAAATATTTGAGAAATGACTATTGCTTAACAAGCTGGGTACGTGTTATTTTGAAATTATTATGCGTTAGATATATTCCAGTATACAAATTATCTTTTTTTTTTAAATTATTTTTTCCAAAATATCTATTATTAACCTTCAGCTAATGTATGAAGGTGACAGCACTCAAGAACTCTAACATAATCTAATTTAAGTTTTCCAATTTTCAAATATTCAGATCTTCAATTTACGGATTTTTTAAGCTTTCTTAAACATTTCTTTCACTATCTCAATTCTAGTTCCTGGAAATCTGTAAATTCGAAGTGATCCTGTCTTGCTATGATAAGGTTAAACGATACAATCTTTTATTGCATTTAATATTTTGTATTTGAATTGCTTTCCGAAATAATTTCTCAAATTATACTTCTAATTCAATACTGTAGATTACATTTACTCAAATACAATTTTCAAAGCAAGCACGACCACATTATAGAAGTTCCCGATTATTACTTTTAATGATTTATTATGGTAAAATAGAATATTTATATAAGGGCGTTTCCGATAATTTATACCAGTGCCTTTTCCGTAAACGGTAAAAATTAGAAAAAATGGAAGAAGAGAAAGTTGTAGTATATTTTACCGACAACGTAATAACGTATATCAATTAATTGTAGTTTCCATATTCTTCGAGAAACGAAGGTGACATTCATTTTTTCAACTGAAACGCTACATATTTTTTTGTACAATATGAAAGCGTGCGTTAAGATAAGTTCAACCATGTAGTATACTATGGCATTCAGGATTATACAAGGTCAGATATAAAATAAATAAATTTAACATTTCGTAATATTGCATTTACTAGTATGTTGTATTGATAAGATGACATATCGTGTTCATTGTAACTTCCGTCAGCAAGAATGCATTTCTGACTTCTGCTGACCACACTTCTGGTAGCTTCTGTCAATGATGCACTGGATTTGGATACGCACGCTTCTTTTATTTTAGTTTTCAAGTTGTCTAAGTTTCTCAGCGGCGTAATATAAACAACGTCTTTAATATGTCTCCATAAAAAAATCTAACGCTGACAAATCGAGGGATCTTTTGAAAACTAAAATAAAAGAAGTGAGCGTATCCAAATCCAGTGCATCATTGACAGAAGCTACCAGAAGTGTGGTCAGAACTCAGAAATGCATTCTTGCTAACGGAAGTTACAATGAACACGATATGTCATCCTGTCAATACAACATACTAGTAAACGTAATATTATCAGGTGTTAAATTTATTTATTTTATATCTGACCTTGTATAATCCTGAATGACATAGTATACTACATGGTTGAACTCATCTTAACGCACGCTTTCATATTAGACAAAAAAATATGTAGCGTTTCAGTCCAAAAAATGAATGTCACCTTCGTTTCTCGAAGAATATGGAAACTACAATTAATTGAGATACATTATTACGTTGTCAGTAAAATATATGACAACTTTCTCCTCTTCCATTTTTTCTAATTTTTACTATTTACGTAAAAAGCACTGGTACAAATTACGGCGAACACCTTGTATATATGTATGTATTTAGTATGTCTCATTTATTTGGGAATGTATAAATGTCTCAAAAAAATATGGATGATATGGAAATTGTGTTAAACAAAAGTTACAAGATTGCTCAATTTATTAATATTCAGTTATTTCCAAATGAAAACAATAAAAGTACTTCAGATGGTTCTTCGTTTCAAAATATTACTTTTTATTTTAGTTGTTCACAGGTCAAACTGATTAAGTTTGGGCAACATGATTAAGCGTTAATGTACTTAATTGGTACTTAACTTTTTATATTTAAAATACATAATCGATTTAACAAATAATCGGCTTATTTTTATTTGATATCAATTCAGCTTAAATCTATTTTCTACACAAAATATGTAATTGATTATAAAGCTAATTGAAGGAAAATTGTAATGGAATTGTGTGTTTTTTCTGGACTAAGATATCCTATTAAATTCCTTTTCAACAGTTATTGACTACATCCGGTTGAGTACTAAGACTTCTCATTTATTTTGTTTGACTTTTATTTTTGTTTGACAATTTCTATTCTGCTAATGCAAAAGTTTCTTTATTTTCTCTCGATTGAAATCATTTATGTATTTATTACGATATTCAAAGACGTAAAGCAAAAAAGAAACTAAGTAATTACAGTATCAAAATATTTTTCTCAGTTACCTCAGTGTTGTACCTACTACTTAAGCATCAAAAGCTGAGCAAACTAGAATTTTGAATAATATTGAACATCCTTGAACGACATTCTATTGGAAAATGAAAAATTCCTCTGAAAAATGAATCAACGTAAGTTTAGAGTCTAGATCGAGGAATCAACTTATTTACTTATGAATTATATTGACTGTATAGATTCCTGGGCAGAGCGGATGGTAGGCGGATCAACTCCTCTGAGTAGAATTATTACATCCAGTAAGGACACGGTACAGCGCGACGTCCCCTCTTGTGCTATTATTCATGTTATTATAGGTTAAGAGGTGTAGCGACAATTCGAGTAATTCTAATGCAAGCGCGCATCCCGTTGCATTTTATTACCGTATTTACGCAATCCCTTGGTATACTATTGAAAGTATCGGTATTAACGCCTGTTCGTGTTCGCCCATTGTACTCGTTGCTTCCATCATCGAAGCAATGCAGCTTAAGTTTCCCTTTCTCCCCTACGTATCAAGGAATTATACCAAGGGCGGCCAAATTGTGGTTCTTCTAAGCACTAGCTACGGTTCCTTGTCTCAAAAAAATATTTTTTTAATTACCTTTTTTTATATACTTACACAAATTATGTGTTTTCAAAAATGTAAGTTACTCAGAAAATTATAAACAACGAATGCATGTATTCTGTAATATGAAAGAGACTTATTATGTAAATGTAAAAGAAAAATGGAAAAAATGAAAAGAAAAAAGGAAAAATTTATTGAAAATAGCTAACCTTCGTTTACGGCATAATGTATCAAAAATACGTTTACAAAGTAAAGTTTAATAGGTATAACATAACGGTGATTTCTATTGCAGTATTTAAAATACTTAGAAAATATAAATTTACAATTGTAAAATGACACAGTAAATCGGTATTTTTTGTAAATTTGCATATTCGTCCTTTAAAGACTGGTATATCTACTACGTAAATAAAAACTTATTCGTGGAGGTAAACTTTATTATAATTGACATCCTTCTATCAAGGAAGTATATTTATTTCAAACAATGTTTTCCGCCAATCTAGATATAGTGCCATACGTATACGTATACGCGTGAATGATCATTCCCAGGAGTATAACAAGTTTTGATTATCTGAACCAAAATATTCTTTGATTCTTATTCCCTACTAACCAAGCATTGAAATCACTCATCTCAAGTAAAGCAAAGTAACTCATATTAAATTAAGTATCTATATTTAAAAATGATAAAAATTATAAATGTCAATATACTTAGATATTTAGTATTATGTGTAATAGTATTATAAAATTTCATTGAAAACAAGGTTAAAATTGTTATTACATAAACATTTTCGATTGTTTATTCGTTCGGGTCAAATTGACCTACATCCACAGAAAAGGAATATTCAAATAAATCTCGACTCCATTCATAATAAGTGATTTATCACAAAAAATAATATAGAAACTAACTGAAAGTGTTAATCTAAAACTAAATTATGATGTCTAAATACAAGATATTTGATAGATATTGTACACTTGATACTTGATATTGTACACTTGATACTTGATGCACTAAAATAAGTGAAAAATGTTATATGAACATATGTCCTTCATACGTTACCGTTCGAGTTATGGATGATCAAAGAAAATGTTCGAAAGTGTCTGTCACCTATTAGTTTTTACCATTTAAAATGTTTAATCTAGGGTCATTTAAAATTTATTGAGTATTCAATGCAAGTGACTAACGTGCACAAACTGCAATTAAGGACTACTCGAGGAACACCTAATATTTTCGAGCCTGTGCGAAACCGGATGTTAATTGTATGGCGTGCAGTAGCGTGTGTTAAGGCACGCGGTGGTCATTTCAAACATTTTCTTTAATCATTCATAACCAGAGTAGTAAGGTATACAGGACATATGTTCATATAACATTTTTTGCTCATTTTAGTGTGTAAATTCATCTTTTGAAGAATTGTCATGTATTTCTGAAGCACACTGTATAAACTGAAATTTATTAATGCATTTTCAGAAGGAATAGAGAGTGGTTTTTATTGTATACATAATTTTTATATGAAAAGCAGACTATACCCACTTGCCTTTCTGTCTGTCTTTCTTATCGTTCTGTTCTTATCGTTGTTGATTTTGCAGCTCCACGATATACACATGCATAATAAAGTGCATTGATGAGATTATTGATTATTTTCTCGGACCTTTCACTTCGCTTCCAACGGGAATTCATTTCTAGATAGTACAATCCGACACATATAATGTATGATATTATCAAATCGTAAACTAATTCATTTAGGAACTACTCACGTTTATAAAATTGTACAGTATTCCAATAAAAGTAACCCAGCTCAAAAAAATACGTTTGTCAAAATATACATTACATTAACCTGTTTTATGGTCATAATTTATAAACTACGTTTTCTGAGTTGTGTCACTTTTATAGCATAGGTACGATATTTGTGAAAAGCAGATATGCGAAACATATAATGAAACAATGTCTTTATACCAATGATTCGTTTGATGATAAGTATATATTATCACCAATTGATTCAACCTGTCTGCAATACTTTTAGTAAAATTGCAGTATGCAATTAAAGTAGCGTCTATTAGAAAGTTTCCAGAAAGTACTACTATGAATTTGAAAAGACGTGCAACATTATAGTTTTGGATTACTTCCAAATAAAGTCTGTTTTATGCCTAGATTATAAATAGCTAATAGAAAATTTTCGAAGAAGTGAAATAAGTAATATATCTACTTAAGTAAATGTGCACATACGTGTAGGTGGTCATTCTTTCAAAAAGAAAGCAGAGTCCTCATTCGGGTTAAATTGATCTGAACAGTACTAGAGTAACATGTGTCTGTACCTCGTAGAAAACAACACCAAATGCATTTTCCTTTACCCGGTACATTGCTTAAATAGACGTTCTTCAGAATTTCGGGTGAAATTGACCCGAATAGTGTACAATAGTGGACAAGTGCTAAAATTGGTCGCATTATAAGCGTCTAGTGTCCATTTTCGTCTCATTGAACATCGTTTTAAACAGGCGCACCTTCAATCGCTTGTAATTAATAACTCGCCCCAAGGACCTGGCTCGTGACATATCAATCGGAGGGCATCGTGACGGAGCTCTACTTTCAGGTTCGGTAAGGGTTACGCTCAAAAAAGTTCTCGCCAGCCCCCCTCACAGACAACAGTTTCAGAGAAGTATGCGTGTCGAGTTCAGTGGCGTTGGATTAGCTTGCAGCTAGTTATGATTAGAGGAGACAGTTGGCCTTCCAGCGAACTATGTACTCCATATTCCAATACTCATCGGCTGTAGCCCCGTATAGGAGCGAGCATGTCAATGTTTCGGTGGGAAGGGGCGGCGATAATATGCACTGACAGGCGCGCACCCTCGTCAGGCCGGTCGTTGGAGGGGCCACGAGTGAAAGGAAGGGTGGAAGGGTGCCGTAGGAGAAAAGAAAAACATATACAGCAACCCGATAGAATGAGCATCGCATGCGCCGACGCTTGTTCCCTCTTCTCTCAGCCCGTGCGCGCAGAATTACCCACTGATGTTATAATCCTCTCGTGTTACGCCGTCGCACATGCTGTCCTGTAAGCAATACACTGTTTTTTTTCCTCCCTTCGTCCCGTTCCATCCCCTTGCCGTTTTTACGACACCAGGACCTATTGGTACCCATATGCACATTTCGCTGCCGCGGACGGGACACGATATGTCTCTTTGACTGCAATCGCTTGCCAATTCGAACGTAAGTCAAGCTTGTTGAGCTGAAATACAGCTAGAATTGATGAACAAT
This sequence comes from Calliopsis andreniformis, assembly GCF_051401765.1. Taxonomy (NCBI): domain Eukaryota; kingdom Metazoa; phylum Arthropoda; class Insecta; order Hymenoptera; family Andrenidae; genus Calliopsis; species Calliopsis andreniformis. Next base: position 2,596,762 of record NW_027480457.1, read on the forward strand.
TGATTCGCGATGTATCGCAAAGGTATTTCACCGAGACGAGCGCTGATGAGTTGCTAACAAATGTACAACATTCTCTTAGAATCAGGATTAACCCTAGAAAGATATGTATAGTATAAACATTTTAGTCACTTTGTACTTTAGGATAGGAACAACGTTAATAAGAACCATACTGATATTACATTTCTTTTTATTAATAGTCTACAATTATGTAATAAATAATGTTCTATAAAGTATAAATCATTTTTCAATTTAAACAGAACATAACACATCAAAATTCGATGGTGTACATTCACTGTATACTATTGATTATAATATTCATACAGGATGGGACATTTAAAACAGGTCATCAGAATAACTTACTTGCTTCTTACAGTGGAAAAAAAAGTGTCAGATCAGTGTTGCTTAGTTTTAAGGGAGACATGATCTGATGTCAATACTTTTTTTATGAGTGAAGGTGTAGAGGAGACATAAAGGTCAAACTTGTTTTTTTTTAATGAAGTGGTATGATTTTTATTTACAGTCTGATAGAGCATGTCGAGACGAATACAATGACCTATGATACAAGGTCATTCGAGATTACACAAGGTGAACTATAATAGTAAATTGTTTCAAGGCAATTCTTGTTATACGTTCCTTCGTGTCTTCTCTGCATGTTGGTATCTTGTTAACACCGCTCTTGTAATCATTCAACCGTATCACTGAATATAAATAAACATTAAATCACACATAGCATTATCTGTACTTACTAACTAGTTAAAATTTATTTATCGCTCAAAGTATAGATCTTGGGAAATATGTTATACGAAAGTGAAAAAATCTATATGATTTTCATTTATGATGAATGTCGCAAAATTATGAGAGAATTACTGCGTTATATTTTTACACTTTCGGTTTTAGCGATCCAATAAATAACTTTATTTTAGATGTATTTTAAACATGTCATATCTTAGACGTCCGCTTTACATGAATATCCTTACCATTTGGTCAATTCATCCTTTCATTTTGGAACTGATTAACACCTGTTGGGATAAAATAAATCTCTAAATAGGTCGTATCATAAAGATGTATTAACTATCAATTAACGTTGAACATGAATATGAGAAAATTAAAACAAAAAATACATATTTTAGAAGCATAAATATAAGGGAATACATAAACTAAATTTCTCTATTCGTCATACTGTGACACACAATAGGCTGCAGGCGAAACCCTCACTCTGTCGCACTTTACCGCGCATCCTACCAACAGCATCCTTCCTAGATTTGTTGGTACATATCCACATATCAGGATTATCCTTTATAAAAAGTTCAAAAAAATATCTTCCACAAAGTAGATAGAGTATTCGATAATCGTGCAGTATTTAGTCCTGGTTCAATGTAACTTTGAAAATTACTCTTAAGCAATTGGAATATTTAGGGGAGCAAAATTTGTACTGCAGATCTGGGTAACCTAGTATAAAAACGTAATCATCGTATTATTTCTTTGAATTTGTTCTTTGGAACTTTTACTGTATACATCGACGAAAATCACAGTTAACCCTAAATCAGAATATATACATATGGGTATAGACCCATTTGAAGCAGAGCAGTTACATGTATATGTATATACGTACATATATTTAAATTACGGACACATTGGCAAGTTTGATGAGTGACATTGATTTTCTATCTAACAACTTCCTTGTCGGTATCTATGTACATACTGCTTTTTGCATTCTTTAATATTATACTTTTGATTAGTAAAATTCGAATTATTGTCATTGATATTTTTTCGAAGTATGTAATAAGCAGAGAGACCACCGTAAAACTTTGACTTCAGAAAACATTCGTTTAGGTATAAGATGAAAGTTTAGTTGACACTACATATGAAATCGCAGGTCTGTCTAAGTATTTCTTGCCGTGACTGTTTTTAATTAAATTAATTAGAGGACTGGAATTACTATTTTTTAAAATAAATTACATTTATAGAGGTTATAGGTCAATTTAATCAATTCAAGAATGTGTTCGTGTGCTTAACTCCAACTTGACGTAACCACCCGGCAGACAGATTCTTTGCATATCACAACATTTGCCCCTTTGAATCAAGCATTCCCCTCTAACATTTCTTTCTATCACAAAATGTATGCGAGATATTCAAGATGGTACAGCACACGCGAGATAGTTATACATATCTTATTGTTTAGATGAGACAGAAGAAATAGATATAGATTTAAGTAAACAAGAATAAACATAAGAATAAGTATAATTGAATAATAGTTTACAAAATAGATAACTTGGAAAATGTTACAACTAAAAGGGGAATAACCCGAAGTGTAAGTGAATGACCAAAGATATTCGACAGGTACTTTTTTTTATCTGATGGTATCCATATTAAAGGGATGAAATTCACTTCAACATTGAGGATGGAGTACATATTTTATCTAATATCACATAAATTATTTAACATAGGCGAAAAAAGTAAATTAGACCATTACTTGATTTTAAACGAGAAATCAGCCTGTGTAAACAGTTTTTGAAAATACCTATCTGTTTAAAAAATATTTTTGCTAATTTTCCAGATTAAATATTAATCAATTCTTCCATAAATTTGAAAGTGAGTACTACAAACCTCAACATAAAATACGTATATTTTGGAATTTGGAATTTTTTCATTGTAAAAGAAATGATTGCATTTAAAGATTATCCGCGTTTCGTGTGAAATTGTGTACTGGAATAAGTTATTTTAAGAAAAGTTAATAGTCTTATTATTATTGTTAATAGTCTTAGTTATGCTATACGCCGTTAATTGATTATTAAATTGGACAAAAATAGCATAACTAAAGATGATCCGCGAAGTCAGATACCCGCCATATTGTGTGCGAAAGTGCGAATTACATCTGAATGGATTAGTCTTGTAAATATAGCTTGCTGTTGCAATATTTCACGTTGCTATTTATTATTTGTAAGTAATCGAAATTTGTAAATGAGAACATCTAAATTGAAACCGTTCTCGCGGAAGTTATTTTGTGTCAGTGCGAAAAACCATTATTTCACAACGGAAGGTTATGAGTTCGATCCCCCTTGTACGGTTATTTTTTTAAATCTAATTCACGTATTGTTCCATGACGTAAATATCGAAAACCCACCTTTTAAAGTGGTCTGACGGTTTGTTCCATTAAATTGGGGCTGAGCATACTAACAAATCCTGGAATTGTCTACATATATTTCAGTAGAGTGTTCCTTCACGTTAAAAGAGTAGTACTTATAGTTCTCTGATTAATTTAAGTAGAAATATTCACGGAAAGATATGCTTAGACAGACCTACTATTTCATATTTAGTATCAGTTAAATTTTCATTTTTACATAAAATTATACGCATGTTTTATGACGTTTCAATTTTGTAGCGGGCTATAACGCCAGCATTAAAAGAATGTTTGTTCTCAAATCTATTAAAAAATTATCCATCCAATTATTTCAAATATTCTATATTTCACGAAAAGCACTACCGACAAATTTAAATTGAAATACAAATACGGGAATATTTTAAAAGGTTTTCTTTTAACTGCTCTTTTTAGTAAATTCGTTCTGCAAGTAGAAAGAGTGATGAAGCGTTCGCTAAGGAAAATCTTTCTAACGAATGAAATTTTTGATAACTGTAAAATATGAAAATAGATGATTTAAAATAGCATTAGAAATTCAGTCAACTACCATACTTGCTAATAACTTCACATATTGTATTCTTCCAAATGAAATAAAATTTTGTCCACATTTAGTATCAATTTTCTCTCTCTCCGTTTTGTTAAAGTTTCATTAATAATTTAGAGTGGCCCATATTTGCTAATCCTAATCAAGTTTTTTCAAATTATTCTCCAAAATTTCTCGGCAATCTTATGATGAAATATATTCTTAGATGTATTCTGCGAAAGATCACAGAACAATTTGCTGTTCCCAACTTTTTAATACAGAAATATTAAATTCTTATATAAAGAAATATTAAACGTAATATTTCTGGCGCAGCTCAAAGAAAAGAATAAGTTTTCAATTTATTAAAAAATCTTTCAAGTTAGAAGATTCTTCCTGAAAAATTCTTAATAGCTAGTATAACTATTCAAATTTACATTTCTTGTGTGAAATTGTGCCAAAAATGTTAGAATATATTCAGATGTGTTAGAATGTTTGAAAAATTCGAATTTTTTTAATCTGTTGGAATATGTATAAATAAATGATAGAAAATTGAAATTTGATTTTCGTCTCTAAACTTTTTTCGTTCGACTCATTGTGAATTGTAGTATTCCAAGTAAAGCTGTTGCTGGATTCTCCATTATTTTTTCAAGAACAGATTTTACTTTCTCGCTACATTCATGTCAATGTGTTTTTTCTTTCAGATACCTGGTGGCAGGTGGACTGGTAGATCGAGTATCTCGTCACAGTCGCGCTCTGATCGAAACCGATTTCTTCATAGAGCAGGATCAAGAATCGCCACTTTTGATATCTGCGTACGATCTTATCTTCCGCATATGCTGCCATTTAAGAAAGTCAGCGGATCCGGAGGTTGGGAACGTTCACGAGAACAGTGGTAGTAACAACAGCGTGGAACAGACGAGTGTCGAATCGCATTTACTCTCAGTTCTGTCTTCAACTGAAGCTGCAGGTGCAATTGGCGCACTTTACGCTGCAGTTGCGCTGGCCCCGCAAAATCAGAAAGGATCCTCGCCAACTTCCAATCAAATTACGATATCTCAGCCTACAAGACTTTTAGTTGTTCGAAGCCTAAGACTGCTTAAGTCTATGGCGGGATTGAATCTTCAAAGATTACAGGTAAATTTCTATGTTATTTAGAACTGATTATAAATGTTATAAAGAGACACTTTGAGATTTGAATCAAACTCTTATCGGGGAGAATACGAAGCAAAAGTCGCCATATTGAAATGACGTTTACGAATACCTACTGGGTTTAATCATCGCCGTTGGAAAGTTTTTTTAAAGTTTTCAAATATGGATTTGTTGTAGTCGTATGGCATAGCCGCCTAAACGATACTCTAAATTTTCAGCTGTAATTGTAATTCAGCTGTTTGTAGTTTGTTTAGTAGTTATTACAAATAATCGAGGAACCAGGAGCTTAAAAAAAATTTATTCGCAAAAAATTAGAGGAAATTATGTTATTTGCTGTGCATAAGTTGTATGTATGATTGTTGGTTTCGGGTTAATGATATTACACTGAATTCGAGTAATATATGCAAAATTAATAACTACTGTTGACAAAGTTATGAGTGAAATGAGAAACTTGATGTAAATTCATATTATTATAAACACGACTAAAGAAATAGAATCTAAATGGGAATCATCTTCACCCTTTAAGCTTACATTTATTTCTACTCCACGTACATTACTAATTTCATGAGTTCTGCAAATTTCAAATAAAATTCAAAATTCACGCAAAATAATGTTATGTAGTTAACAAATTAAAATAAGACATATAAATCCCACATTTTAAAACGCATAAAACTCAGAAGTTTTTAACACCAATTTTATTTCTACACTACTAAACTTGGAATACAACAGAATTCTCCTTTCTTAAATGGACAGCTCCCTGCGCCCACAATATTCTCGCTCTCTTCATTAAAGAGAATAAAATATTTCCAGAATTTCTACATTATATATGTAGATGTAGGTACATTCAAAGCAATCGTCAATGCTAGCACCATCATTAGATCCAGTAGCATACAGACGGTGATGGAGATATCGCGAATTCAAGGGGTCTGTCAAGATAGAAAGCCCTCCTACGAAGTCTGTAATGATCAAACCACGAATTGAATCGAGACCTCGCGCCCCCGTTTATAAAAACCATAAAGGCTAGCTAGGGACACGGGTCCCCGAGGAGAGCCTGCTGGGCCTCAGGGGACACCCTGCCCCGATTATCCTTGCGGTCTCAACAGTCGGTGTCGGTCGAAAAACCAACGTTTATTGTCTATTCCCTTTGACTTACTGGCGATGTAGTTCAGAAGCAACGGGACAGACCTTCAATTTCCACGGGAATCTATCTGTATTGAATTGGGACTGTCATTTGAGCTTTTATGTTTGTTTCTGGATTTGAGAACATTGATATCTGCTCGTCCCTTAGACGCGTAATAGAATTAAGAATAAATATTCGTACTGGAAATATGACATCGCCAGGGATTTTATATAAGAGTATTTAAATAATATAACATATGAAATATCTACTGTTATCAATTACTTGCCTATTCGACGCAACTGATCCTCGGTTTTACATTATCTTATTTATGAAAATAAAAAATAAAGGAAATGAACATTAGGGATACGTAAAAATCATCAAGAATCATCAATAAATGAAAATTGTTTACTATTTTTAGTCATTGTCACATTGTAATTTGTCCTGAACAAACAACCAGGATAAGTATTCTTGCACATCTATGAACTTCCATCAGTAACATAATCTTCTGATTTCAGAATCTCTTAGGAGCAGAAGGCACCAGCTTACAGTGGCGTTTAATAGCTAGTCATGTGATAACTCGATTATCAAGGGATCCAATATCGCAGAAACCAGAAATTGGTTCTGCACAGAACACTAGTGGTACTTACATCCTGTCCGAACTATTCCAGGTCCTTGGGTATTTTGCAGTTAATAACACAGAAAATCAGGTAAGCGCAACGTTCAGATTTATTGCTACAGCATTAAAAAATTGTTTTCTAATTTTTCATATTTAATTATGTCGGCAATTGTGCCGGTGATTATGAAAGTTATGTAAATCATCCATTTTGTATTTCGAAGTACATTTTTAAACTTTTACAATTGGTTGTATTAAGTATTCATATTTCACAAAACAAAAAATGACTTACCTACACTATTTTTAACAATAGTACCATATTCTAACCTGTGCCTAACGATGATAAAAAATAAGGAATTTTATGAACAAAATATGTTGAAGACAACTATGTTCATTTAGATATGTTATAGTTGTAATTTTGCATAATTAATCTCTATTAATATTCTACCTCAATAATAGAGTTTTTACTTTATGATATTTTAAACACTCTAAAATATGACATATTGATCAAATATAATCGGCTATATCTTTGTATTTCTTTTTCGTTACTAACCTTGTAGCTGGATATAATTAAAACATAATTTTGATCTTTTCATTATTGACGAAAGGCCTAAAATATAACCTACATTTACTTCATAGTTATTTTACAACAATTCTTCCGTAATTTTTAAAAACTCAATTTTTTGGATTTTTAACTTATAATAGCTTTATAATTACTGGGACAACTGTTTCAAAAACCGAAAGCGCTATCATAACTGTTTTCAAGGACTACTATTATTCCCCAGACATGGATGTTTGTTTATAAAAACTACGCGTTGAAAATTTTCAGTTTTTCGACAAATTCCCAAAGTTTCATTAAAATCGGCAACTGACATTTAAGTGACGCCCGTTATGAGTCACCCGGTAGATTTGGGTAAAATGCGGGACGCAACACGCGCGGTGAAGAAGGTAGGAGCTGTTAGACACAACACACTCAGCGGACCTCCCATCAATATACAGCCGAATGCAGTTAAGATATATTTACTCGGTTCCATTCCATACGTCAGCTGTGTGCACGCACACGCAGTACGAGAGAGAAGGGTACATCAATCCCGCCCGTGCATCGGGATGCACTGAGTGCGCCGACGACGTCGCGCATTTGTCTTTCGCCGCCTTTTTTAAGCAGGCCCTCGCAGCCCCGAAAGTACATCCGATATGGGACGGGGAAAGTAGCGGAAAAACGCTTTTAACCTTTAACTGCTAGCCGATGCGGCCCGACGAGTTCGAAGGGGATGTTGGTTACACGATGTAAGCGTGTCGCGAGCATTGTTTCAAATATTGCTGTCAGAGCAAGATGACCACGGATCAAGAACTGATTTCGAGACTTCTTTAGTCGAGCTTTTGGAAAATCCTGATGGATTTCGGAACTGCAACTCGCAGTTTAAGTTAAGATATGAACTCGAGATTTTCTGAAATGTTTTAGTATACCAAGGCTGTTTATTTGAAAGTAGCAATTTATCCCCTGCTGTAATTCAGATACGTTGTTGTGGAAACCAATATCGTGCATCTACTTTATAGTTTCTGGCTAAAACTGGTTATTTGTGTACATGTCAACAAATATTTTTTTTTATACGGGGTGGTCCACGCAACTTGTGCACCTCTATACCTTCCTAGGTATGGGTTACACAAAAAATGTTGTATATATAAGTTACACGATTTAAAAAGGTATACTACGTAGTACATTTATTTTTTTATAGCTGGAGACATTTTGGAGATTTGAAGGTCAACTTTGTTTTTTAAATGATATGCAATATTTTTTACACCAAAATATAGGAGAATATCGAATTCTGAGTAAAAAAATATTGATCTTTATTAGTTCTAAACCTAATAGCTAACGAGTAATTTCACTTTATTTTTTGAAAATTTTCTTCGTGTAATATCAAGTTCGAGATTCAATCTAATCACAAATTTCACAAGAACAGCGATGTTTACGTGACAGTGTTTATCTACACGACAAATCTATCATGGTCCGCAATCTTCTATCATGTTCGTGATTCAGTATTGAAATTATTTACGGTGTTTGTGCGTAATTATCAGGCAGATAAATAAAATTTTGTAACAGCGAATAAGTTGACAAGCTTTTAGTTTAGGTGTCGTAAAATGCAATGAGTGCCGTAAAAATGCAGTAAGAGTCACTCATCTCGAGCATTTTCAAGAAATAAAGTAAAATTTTTCGTTAGCTATTGTTAGCTTTGTTCAAATTTGAATATGTGTAGTCTTTAGTGATATTTAAACATATGTCGAAGGATTTTTCAAAATTTTGAAAATTGTTGATCTTACAAATACTGAAAGTGTAGTACTAAGATTTTTTCAAAAAATTATAACTCGAACCAGTATACGCACGAGAATATGCTTCTGGATAGTTATAGTGAACATATAAGAGTACTAAAGAATCATTGTTTCAGTCTAGAAAAAATTTCCTATAAACACTTTCTTTGTAATTGTTTAAAACAATTTTGAGTTTGAAAAGTTTGAAACTATTCATCCTCTTTACATACATATTTTCAAAAATATGGACATTTGAAAATTGACGAAATAAAAATTAATTGAATGTGACGCATGACGTTGCATCGCGTCAATGCGTGCCGTGTGCAGCCTGGTCGTACAGCACTAGCAGCTAGATGGCTATACCTACCATTAATGCGGGGGTATACAATAATTAATTATTTAATAATTTGAGCAATTTTTAAATTGTGTCTGTTAGAGTAAACTTTAGCCGATAAATCAGATAGATCAGTATGTCTGTTGATATACATGAATGAAAATGTCTTGTTCCGTGAACTCTTTTAATGCGCGTCTCTCTAGTAGTAGTTCTGAATGTTCTTTATATTTTTTAAATGAGCAGAATTTAAAATTAATATTTTCAATGTTAATATTCGCCCAATCAACCAATCTTTGTGGTGTTGTGATCTGATCTTGAAGTGGTTTTTGTAAATTGGCTCGAATTGCAAGGTATTTCAAAAACTGGCCAACACCATCGCACGTATTTTTGCCCTCTGAAGTTGCAAGAAAGTGCCACTCTGCATGGATTCCAAAATCTTTGAAATGAAAACTGAGATTAAGTAAATTATATTTATTTCTGGATTGCAAAGAAGTCCCGCCAGAAAAGTATTTCGTTTTTCTAATGCCAGTACCGTATTTTTCTATCAAAAATTGTATTAAATGTGTTTGAAATAAATGAACAGCTATACTATCATGTTTGTGACAGTGTGATATAATGATAAAGTTGTTATGTTTTAAACTGTTATACATTCGATGATAAGCAACAAATATGTAGATTGTTGCCTGTTTGTTAGACTAATGGTAACTCTGAATCTTGAATAAGAAGTGAATAATTTTCTGCGAAATTTGAAATGTCAAATAATTCATTATGCTACATCAATGGCGAGTATAGCCGTTTAGCCACTAGTGCCGAACGACCAGGCTGTACGCTGTACATCGTATGTTTTGACGCGACGCAGCGTCACCTTCAATCAATTTGCATTTGGTCAATTTTCAAATATGTCAATACTTTTTTATTCAGAATTCGATATTCTTCCATATTTTGGTATAAAAAATGTAGTATTCTTTTTAGAAAAACAGAGTTGACCTTCAAATCTCCGAAACCCCTCTACCTATATAAAAATAAATGCACTACATAAATAGTGTACCTCTTCAAATCATGTAACTTTTGTATACAAAATATTTTTTTGCAACACATACTTTGGAAGTTATAGAGATGCACAAGTTGCGTGGACCAGGCTGTATAGAAATACATGTTGTTAGTATAACATTAGCTAATGTATGCTAATGTATGCTATTTTTATTTAAATCGTAATAAATAAATATCTTAAATGACAGCTTGAAAATGAACTGTAGTATAATTAATTCTTCATCTTATTTCATATAAGATTATAAACTAGAAATGACTAGTTTTATATTTTGTCGTATCTAATGTTGTAATATTTTCCCGTATACTCAAGTTAAATATTATCGCTTCAGTTCTCAATGCGATTTTCAGAAAATATGATCGTCTTAAACGAAATATGTGCTACTATTTTGAATTAGAACAAATATTGCCAGTAATGCCTTTAATATCCATTTTATAGATATAACGAACGATAATTGACCTACTTTTACTTACCTTTATTTTATTCCCAGTAATTAGAATCGTTCACTGTATTACTGTAAGATATGCTTATATGTTAATACCCTTGCAATTTCTGCTGGAAAAATGTATTGCATCACATGAATGAATACTACTGGAAAATTATATGAAAACGCTAACGCGATTTCACAATAACATTATGATTCATCTGAAACTGTTGGGATGGAGTCTATATTAGAGGTTGAATCTCCTTGTTTCTGATTGAATTCGTCAATTTCATCGAAGTCGTGCCAAAGAGGTATTCTCTATTAATGGTGTTGTAAAATTGTTTTGATTTTTGACAACTACTATAATGTACAAGCAACAATCTTTGTAATTTTGGCTTATAATTTCGGAAATTTTCATATTTTCCTTGAAAAGAAGCAAAACTGCACCGGAAAGAGATGTTTTTTTAACGAACTGACAGCCATTGGAAGAAAAGAAACAACGTTTGATTAGTGCAACACTCCAGTAACGATGAAACAACTACATAGAGACATAGTAGGTAGCAATACCTCTTTTAGCAGTACATATTAAGCGTTAGTTAACTGCAGAAAGTCAAGTCGTACAATATAGACAAGAGTATTGAATAATTACTGAATAAAAAAGCTACTGTTATCACATTGCATGCAGGTTTTTCTGTTCAAACAGTTTCTACAATGATAGGATTGAATCAATTGACTGTGCTAAAAGGAATAAAACGTGAGGTTTCAAGAAAATTTTCTGTGCATGTGATTAAAAAGTTACCTAACATCTTCCTCATCTAAAGGATTAGGTTTGAAACGTTGTGGGACCACGTATTCTCCGGTTTCTGAACCATGCCAACTACTTTATTAACTTTATTTTTTTTAAGTATCCAGAACGTTAAGAAAAATGTGGGACATTTTCGGAGGGTAGATTCTAGACACGAAGGCAATGAAAAAAGTTCACGTGCACAGATAAACGCTATTTTACATTGTGTATGATGTGATACTTTCTTTAAGGTTCATGATCATGCACCACTCATTCAAGGGGTCGGAATATCTCTGGACCTAGTGAGACTTTAAACGGGATAACACATAGTGCAGGCACGAAATGGGCCAGCATTTTACGCAATTTATGCACTTTTATGTAGATGAATTTCTTTTTTCATTGCTTCGTCTTTAGAACCGATTCTTCGAAAATGTCTTACATTTTTATTTATATCCCGTAGGAGTAATTTTATTTCCTGATCAGGTTAACCATATTCAATGTCAATCCAGAAATACCACATAAAACAATCGAAAAATTGCTAAAAGATTTAGGAATCTGTCTTAACCTGTCTGAATCCGTTAAAACTTGGAAAAGACAAAAGCAGAACCAAAAATTATAGATCAATAGCACTAACTTGTACGCTCTACAAATTAATGGAAAAGGTTCTCAGCTAAAGACTTAAAACACTTCTAGAATAACACAATATAATTTCACCAAACCAAAGTGGATTCTGCCAAAACAGATCAACATTAGATCATCTCGTATCTCGTGAACAATTTATAACCGACGCATTCATAAAACAATTTCACGTAATAGTTGTAAGCGATGATTTAGAAAAAGTCAACGAAATGATATGGTGTGAAAGAATAACTGATATACTATAAAACCTGGAAATAAGAGGAAAAATATTAGACTTCATTAAGAATTTCTTAAATAAATGATCGATTCAAGTAAAGATCAACAGCTTACTATCCAATAAAACGCCAATACGAAACGAAGCACCTCAAGATGCGGTCTTAAATGTTACATTATTTCTGATAGCAATAAACGACATCGTTAATCACGTAAAACCTCCAATTAAAAGCTGTCTCTTTGCCGACGACTTTACAATCTTCTGCACCGGGAAAATATTAACATTACCAAAGAAATAATACAAAACTTCTTAAATAGCCTTTATAACTGGTTAATAACATCTGGCTTCAAATTTTCACCCAATAAAATGGAATGTATGGTGTTTTCAAGCAGAAACTCTCAGTTACACTTAATAACATTCCAATTATAGAAGTCACCAAAATGAAAATACCAGGACTAACCTTTGATCAGAAGTTATCCTGGAAAAAACATATCGAAGATTTGAAAATGAACTGTACCAAACGATTAAATCTCCTGAAAATACTCGCAGCTAAAAACTCGTCAATGCGACGATAATTATTCTTCATTATTTCTAGTGATGAATGAAACTGAAAAAATTGTTTATTATATTCAATATAATATTATATTATATTTTATTATATTACAGTTTATTATATTATATTAAATATTAGATTATTAAAAACACTCAGCAAATAAAAAATAAATAGGACAGTTGTATTTCCCCTTGAAACAGAGAAACTTTTGGTTAACATTTTTCCCGATGTGTTGTTTTCGAGATATTTAGACGGAAAGTTTTCAAATGTACACCCTGTATAGCAAATACGAAATATTTAGGACGAGAAATAAAAATTTGACTTCATATTTTGATTGAAATATTTTTGCAATAATCTGTCGAAAAGTAATACTATTAAAATGACAAGTTAAAAAGAGAAATGTTTTGGTGATTGATAATTTTGCATCATTTTAATTGCTTTATTTGTGTTGCTGATTCACTTACAGTGATGAACTCCAAATTAAATCGACGGTAACGATACTAATGTCCGGAAATGTCGACAATGTATCTGTGATTATAAAGTAGAACAGGTTACAGGTTACATATTTGTATTAGTTTATTATATTTATACATTTAATAGGTTATATATTTTTATATTTTAAACATTAGTGTTTAATATTTAATACCTGTGGTCTTCATTATGAATTTAGATTCTATTATTGTTCTCGATTTTTAAGGAGCAGTTTCTTTTAACTCAATCTTGTATTAATAGTACAAATTCTACCTTATAGGTTTCAATTAAGATATCAAATCAAATTTGTTGTAAATGTGTGTTTTATAGGAATATAATATAATATAGTTATATTATAATGAACATAAATGATTGGAAAAATTGTCGATTCATTTGCATATGAAAGAAACGTGGAACTTTTTCTTCCACACAGATACTAAACTATTTAACCATTGCGTAGAGGATGTGTCATGTACTGAGCGTAAGCGAAAGAATAAAAATGCGTAACGTAGGTTACTTCCTGCAAGGAGTACCTTCTACAGGTGCATGTATCTCTTTAAAGACACTTGTTGAACCGCAGATGTCCAAATACGTTTCCTTGTTCCTCAAACCCTAGTTACCAACACCTGCACTGGAAGTATATAGCTTCCCACGGTGTTTAAACTTACGACCTTACACGCTCATTCAGCCTGTCTTAATTAACTGCTTTCGCGATCTACATACTTGTCAGTTATTTCATGTGAGTGTTTTCAAATAGACAGCAAATCCTGAAACGGACTTTTAAGAATCATCTTGATTTTTGTTAAGGTTCTTAGCCAACTATGCTAGTCAAATAGGATTTCGTTAATAAACGACAAATATAAAAGTGTTACGATAGTGTAAAGTATAGTAGTAATTTCTAATACTATTTAGATTTATTGAAAAAAGTTAAATATTGATGTAAACGATTGTAGTCCTACGAACGTGAAAATGTATCTTATGAAAATAGGATATCCAATTGAGTAGTGTATAGCTAGAATCAACTAACTTTTGACAAATATTTATATAAATTTCTTTTTCCATTATCAATTACTAAAACTATGAGGACAGTTTTATAGAAATTAATATAGTCGTTTCATAACATTTCGATATTATTTCATACCAATTTTGGTAAGGTTTTTGAATACATATAGTTTTCCTATTTCAGAGAAAAAAAGAAAAGCAGTCTTCTTTTGATTTTACCAAATGCCACTATATTAAAATGCACCAACAATGACAATTTCTCAATAATTATGTGGTAAATCGATTCCATATTTTACATAAAGTTTTTTTTATAATCCAAATTAATTTTATTCAAAATTTGACGAACTCTTCAGTTTTGACATTCATCTAAGAACTAATTTAAATACTTTTCTTGTAAATAACGTAGCTTTATTTCTTGTAGCTTTTTGCAAAATATTTCTGTCACAATTGATTGGTATTTTTCATGTAAGCAATAAGCTCACGAAAAATTTGAAAAATAATAAAATAGTTTAGAAATTTTAATATCTGAATGAATTTCGAAAAATAAAAATGAAAGTGTCAAATAAAAGTTGCTTAATTTGCAATATATTTACTTTTGCAATTATTCATACTTATAAATATTTTCTGCTTTCCCCTTGTATTCCAATTTCAACATTCTTATTTTTTAAAATTGCATTATCCTACTCGTTACGACACTTATATTTTCTTGATTTGTTCGAATCGAACTCTGCTCAGACACGTTTAATAGACAGTTTCCTCTTCGGGAATGACCATAGAATCTGATATTGTGTAGTAAATTCGTACTGGACGACGAATTTTCTGTAAAATTACGAAAATACAGCGAAGAAAATGCGCGCGACGACATTTTTTTGAACTTTGATGGCTATTTACAATCACTTGAAATAAGGAAAATTGAATCTACCTGCACTAGTCGGTTCAGGAAACTCTCTTCTATTTTTTAAGGCCAGTTCGAAGTTTCTAGCATTTCTAGATTTTGTGTAGTATCTCATTTTTACCCAAAATAGTACTATTTTACAAAAATTCGTAAATTAGTACTATTTACGAAAACTGAGGGTGATAGAGCAATTCCACTTCCGGATTCGTATTTAGGATGGGGAACTCTACAAGGAAGATCCCACTGGATATTACAGATCCGAAAAAGAGTTTCAATTTGTTGGACAGTGTAATATAAAAGAGCACGTTGCACGGCAAATGATATTAAAATTATGCCAACAAATTATGAACAAACGTGAAAATATACAAATTCTCATTGACGAATATACAACTCTAAAGAAGAAATCTGCTTCGATCATTTATTTAAAATGTAAAACCAATCAAATAAAAGATCCACGTTTACTTGTTATTCTATTTAATCGAGTTAGCAGATCAAACAACATTTACAATATCAAACTGTCCGTATTAGTAATTTTGAAAAATTTTGTATCTTTGTGCCATCATTTTGGAAAAAAAACCAGTAAAAACAGCAGTCGAAACAAATTTGAACAATATATGTTCAACGAATTATAGAATCAAACCTCGCTAAAACATTTTGTTCTATATTTAGACCTGATGTACGATGTCTTGTTTGAGCTGTCGATTCTTTCAGAATTATTACAAAAAAGTGATACAACAATAGTACATGCAGCCAAATTGAGTCGTCGTACAATTCCTTATTTGGGATTTGCTGGTATGAAAGTCTCTATTGCTATTGAAAACACAATTATTTTCCGTAGTTATGGGAGTTATCAATGATTTGAATAAACAAAAATATTTAAATTTCACAGAAGAAGAACACATGCCTATTTTATTCTAGAAGAAAGTTGTGTGTTTGGTGAAAGTAAACTTGAATGGTTAGACAAGGTAAAGAAACATCGAGTTTGGATAAAGTTTAAAAATTCTCTGTATAAAAATTCATCTCGTAGACCATGAAACACGGTGTAGGTTCCATTATAGTGTAAGGTTGTTTTTCTTCGTCCCCAATTTAAAATTTGGTCGATATATTGAACTCATAAGTGTTTATCTAGAAGAATGGGTAGAGAAAATGGGTATTCGTGTTGTCAATTTTTTTTTTTTTTTTTTTTCGACGAGACATCGACGAATCATAAAACGAAGAAACACTATAGAATTCTTCTGCGGCTCTAAAATATAGTTTTATTCCCACATAAGTATACAGCTCTGGGGTATACGCTGTGCTTATGTCGTAAACGGTATGGGCCATTTCACGTCAACTCGATCACTTCTGTACCTCGATGTCAAGTATTTTGATAATATTGAATTATATTGTAGTTAATGTGCAATTAAGGATCAGATGATCAGATATGGCAGGGAGGTGATATTACCGACAAAATTAGGGAAAAATACGGGTTTACGGGAGCCAACTTTTCGTCCTTATATGAAAATATTTTGAGCTGGGAAAAGGTTCATTCGAAAGAACAAAATTCAATGACGTGCAGTCTAGTCATGATTCATAAGATTCTGCTGATATTTAGTAATATTAAATATCAAAAAATTCTCATATGAGGACGAATATATATTTAACAATATACATATATGTAAACTTTCTTTTACTTTTCTTTTTGTATTTTATCGAGAAATTTCTACTGTCTATATGTACCGTCAGAACATGCAGAATGCAATGTTTCGATATGTATGTGATTTACTTTATTTGTTTTCTCGTGTTTTGTGTGTCGTTGTATACGTTGAACACCGCGGCTAACGGCAACGTTAGACATGTTATTTTGATTCGCTGTAAAATTTACATACACATGTATCTGTACATACGCGTGATATATACTTATTTTAGAGAGAAATTGAAATACATTTTTTATTTGAGGACAAGCTTCTTACAACAAGGTCCTGTTGTAAGACAGGATTCCGAAAAATATGCATATATTATTTGACGTAAATTTTGTACGCGCAACTGAATAGAATAGTATTAGAAACAACTGCCGAAACTTTCAAACAAATTAGATAAAAGTTTACTGAGTTATTGTTAGCTTTTAACACCTAAAGTGTGAATTGTATAGCTACATTATTATCGCAACAAATGTGAAACAGATGTCTGTTCAAATACTTGATTCAAATATTCTTAATTTTATGTGTATTTAATTTTCCACAAAAGTAAAAAAATGTTTATTCTACACAATTGATTTACTTTAACGTGGATCCAAAAGTTTGGGACGTCTCGAATCTGTTGAAGACTAAATCCGCTTCTGGCCCCTTTTAACAAATTGAAGAGTGAAAATATGTAGGCAGTGGAAAAGATCGTGCGTGGCTTGTTGTCGTTTACGAACAACTTGAATAGTTAAATCTCAACGTTTCAAGAGCGAGAGAGTAAGGGTCACATCTGCCTCCTTCCTCGACTGTCCACAGCTGTTAGAAGCGCCGAGCTCACATACACGTGGCTCATATAATAGTATGTGTAGTGGAGAGGTAAATATGCTAACGAATTCCCAACTCAGAATCATAGAGTGTCTCTATCTTGCTTTTACTAAACTGCTACGTGTCTATAAACAATACTATTTCTGTATCGAAAACTGTATCAGCAAATAGCGACCTGTCAGTCTCGAATAGTCATCAGTTTGATAACTTCGAAATTATTTACGAAATACAGGCCCTAAAGATTACAGTTTTTGCCAATTTTTAGAACAACTGCCTTCACATTGGAATTTATATCTTCGAAACTATTAAAAATACAAAATTCAGCTTTTTTTCTGTTGTTGTTCAAGGATCTACAAATCTGAATAAATTTCTTTCGTTTTCGAAAAAGATTTTTTCAATTCAAAAAAGTAAAAATATTTTTGTTTTGCAAATTTAAACCTCGGTTCAAGTGTCAAAAAATTTGAAAAAAATATATCCGTAGCCTCTGGTCTTTCTCTTTTCGATTTTGATTCTTTAATTTACGTATGCTTAAAAAGCGTGATTAGAGTATGTCGGCAAATGTTAACAATGCAAGTTACACTGTTATATTTGACGCGTGCTCCATTATCGCAAAAATCGATAAAAAGTGTAAACTTCGGGGGCTTGCATTTTTTAAATAATTTTAAAATTATAAAAATGATGACATTAGCCCCTCGTCACCAATTGTACATAGACTACAATATGTATATTTCAATATCATGAAAATCTCTGTCACCGAGGTACAAAAGTGATCGAGTTGGTGTGGAATGGCCCGTATACTACTCGCTGCGCATTTTATTCTTCGACGCGGTCATTGGGACAGACTGGGACAGGGTGAGAGACGCCCGACAGCTACAAACCATACATTTTTTCGGCACCGTCTTTGTAGAAAACGGAATACCTACATGTATTTCTCTCGCTCTCACATTTATCTACCTCGTCCGCGTTAAGTAAACGAAATACCCTGCCCCATTCATTCAGTTTCACTCATCTTCCATTTACAAATATAGATATAAAAATACAATAATAGCTTTATGTTTCTATGTAAATATTATTTATTATAAATGCAAATTAAAAATTATTTTAATGCTTGAAGTCACTCGCTCATTTTCCATTCGTTGTCGGTAAATTATCGCAAGTCGAAGAAAAATTATACTCGTCATCGTATTCATGAACGCATTCACAGACTAGGGGAACCCGAGGCTAGTTGTTACAAGGACAAGCATTGTTAAAACAAAGTTGCTGCTTCACCTTAAAATTATTGCTTCAAGAGTAAGAAGCAAGAGTTTAAACTGCACTGTAACAACTCACCTGACTAAACTAATGATTTTTCGTCGTTATTGACTTGTATTATTATGTAAGGAATTACGAATTGCATCGATTAATGCATTAAAAATTATTCGATTCTATTAAAAAAAGAAATAAGTTTTATCTGCATATGTTCTCTACATCTTCACATAGGAAAAAGTTATTGTTGAAACTATTTAACTTTTGTTTGAAACATTTCTTAATACCACCAACAGTTTCAATAATATTCGAGCCATTCGACATAAATGGGTCACCCTGTATACATGTACACATTGGTTAAAAATATCAGCAGGAAAATCTACCTCCTGACTGTATCAATGAAATGTTTACTCTTAGGAACTCTTTTGTTCTCAAGGTGAATTGCAATTAGTTCTTCAGATCCATTCTATGATATTTTTTACACATATATATATCACATATTTGAAATGTAATTATTGGCCACTATCACCATGTGACATTATTATCAGTATTAAAGAAACATGTTTGTAACATGTTTCAGTTGATACTTCAATCGGCTGGAGCTGGCCCAAGCGTTCTCCAACAACTGTGTACGTTGCCGTTTCCGTTTTATGGGTCTCCAATGTTAACAACTTACATTTTTCCAACCCTTTTGGCGGCTACACATCGAAATCCTGAGGCGATAGCTATTCTCTCCTGTGAAATGTCTTATCAGGTAAATCAAGATTCATTTTATGAGTACCTAATTTATACAGATTTATTGTAATCACTTTTATTAACTTTTTTCATCCAATACTAACACTGCATATTTCGTAGTAAAATAACCTAAGTCCTAAATTAACAAACATCTCATTCTGTTACAAAAGAATGATGGAACTTTAAGAAGACTATTGTATAGTTTATGGCAAAACGATAGCTTATACAATATTATATATGTATATAATACTTTTATAAAGTAAAACACACCCATACACACCAAGATATATATATATAATATATGTATAATTTGTTTCATTTCAAGCACGAATAATTTATACAAGTTCGTTAAATATTTTGATAAATATATACGTTAAAAGTAGATAACTAATATTCAATAATTGTGATCAGAAGTAGTAACAACTCAAGAATTAGTAACAACAGAATAGCATTATGTCATTGCTAATGTAGCATAAAAATATGTTCATATCGTATATATTTTGAAATTTCTTCTAACTCTCTATATATGTACTTTTTACAAATTCCTTCAATAACTTTCCAACTATAATGAAAGTAGATTTTGTTATTAATTGCAAAAACTAATTTCAGCTTTTGTTTAACAGCTGTCGAACAACTAGCCAACAAATAAATATAATAAAATGAATTTAAAACAGTTTGAATCACTGTCCATTAAATTTCGAAAGGACATTTATTTGATCGCTAGCTGATGGATAGCTGCTAAGAACTTGGTATCTCAAAAAAAATGTATAACCATATAAAAAATGTATAAACCAATTTATGTTATGCTACGCCTCCTAGCCATCGAATTAAGACCACTGATAATTTCCGAGTTATGTCAAGATACGTTCTAAACTCCTATAAGATTACCAATATAAAACTGTCCTGAAATTCAGTTTTGTTAAAAATTTTGTATAATTTGTTATATTCTCTTGTAGTTTCACTATAATTTACTTGAAATCTCCTTTAAGACTGATCATCAAAGTGATTAAAAAAATCGACATGTCCATAGTGCAGATGTATCGGACCATGATATTCCTCCGTAACGTAGTTTAATTGCTAACTTGCACAAGAAGTTTTTAATGCATAAGTAGTGTTAGATATTAATGCATTCTGGTTCGAAAATACTACATTTCAACAGCAGCAATATAACGGTGGATATTTATTACAATTCAATTTCATTCATATGTCAAAGTAAAATACATTTGGTGCTGTTTCATATGAGATACTCATAAGTACTTGCTAGTCTGGTACTGTAAATCAATTTGATCCAAATAGATTTTACTTCCCTCTGAAAGAATAGCCACCAGTACGTTGTGTATTTAATACGTGTGTTACTTATCTTACTTTTTCAGAAAGTTTCTCATTAGCTATGTACAGTTCAAAAGTAAAAAACCTTATTTGGAGATACTCAAAACTCTAATTCAGTTCAATTCAAAACTCTAGTACTATCATGAACCGTTTAGTCGAACGCAGAATACCGTTGTTGAAATAATGTACAGTTATAGAAACGTCAATTATTTTTAAATAAATTAGGTAATGGTTCGATGAAAAAAAAATAAGTTTAGTTTGTTCTCTATGTAAAAATTCTACTGTTTTATAATTAACCGCGGCAGTTTTATATTCATTTCCATAGTGGTTTTAGTCATGTTTCAGACCTTTCGCCAAAAATGGGAAAATCCAAATTGTATCGTGATGTTCAACTACCTTCATTATGCAAGGTACAACCGAATAACATGTACAAGCGGGCGAAGGGTGATTCCTTATGAAAAAAACTAAAATTTGTCATTTTCGGTTTAGTTTTCAAGATAATTAAGTTTAAAAATTCACTCTGTACGCACGCAATTACGGATTAGATATGATTCGCGGGGCAACATGCTTAATTTTCATTCATCTACCAGGATGATGACGTGTAGTCGACGGCGGGATATAGCGATTCCAATAAGACAGCAGGGTATCGGTTCTTCACACTTCTAATAGTCGACGTTGCGGTCCCAAACCGGGGACCCAGATATGAACCTATGTATTCTTTCCTGATTCCTTCTAATTTGTAGCCCCATGAGTTACGAAAGGGGCGTTATCATCAGTGCAGAATTGTCAATTAAATACGTAGTATCTCATTATATGAATGTTGCTTACATTCACCATTTAACATCTACTTCACTAAAATGTCTATCTTTGGGGGGGAGGGGGGTAACTTTTTTTACTATTTGTAATATTTAATTAATTATTAATGCTGTACTGATAATCATAAATTGTTGAATAATGAATCTTATAGAATTAAGACTTGTTTATCTCTTTTGCTATCTCTGGGTTCCTCAAATTGGCTGAAATCAGGAAAAACTATGTTGATCGTACCTGGATCCCCAGTTGGCCATCGCAACCCTAATTGTTAAAAGTGTAAAGCACCGATACCCTCCTATTTTACTGGAATCGCTGTATCCCGCCTTCGATTCTACACCTATCGATGCAACGTATTCACCACACATTTGAAAATTTGGAAACTGACAACATGTTGTCTAGAATTCATACATCTGTAATTAAACGGGCATAGCTTTGCATACGAGAGTAACGCAATTCATTTCAACAATTTTATAATTAATAATAAGTAAAATCCACTTTTTATTCTTTCTAGAATCCAGTAACTGTAAATATTGCGCAAATATTATTTATAAACACGATGGACATTGTACATCGCCATTTGCTAAATCCTATCTTAACCATACTTGTTTACATATGGAGTGAATTTTCAAACTTCTTTCTTCAAAATTCTTTATTGTTTTTTTATTTTGTCACAAGGAGTCACCTGCCCGCTGATACATGTTATTCGGCAGCATTCTGCATTTTCACCTTTGCAGGTCCAATCCGTGACAATCACGGGCGAGCCCTACGCTCGCACATTGATTTGTATAATGATTCATTAATTTGGCAAATAAATTTAATTCATACTTATTTGTGAAAACAAAAACGGGTAGACATTTTTTGGACCGATTTCGTCAAATTTGCGGGACTGGTAAAGAGTTAATACACCCAAATTAAAAAGTCTAAATATTTCAAAAGTAAACCTAAATGACTGACACCACTTTTATAATCATCGACGCTGGTTTGAACAAGTATGGCAACAAACTATTAAGTATAGTTGTCCGATTTTGCAACTGTCCGCAGCACGGCTCGAACGCACAAGCCACTGTACGGCCAGAACCGTAGGAGTTGGAAAGGAAAGGTCGCGGAATCGGTAGTAGGAGAAGTAGACAGTCATCCAAGATTAGAATAGAGAGACACAAATTGCGAAGCTCCAAAACTTTGTTCGTATTAGTATGTCTCCGTTAGCGCGACTGCCTTGAGATCGACCAGGAATGCACGGTATCTCCAAACAATAGTCATATTTAATTTCGAACGACGCGGTGTGGCAGATGGTTTTAGCTTTAGTAACGTGTAAAGCGCATGTTGGGTCTGAATGGACCCAGTATCCGCCAGGCGAAAGTTAAGCGACGACGTCATATAAATTCTTGTTAAAAACTAATGTTATTTGATATTAATAAGTATTTCTCTTATTCCACCATTCTTAGAATATGTTAGCCTTATGTATTATCATAATTTAGTATTTAATAATTATTAAGAAAAAGATATGACCTGATATTTTTGCACGATACTACATGTATACATAACACCTGGAGTTACACTTTAGGGTAATTGATAACCAGTGAGGGTCAAACGTTTTAGTGGTTGGTTATCTGTACATGGTTAATTACGTATTCGATAGTAATTTGGACAGACAATTTGGTATTTTTGAAAAGAAAGGTTATTGCGCGTGGTCCTAATTTGATGGCCAGGATACGTACAAGATATCTGTGTATCTGTTGATGTACCAATCAAATGTCTTCTTTCACAGTTGCTGGAGGAATACAGGAATTCTGACGGTGGGAAGCTGAATTCTTTGGTCCGTTTATTAAAGGACTAGCCTAGTCTGTAACCGTTTCAGCGAAGGTTAAAGTAGTCCGTTTAAGTTATTTCGCGTTTCTTCATTCCACGCTGTGAATTTCATGGTCTTTATTAACCGCAGGACTATTACTTTTATTTTGTTCGTAAAGTCAAGGCGGAACAGAGGTACGACCATTGTTAGTTGACATCCTATTGTACTTGCATGTCTCGAGGCTGGCACTCGTGGCGATTGTTTGTATGAAATACTTTCTCGGATCTGGAAAATCAGTTTCAGAATTTAAGCCAGATTAATGGGAAGAACAGTAGCAAAGTTTTACTATCTTGCATCTCTTTCGATAATGACCAAGCAAAGGCTTTTTCGTGTTTAATTGTTATTTTTGCATTTTGCGCGGTGTCCTTGAGATATCTATAATTCGCAGCATGTGATTCATAATATAATTGTGATTCTATTCTTTTTTTCAGTTTATCGTAATATCCATACTAACGTAGTGCAGTATACAACTATGAACAATAAATACTATAATAAAAGTCTGTACTATATTCCCTCCATATAAATTCACCCTTATTACCAGACTGCGGATCTTTATGCATTTATGACAAATTTTAGTATGCAAAAACATACAAAATCCATGTAATCTACGAAATTCTACATAATACCGCAAGTTAAATACACTTTGTTGTATTTGAAGGGTAAAACAAATCTGTAATTAAATTGCACTTTCCCAATTGAATTTATGAAGATAAGAATTGACATAAACATCCGCAGTTTAGTTACTACTTTTATTTTTTAGAATGTTTCTAAAACACATTTTATATTTCTTTCCAATCTCGTGGTTTAAAAGGTAAAGCGAGGGTGCCAGTATATTACATACTACTTACTACTAGACACGGAGTCTCAAAGAGCCCGCGTAATATATTTCTAATTCTTGCTTTCGTCACAAATTCTTTGTTACTATGAAATAATGTTTAATCAAAATCTACAGTAAACATTATACGTCACTTCTGTATATTGTATTAGTTTTATAAACGTTTAATAGCAGTATATTTCAATTAAAACCTGACAGACTCCGTGTCCCAACTAGTGTCCGAAAATTAGATGTCAGTAGTTACAGATTAATTAAGTTATAGTTGGTTGGAAACCTTTTGGAACATACAGTAACAAGAAGCAACAAAATGGAGCCACACCTTTATATTTGGCTCACGGTACCATTACAAATAAATACATTGGGTCACGCAGCAAAAAGATGGAGAAATGCTGATTGCGTGATTGCCCCCGATTCCGACATCAGCAAATCTTACTCCATTAGATAGATTATATGTGGAGTTATGTGAAAGAAGTAGTTTGTGTCCAAAATAATTAAAATCATAATCAATTAAAAAATAACATTGTTTAGACGTTTGAAGAAGCTAAAAGATCGCACACATTACTTTCAGTTCATACGTCATTAATTCGTCTAACAATAGTTACAGTGGAACCTCAAAGTTCAAATTCTTCGATGTTCAAACAATTTGAAACTTAAATAAAAAATTCGATGAAAATCTTGCTTTGAAACTCGAACAAAAACTCGAAAATCAACCAAAGAATTACACGTCTCTTTAAGTGGTGGAAATATTAATAATGATAATAAAATATTAATGAGCCACAACCCTCCACTAGTGGATTCCCGACTAAAATTATTAGCAGATTAATTATTATACAGTATTTCTTATGTATGTATTATTATAAATAAAAACATTTAATTATTGAACTTGTTGTATCGTTAATTATTTATCAATATGATTTTTTGAAATACACACTTAAAATGTTTCCTATTCTCTCAGTTTTAGGGGTCTAGAACGGATTAATTCAATTTGCATTATCTTGAATGGGAAAATTCACTCGAAAGTCGAACAACTTAAAAGTCAAATCGGAACGGATTGTGTCCGTACTTCGAGGTTCTACTGTAGTTTATAATATTACAGGCGACATTTTCAACAGTTGCAATTTATTAAAGTATTTATTCAATAAAGTTATTGAAACATACTGCTTACTATTCTTTAAAGTCATAAGGGAAAAGGTAAGAATGTGGATCACTTTTCTTATTTTGATGATAACGCATATTAAAAATGTAAAAATTGTATGATTTTTAACGTGAAAATTCAACTTTTTTGAAGCTATACCATTCTTACAAAATTCTATGGAAAACATGGTTTTAGAAATTCAAGTCGGGTAACGTGAACCAGAATTCAAAAGATAAAAAGCGCAACGACAAGCAGTTGATTTTATTGCAATTCCTGTATTTTAATATTAAAACAAGTTTTTTTATCTTTGTAGTAATTACATGTAACATTTTAAAATTATTTATATAGTAAAATTAATAAATTTGAAGACAGAACAGAATTTCAAAAAAGCTTCAACATGAGAATAGAAAATGGAAACAATAGAAAATAAGTAATTGTATGAATTTTCTTTTGAAAAATATTATTGTCAATTAATGTAATTTAGTGGAAGCTTGACATTGGATGAAAGTTTTTTAAATTTTAACAAAAAGTACAAATAAAATATCACTCTCGTAAGGAATGAGCCCATTTTGCTGATAAAAGGGAAAGAAAAAAACATAATGAAGTAAGATAGGTTGTAACATGTGATTATTACAAAATAAGGTATCATTAACCAAAAGTAGGATAGTAAAATTCTTTTGCGAATGTAAGAGAAACTGTTCAGATAGCTATGTATATTGTAGATTTTCTTTTTGGGCTCGCATGAAGTAATATATGTAGTATAGCAGTATAATCAGCCGACCGTCACAGTGGAGCGCGCATCGCTGCCTTTAACAAGCTGCTGTGACTTTAATATGCCTTGCACCATCCTATGGATGGGCTTATTTTGCAGAAAACATTTTAAGGAATACGATAGTACTTTTTAGAATTTTTAAAAATGCGAGCTCAAGACCATGTTTGAAAAACAAGAAGTTGTTTATAATTTTCAACGCTGTGAAAATAATTTTTATTCAGAAAAAATTTAATCAAAAACGCCAACCATTCCTAATTTAAAAAAAAATTGATGCACCTAAGTACGGTAAATAGATTCTGAGATTAAAATTCTTAAGTACAAACAATTTTCACGAAAATGGACAAAAATGGTAAACTTCAGAGCCTTGTATTTTTTAAACAAATTCGAAACCAGCAAAATGATGGTTTAAACCCCGCATAATATTACATGAACATCAACATACCTTATTTTGAATAAAATCCCAGACATCGAGGGAGAAAAGCGGTCGATTTGACGTGACATGACCCAAGTAAGTAGATGATGACTATTTCAAACACAATTATGTTTAAAAAAGTTCAGAATATTTGAGTTCCGTTCTTAAAATCAGCAAGAATATTTTCAGTGTCTAATATGTGGCATATGTTACTAATAGAAATAGGATTTTGGAAGCTATATTTCAAATTAAATGACCACCTCGATCACCGAATTTGACGTTATTAGAATTTTTCCATCGAATTACATAAAATATAGAGTAATATCAATTGCTCTTATAACAAGGGAAGCTATGGAAACAGAAACACGAACCGCTTGTGCATCGGTTATTCATTAATGTTATGAAGTGAATGACTTTTAGAAATAATATTCGTATAAATACTTGTACTTCCAAAGTTTTACGTTTTAGTCAGGGATTATAAACTTGTATTCGTTCTACTGACTGACAATTATATTATCTACAATATAGTATTGAGTATATAACCAAAACGTTTCTTTTTTCTTCCCTAGATCTCACAATATACAAATAACTAATATCTTAATGTTTATTACATGTCAACTTACTTTTATTATTGGATAATTGGATTTATTATTGGACTAAAATAGTCTAATAACTATTGCTGGCATTGAGAAATGAAAAATATTATTAAAGAGTTAGCTTTTTCTTGAGGGAGAGGAAAAACTTTCAATTTCGGTTTTCAATTTTAATTGAAAGTTGAAGGTGCTAACATAACATAAATACCGATGCGAGTATAGGTTTAGACAGCTCTTCCCTTCCAAGTATACAT
The DNA here is from genome assembly GCF_051401765.1 of Calliopsis andreniformis. Lineage (NCBI taxonomy): Eukaryota > Metazoa > Arthropoda > Insecta > Hymenoptera > Andrenidae > Calliopsis > Calliopsis andreniformis. The sequence continues at coordinate 2,624,435 of NW_027480457.1, forward strand.
ACTTTCAGATTATCAGTAGCATTGTTCTCCGTCTCTATCAATGTGTAAATTGGTGTAATTGTTATTATGATAATCTCGAGTTACTGATGATTTAGTAACGCTCAGAAATCCGATTATTATCGTATGACTGTTTTTCATCGTTAGAAAAAATAGAATATCAAAATAGTATCTCCTATTTTCATATTACCCTGTATAATGGAATCACCTGAATATCCCGCTTCATTTATTCATTGCATCTGTTATTGAGACTATAACAATTTTATCAGAAAGTGTATAGAGTAGCGGATTACTTCTTCCCTAATATGGTTTATGACAATTCCAATCATAATAATGTATTGATGCAATGGCTATGTCATGTATTTTCCCCTGTTTAGCTTTATCTATCATGTAAGTAACTTATTATTTTCTTAATTTACAAAACCCACTACATTTTCAGACTTCCTGCCTAAATTGTTTACAATAAAGTAATCGATACATGTCCGTTTACAGTAATAAGAGCAACGTTATTAAAATGCACTTTGTTTTCCGGACGGTGGATACTGTCATTCGAGAAGAAAGGTCGGGCAGGCTAGGAAAGTCCACGGAAGTCGTCTTGTTTTACCATTAAACGGGATGAAACCGAGCTCAACGACTAGATAAGACGGAACAGGACGGAGAGGTGGACGCGGCACACGATCGAAAGCGCTTGTAGGCGTGTCCCTAGCGACTATGGAAAGTTTATTTAAAATGCAAATCTTGGTCACGGAGTCCTCTACTATCCGCCATTATTGCTATTGCGATCTACACCACCGTTGACACTTACTCTTGCTTTTTCTTTACAACCATTCTGCGAAGCGATTGCAATTATGTATTAGATAGCTGGGAATAATCAACAAGTATTTCAATTCTGGAACGAATGTCTGCGTGATTCGAAAATGTACATAATGTATATAGTTTAATGAAATTATAGGTAAGTAACGAGAAATTTATTTCGTTCTCGAAATTGACACTGCTTTGGAATAGTCGCCAGGCTGCGTAAGTTTTCAAATTTCTAACTGTACTACCCAACTATAGAGAACGGCAGTAACTACAAAAACATGTGAAATTGGAGTTTTCTACATCTTTGGATAATTTTGAACAGTTTGTGTCTTGGTTTAGTGCAAAATAGCAATAACATATCTTTAGTAGAATCTGCTTCCCTCCATAGGTGGGTAAAGTAATCACATGGAGATAAGACGTAATCAAAATTTCAAGCATTGAATGATGCTTTTTGTATTCATAAGTTACATAAAACTATTTCTTAACTTAGTTGACTAACTTATAGTTAGGACCACAAACAAAAGTCTTATTTTAGTAACTACAGTACTACGTATATAACAAATCGCAAATCGACTGTTAAAATTATTACTAAATACGTTGGAAATCATCTTTACATAGCAATCACTTTAATACTATTTACCTTTAGAGGATCTATTTCCAATCCTAAATGGAAATACTCCTTAAAACGTTATTTCCAGGACATAGTTTCACACGAAACGCAGATAATCTATGAATGCAACTATTTCTTATACAATGTAAGAATTCAAAAATCCAAACTATCTGTATTTTGTGTTTTTGTCAGTTGAATTTAAACATCCTAACCCAGACCAAGAATAAAATCTGCTCTTGAAAGTAGAGTTATTTTTCTATTTAATAAGATCATTATCAGTAATTTATATTAATTCCAAATATTAATTTATCTTGTTTAAAAACCACTCATTATTGTATGGTTAAGTTTGAAAATGAGCATTCTCGCGTTAATTTGGAATAGAGATTGTTAAAGTCTGGGAACAAATAAACATTAAATAGTTGCATTGTTAAGATATGGTAACGCCATACAGAGTCAATTATCATCTTTTCAGTCTTTAGGAATAAAGTGGTTACATTTTCAACACATAATTTGTATTAGCTTCGTACAATTCGTGTACAATTTGTAGTCGTAGGAGACATCTTTATGAAAATTAGACCAATGTATAGTATATAAGTGTCAAATTACAAGGAAACAACAATAACTGTTGTAATTATTAGTAGTATAAATGGTATAAACAGGAAAGAAACAAAAATACACAACCTATGCAAAGAAAATACGCAAGGAAAAGAAAGGAATGTTCGTCGTTTGGCATTTTTTCATCAACTCCCAATTAGTACGCAGTTCTGTCGTGCAATATACATATGCACGCACTCACACGTACGACACGATACTACGCAATTCGGAAGTTTTTCATGGGAAATCCAATACTAAATAACAATTATTTATTTTAAGACTATAAATAATAACAAATAAATTTGTAATAGTTGTAACTGTTCACTCATAAACTCTTTTATTCGTCATTCCCTACTACTTATCTACAATTCGTGTAATATGTGGACTCCAAGATAGGAATTCCTAAAACTTTTCAGCCATTCCTACAATGATATTCATCTTTTCGTTTCCGTTATTTAATTCTTAGATTTCGAACTTAGGGATCTATTTGTTAATTTTTTTATTACATGGATACATTTATTGCCGTCCTTAAAAATTTTTTTGTACATATTCCTTTCCTATTGTGCCTCCTTAGAAAGTTGTTCGATGCGTTTTATTATTTTTCACTGTCTATCAATAACTTTTACATAGAAGATGGCATATAATACCAGTATAGTATTATGCGTAATAACATAAACAAAATATTTGCCATCTAAGTGATTCGTTAGAAGCATTTCTTATTTCATCGTGGTGTTTCGATGATGAATGCAAATGTACATATTAAATGACTTTAAACACTGACGAGCTTAAACGGGGAAATGATTGTTACACGATTATATAGAGAAAGATATGTTAAAAATGTTTCAGTTTGTTAAGATGCTGGATTCCTTGGAACCTGGAACTTAAAAGATATTCCTTAACAGTTATAAAGAATTTTAAGAAATTTCTTCAAATTTATTTGAAATTGTCATTTTGAAAAACAGAAGCAGTTTCTTTGAATAAGAAATGCTATTTTTATAATGTCCAACTTCATGTGTTCGTTTCAATGAACTTCTTTATGAAAGTCTATTAACATTTTCATTTGCGAGATTGATGAACATGCAAGAACTAGTACGATAAATTGCGATACGATGTTTTAATAAAATTTCACTAAATCGTTTGATTTGGACCATCGTGCGTCAGGTGATTCAGTGTCGATCGAAGGCGCTGGCGCCTCCCCTCCCTTTCCCCAACCTTTGGCTGTTGACCAGTGGAAAAGTGGTGTCGCGCTGGGAGCACCGGAAAAATACAACGCTGACGCGCGTGCACTCGGAACAGCCTGTGCACGAATGACGTATGGAGTGCATAGGGTAATCTTTTTTCTAAAGCGTTTTAGCACCCGGGGCCTCCACTTTTTCCTCGGTTGTAATCTATAGTTGCACTTAATACAGCTGCTCGTCCGAGTAACCCTCCCCTTGCCCTCTCAACCCCTCTTCCACTCGTTTCCTTCGACGCCTCCGTCTCTCACGGAGGGAGCCTGGCTTCCACTTAGCGGCACCGTATAATATATCACACGCGGTCGCTTTTACTCTGTGAATTGTGGAGCCGCGTTTCGCGTGCTGCTATACGTGGCCACGTGCAACCTCTGCTCTCGTGCTGTAGCTTTTCTGCTATTTAACTGAGAACTCTGCGAACAGGGAAAATTCTGATTCGTTTGGTTACCAACAGTTGCAGGATCAACAACTATACATTCTTTTCTTCTTTCAAAATTTTAAATTTCCTTCGTTATAATTCAATAATTCAGTGGAACAAGATGTTCGCACTTCGTACTACTTCAGATGTCCCGAGGAAGTTTTATGCTGCCATTGTCGACTACAGCAGAGTAATATTTAATTGTAGGAAGACTTTTGTTGATTCTCGATCAATTTGATTCCTTCTTCTGAGATCGTTCAAATATTAAATGTGCAGAGGTGAAAAGCTGACATATAAAAATGGTCCTATTGTTTCTAGTTGTATAATCCATCCTTTCTTACATTCAATAAGTCAGGGTGTGTCTTTTTTTTCAATTCGAACGTGTATATGTACACAGAGTAAGCCATCTAACCCTGCCACCTGAACTTATTGTAAATTATTACGTTATGTCAAAAATTGTTTAAATAAAAATTGTTTGGTATCAAGTGAAGTTTGCAATGTAGTAATTATTTTTTTGTTATTTCATTTTCTTACGAAAATATAAAGGTCTTTTCGAATTTTTTAATCCTAACGTGTAACATATGGCCTATTAAAGTATAAAAGGTCAACAATCAATAATTACTAGATACTGTTTAATTGAATTTTAATTTAAGTAATACCCAAAATGCTATTCATTAGGATCAATATAAGTGCGCCGGCAGTCAGCCAATACGGTTGATGTGTGTGCAAACATTTTTAAAATTACGTACTTTGACGATGTGATCCTTGATGTTTTCAAGTATCGTAGGTAGTTTGCTATAAATTTCATTTTTTAGATGCTCTCAAAGAAAATAATTAAGTGGTGTCAAGCCTGGAGACTGAACCGACTATAAGAATCCTCCACGCTTTATAATTGAAGCCTGGAAATAACTCTTGCAGTTGCTGACGTGCTTGTTGTGCGTAAGTTGGTGTTGATATTATATTGTTAAAACTCGTTGTAACTACTAATAAAGATTTGTGCAAGGATTTTTCGCACAAGAAAGTTCTATAATTTTTCATTAAAGAATATTTCGAACCTCATATAATTTAATAGTTTTTTACTCAGTATTTAATGTCTAATATAAAAAAAAAAACAATTATTGTACATTTCTTACATGGTAGGTAAGTACATTATCCTTGAAATCAAATAATTTTTGTTTGAAACATTTTTTCTTTGTTGATAAATAGTTTACAACTAAAATCAGGTGGTAGAGTTAAATGACTCACATTGTATAATTAAAAGTTAAGGAGTTCGTCACTAATTTGAAGCAAACCTATGATTATTGTAAGTGGGACCATACGGAACCGTATAATATCTACTTTCCATGTTCATATAGCTATCCACAGAACATTTTTCTACCCATCTACAATAATAATACAATCAGTCGTTTAAGTAGAAAAATGAATGCTATTCTTTGAAACAGCCAATGGAATGAAACAATAGAGAATGTGTCAGAAACATCAACTATATTTTAAATAATCCAATAGCCATGGAGTGGAACAATTCTTTAAGTCGCGTATACATACAGCAAACGAAGACGAACGAATGCAAACAATAAAATTCGTTCAATTAATTAGATTTAACGTATACGTAGAAATAAATGGTACAGAACGTATTTGCTTATATTGATAGCGAACAAAGGCGAAGCAAAACAAATGAAAAAATTTATTTGTGAAAATCTACATATAGAAACAAATACCGCCAAACCTATTTGTTCGCCTTTGCAAAAGTTCGCTCACTAGGCGGAATATAAAAGAAGGTTCGTTCGTTCATCATGGTTTGACAAGTGTATGTGGGAATATATGGGGTAATTGAGTAAAATACTAAGCGAAAATAAGTATAACCTTTTTATTTCTTATACAAAAAATAATATTTTCCTCTACTAACTTTACATGTTTGAGTAACAAAAATATGTACGTACAAATTAATAATTTTAGAGTTATTTTTTGTATAAGATTAAAAAATGATTTGTGAGTCGTTTTTTGCACCATTTAATATCTGATTTAATATGTTAAACTGTATTATCGACTTATATGCAAAATTAGCGGGAAAAAGAAGGTTCCCATATAAATAGGAACAAAAACAAACATTGAACATTTTATCCAAAATACTGTCTTACCTCAACTTTCCTAACTATGAATTGGAGTAATACTCTTGTATTACAGTCACAGTCTGTATCACAAGAGCGTGGATGCGATATCCTAGTGCAAATATTATAAATCTTTTTTGTAAAAAATGTTACATAGATCGAAGGTACATCTATAAAACTAATACGCACTCACTTCACTTATTAATGTGTCCAATCACTACCATTAGCGATTATTGCTTGACAATGTCTGGGCATCCTTTCAACCAACTTTTCGGCATATGAGACAGGAAGAGATCTCCGTATTTCTCGAATACAGTGAACTAGTGTTTTCAATTTTAAAATACGCTTTCCTCAAAGTTTGTACTTCATAACAGACCAAACATTTTCGACTGGATTGGCATCGAGGGTCTGAGATATCCAACCTAACATGTTAATACCATTCCTTGTTTTCCATTTCGTACAAAGACGTCTTCGATGTTTGGAATCGTCCTCTTGAACTGTCCACTGGTCTCTAATTCCATGAAACTAATGTTTCACCGATCCTAGGAGACTCGTTTCGTATAATTTAAGCATCTTCTGGCCATTTAAATTACCCGTAAAGACGCATAAGATCCCGTAACCAAACAAACTTTTATTGGGTGTTTAATGCTTCTTTGGATAATTGGATTTCCATGAGCAGACCAGGCTCATTTGATAGGAGTCCAAGTCCAAAAAGAGGACTCGTTGCTGAACACAACATTGATTCAGTCACGATCAACGTTTTCGTGTACTCATGCCAACCGTTTTTGGATCAGCTTTGTTGAAAGCAATGGCTTTGAAATTGTACTACTATACCACGCAACTCTAGTTTCCTCCAACCGACGTTTGATTGTTAACATGCCTATATTTATGCCCTTTTTTGTTAAAACTGTTTGTACTTTATGTAAGGAAAGTGTCAGCTTTTTCGAAAAAAGCTGTAAAACCGCCTTATCTTTCTTTTTTGTCATAGCTCGTTTCGAACCTCGATCAGGAAGATTATCGACCCACTTTAATTCCTTATACCGTTGCACCTACTTATTCATAAATTCATGAGTCTTATGCAAATGTTTTGCTGCATCTCTAACACTCATTTTGGGCCTTTTTGAGCGATGGCACAGGAAAACCGCTTCGAATCGTTTAGCGCATACCGCACTCATCTCGATATGATCTGGACTTCTGAGTGACAGAAATGGTACTAAAAGAATTGGGGCTATTGCGCATTAGAGGACTAGCACAATCTTTGCTTCATTGGGTATGAAATTTCACAGATATCTCGTCCACCTTCTTGTGGTACAGACTATAATTGATTTATATTTTGAGCACGAGTGTCTGGAATCGGACACATCACGATTATAAAATCAAACTTAAAAGATTAAGTGCGTGGAATATTATAAGCGAAGCTATAAAATGTGGCAACATAAGTGAAATAAAAACAAAAATAGAATCCCTATTAAGTTCTTTTTGACGTGAACGTCAAAAAAAAATAGTGTAAAACTGGTAGTGCTGCTAATGAAGTTCTCAAATCTACGTGGTTTGCTTCCAACAATATGCTGTTTTTAATGGACAAATTTACTCCCCCAAAAAAACTATAAATACTGAGTTAAATATAAAGCAATGTTTATTTTTTAATATACATGTATAAAGAAGAGATTACGGTTATGCATAATTATCTGGCCAGGTCACACTGTCTTCATTTGAAAAATATTCCGCAAACTCATTTCTTATTGCTTCGCATTGTACTGCACTTTTCCTGGCAACTTTTCCCAGTGGCAGGAAAGATTGGACTATTTCACTATTTTGTCTTCCTTGGCGCCAAGATTCCGAAATTATGTTCCCTTCTCTATCCTCATCGAAAGTTCCGGGTGGCGCGTAATGGTTTTGTGAATGTTCACTTTTTCTTAAAAAGTGGGGTAAATAAATACACGTCATAACTACTTTAGTTGCTTTTTCCGGTGACAGCAATGTTGGTTTCTGTAAAACTCTGGAAACGGCTGACATTATGCCGAAAACGTTGTCAATAATACAATGCGCTTACCACAGTCTATAATTAAAAATTCGCTTAACAGATCTCCTTCTTTGCTTTACTGAATAAGCTTTCGTTTAATGCTGTTGCAGAATGAGAACATCGTCACCTACAAATGTACATGGTACTTTTATTTGCCTGTTGGTTACAGCTTTTTCAGAAGCCAAGTAAAACTCATTGTTTTGTAATTTCTTCCAAAACGTTGAATTTTTTTAATACACCTCCATTTGATATTCTGCCTTGGCATCCAACATCAGTAAATAGAAAATAATAATCAGCATCTGCGATACCCAACAAAATTACACTAAATGTCTGCTTATAATTGAAGTAATCACACTCGCTATTTATCAGTGCTTGTATTATACAATCTTTGACATTTATGACGCCAAATCAGTGTGGAAAATTCCATCGACTTTCATATTTTTGAGCTATTTGCAACCATTCGTCAGCAATCAAAGGCATATGTAAATTGCAGATATAATAAATTAATTTATCATGTGTGTCATATATTTTTTAGTTAAAATTAAAATCTAAATATAGTCTGTTCGCTTTAAAAGTGAAAATTAAAGTGCACTTTAATCTCTTTTAATTATACAAAGTCAAGATGAAGTTGAAAAGATAAATGAAAATGTTAATAAATACACCAATATTGAAGAATCAGAAGTACCAACGCCACAAACTCCAGTGAAAAATAAAAAAAGGAAAGGAGTTTTCAAGTCTTCTGAAATCCACAACAAGCACAAACCCAGTTTCCTATAGCAGCAGAAGCTTACAGTATATTAAAAGATATTGTCGAGATACGGAATCAACGAAATGATTGCGTTGGGGGGGGGGGGGGGGGGGGGGGGGGGGGCTGATTGCATAAATGCATAAAAAATATAGTGCACGTACAAAAAGTGTGATTCAACATTTAATCAGTAATATTCTTTTCAATACTGATATGGGACCTTACGAAGAAAGGTCGCATCATAAGTATCCAAATGCACAATCCATCTTTTTATGATTCTATTACACCAGCTTCATCCAGAGACACAGTCTACCCAAATTATGTTAATATAAATTATTTTACCCCCGACACTACTCCCATTTCATCATCACCACCCTCACCTGCACCCAAATCTGTATCAGACCCTAACAATATTCAATTCCTATTATTTCAAAAAATTAGACGAACATTTCGCTAATTTACTTATTTTCATACTTCTTGCTACCGCAAGTGTTTAAAATTATGACTTTGAGCATTAATACGTGCGGTAAACCGTGTGGATCAAAAAGCACTGCACAAAGTTCATTCGGGTCAATCGCAATTCAACCTTTCTTACACGCTCCTTAATTTCTTCTCTGTCTGTTGGCATTTCACTGTACATTTGTTACTTCAATTTTCCCCACGAATAGAAATCCGTAGGTGTTAAATCTGGGGAATATGTAGGCCATTTATTGTTTCCTAACTGACTAATCCAACGATTAGAGGAAACACGAAAATATTCATTCGATTTGTTGAAGTAATCTATTTTTTATCGTAATTGATCTTGAACGACCTTGAATAATATTCAACTATAAGTCATTGTATTTATCTTGAAATGTTCTAATAGAATGAAAATAAAAAATTATATTGAATAATTCCATTTAAAAAAACGGGATTGACCTTTATATCTCCTCTGCATCTCCAGCTATTAAAAATTGGTACTAGATTGTGTATCGCTTAAAACCAAACAAGTTTGGTTTGATACCCCTAGTTTCAGATATATCTACATACATACATGCAAAAGTATTATACACTTGAAATGATTCTGCTTCAGTGGTGTTGTTTATCTCACGTCTGCGGCGGCTAGTTATTAGAAGAGAGCGGGTATAAAAGTAACTTTTTTTTACATTTGACTGCTAATTACTTATTAAAGTATGAAAACAAAAGATTTGCCTTAAGGGAGTACAGTGGGATTACCAACAAAATTAGAGAAAAATATACGTCTACAGGACCCCACTTTTTGTTCTTATATGAGAATATTTTGAGCTGGGAAAGAGTTCATTCGAAAGAAGAGAGTTCAATGGAGCGTATTCTGGTCATGATTTGTTTAGAACACTCTCTAAATTACGGCTGTGAATGGTCGATTTTTGCTCTTCTTTATAGCACCCGTATTACTAAATACCAGCAGAATCTCGTTAAATCATGACCAAAGTGCGCTCCATTAAACTTTTTTCTTTCGAATGAATCCTTTCTCAGCTCAAATTATTCTCACGTAAGAACGAAACATTGCTTTTTGCCAGGTTATCGATAAAACAGAGTAAAACATGTAGCAAATTTAGTTAGGTTTGTGCAAACGAGGCGGCGCGTAATTAAAAAGGCTGCCAATATATGCATAATCGAAATCTCTGATATTCAAATTGACGACGCGTATTACATACTGACTATTTTCCTCTCCACTTTCCTGTCCACAGTGCTCCGAACCACTTCGACTGGCTTCGGAAAGTCAACAGAGAAGGTAAATGCGAAAGGTACCTCACTCTATCCCTTTTGAAAGTGAAACGCTGTCAAATCGTGGACAGCAGTACAATACAGACCACGCGCAATCTTTTCGATTGTTCAGATATTTTCACTTTCAAGCTTATAATTAGAAGACAACTCTTTAGTGAGATCTCCAGAGACTTGTATGAAATTTTGAGAGATTAATCTAGAAATTAAACAATGACCATTGTGAAATACCTCGTGCCAATGCGTATTTCTTATTAATAATTCATACCAATCTATACACAGGCTGTAACAGGACTCGTAGTACAACCGCGAAAGGCGTTGAGTCTACATGTGACAATAAATCGAAAAGAATGACGTTGGAATTGCTATACATGTATACAGCCCAGAGATAGTCAGGTACACATATACTAAATGAATCTTTAAATTCAATTTTCCTGAAAACTAAGTATCTTACAAGAAAATTACATTCTTTACTTTCAGTTTACTTTTATACGTAGAATCATCCTCTTCCCACTTGTACCACACGCCGTGCTACATCCTATATGCTGAGAAGTTAATAGTATGCTGAACGTAAACAGTTGGGTTGTTGCGGATGATAGTTTCATTGTAAGTGACATGTTCTAGGTTCGATACCCAGTATGAAAAGAACTTTTTCTTTCTTTTTTTAAATATTTCAATTATATATAACAGCATTTTACAAACAATGAAATCTTTGTATAAAAAATTTTTTTCGCGGATATATGTTTAACAACATACATATATTTGAACTTTTTCTTACTTTTCTTGTATTTTGTCGACGAATTTCCACTGACTACACGCAGCGTCGAAACATGCACAACGTAACGTTTCTGTGTGTATGTGATTTACTGCATTTGTTTTCTCATGTGTTGTGTGTCGTTGTGTGAGTTGAACACAGCGATTGGCGAAAACGCCAGACGCGTTATTTTGATTTTCTGTAAAACCAACATATATATGTATAGGTATATACATGTAATATGTACTTATTTTACAGAAAAATTTAAATAAATTTTATAGATATGTGTCTATAAAAGAAAATTTGTATAAAACAGTTGCAGTATTTGTGAAATAATGTTATATGCAATTCAAATATTTTCAAAAGATAAAAAGTTCTCTCCATACTGGGTATCGAACGCAGAATTTGTCGCTTAGCAAGAAACTATCATCTGCAGCTACTCAGCTGTCTTTATTGAAAATATTATTATTAATGTTATATCTTTTGCCGGCGACTCGTCTTCAACTTGAACAGTTGAATCTCAGCGTTTCAAGAGCGAAAGAGTAGAGGTCACATCTGCCTTCTGTCTCGGTTTTTCGCAGCTGCCGAAGCGCTGAACTCACGTACGCGTGAACACAGTGGATTCTAGTACTAGCTATGCTAAACGAAAAACAGCAACACTGCGAGAGTTCGCTTTTGCACTTGTTAGAAAGAGCACGCTACATTGTGTGTCTCTGTCTATCTAAAGCAAAATCGGACTCTCGCAGTGTTGCTCTTTTTCGTTGAGCATGGCTAATACTAGAGTCAGCTGCGACGTGGCTCGTGTAGTAGTATATGTAGTGGAGGGGGAAATTTCCGAAGTCGCGTTTCTAATTCGGAATCATAGGATGTCTCCATCTCGCTTTTATTAAACAGCTACGTGTCTAAAAGTAATACCATTCCTGTAACGAAAACTGTATCAGTAGATACCGACCTGTCAATCTCGAAAAGTCAAGTGACTACCCTACCGCCTTAGTAAAAGATGTTTGTTGATCTATTATTTAACCCACGTTATAGCTTCATGTGATAACTAGTCAAACAATTGTTACGAGCCGAGGGCTAGATGGTCTGACCGAGGGTCAGGGTTTTTGGAATATTGTTATTTTTTCGTGGACGAACCAACGGGTAACTTTGCACTCGTTGGGAGCCACCTCACGGATGTGGACGAACCAGTGCGCAACTGCCAACACCGGGAGCCACGTTAGGATTTGGGTAGGTTTTCGTGGACGAACCGACACTCAACTTGGCGAGTATCGGGAGCCACTAGGATGGAATAAAGACTGTGGACGAACCAGCGAGTAACTTTGCACTCGCCAGGAGCCACCGGGACGTGGACGAACCAGTGCGCAACTGCCAACACCGGGAGCCACTTGTAGGTTAGGAAAAGGACCTTCGCAAGGATTGCGAAGATGTTAATATAGCCTCGTAACTTTTAAATTTACAATATATATCTCGAGCGGTAAAGATATATTATTTGTGGGATCGTTTACGCGTTCGCTTCTTATTGGATTTAGGAAAGGTTTTGATTGAACTAAATCCAATTTAACAAACCTTATAAAACTGTATATAATTACACGTTTGAGTTGACTCGAAGGAATACAAGTGTTTATGATTTTACGTGTCGCGGAACTAAGTCCTCTCTCTTTCGATTACGCACAGAGGTATGCGGGGGACGCGTCGTTAAGACTACGTTACAGTGAGTTTTTACGTACTGTACTCAAAGATTTTTGCTTGAAGGAGAACTAATGCTCGATCTTGCTTTCCGGTCTAAGCCACGTACTAACTTCAAAACTGGATTACGAGTGAGCCCCCTAGACCGAGTTTCTTAGCCTTTTTATAGTCAAAAATCTATAGGGAAAATGGTGGGGACTCGGTTGCATCGCAGAGTTTCCAAGAAAATTGGGAGATATTAATTTCGAAGAAAATCTATTAATTGGGTGCAACGGAAATGCCTATCGGCCCTTACATGGTGACTTCCAGGCAAAGTCAAAGGTCAACGGAAGGAGCTTTGAATCGAGCCCTTTCATAGTTACTTTACGTAACTCGTCTGGACTCGTAACACAATTATGGAAGTTTTCCGCAGTTACTGTCCTTGTTGATGGTATCTGCACCTGCCAGGACGAAAGTAACATACTACGAAAACAAAAGTAACATTATTTGTTTTAAGGAAGGTTCAGTAAAAATATTTTTTCCAATGTAATGATAAAATATTTTATTATAAAAAACGATAGAAACAAGCATTCAAAGTAACATATTTTAAGTAACGATAATAAAATATATTTTAAATAACGAAAGGTTAAAAGCATTACCAATTTCATACATTTTTTTGGTATCGCATATTGATTTAATGATATTTTTTATTGTATTCCAAATTACAATTATGACAGACGTAATAAAAATCACTTATGGTGCAGTCTTCATGGAACCAACTCTTACAATTTAGATATTAGATCCACTTCTCTCTTGGACAACTTTCACTGAAGGGATCTAAACAAACCAGACCTATAGAGTCAGGTTAAGTGAAGAATTTCTATCCTGTATACCATTTTGCTTGCCCGGTTTTTTCATTGTTTTCTTGTCAGTATATACACATTGAACTTTCACGTGGATAAAAGTAACATGTTACTTTCGTCCCCACCCACATTTTTCAGAATAAAAATGTTATACCCTATGCCCTATAAATTACAAAAGATTTTTTGAAAACAAATACAAGAACTTATAAAGCCATTATCTAAGAATGCTTTGTCAAATGGTTTACTGTATATTTATGTATAGTTTAACTATAAAGGTTAAGAATTAAATCAAAAAAACAGAAACTTATTTGGCTGCTCTAAATACACAAATTCAGCTTGACCACCGTGTTATTGCTCAGCTCCGATTGATAAAATAAGAAACCATTAACATACACATAAAACTGTCTAAAATATAGTTTCTGATAATATTTGTAGAATGGGGGAGGAGGCTTTGTTACCATATATGTATAGACTATATGGGGCATCAGCTGCATGCTGAAGCCAAGATGGAAGGATGGAGATACGTGATAAGTATGTATATAGCTCTATCTCTTTTATGTTCCCTGGAGCGTAATGTGTCAGGAAGGTGATGAAAAGAGACAGAGACGAGAGAAATATGTATCTGTAGTTTAATGTTGTCTTGTTTTCTGAAGAGTTATATAACTTTGTTATGCAGGGTGAGTCACACAACTGTATCACCTAAATCTTTTGCATTAACAAATGTTTCAAACAAAAGTTGTTTGGTATCGAGAGCATGCTCTGCTTTGGTATGCCTCTCTCGATACCAAACAACTTTCGTTTCAAACATTTTTCTCACGCAATAAATAATTGACAAGAAAATTCAGGTGATACAGTTACGTGACTCACTCTGTGTAACATGTAGTATAGACCCACTTTAAAATACTATCTTGCTTGGGATTTATCCTACTGATTGCTTGTTTTATTATGAATTCCATACCCCGAAATATTTCATTGTAATTACAATCTTACGGTGTATGACTTACATGAAAATAATGTTAGAGCTCTGTAGTGTGTAAGTATTATGACTTGAAACGCTAACACCAGTAACATACATATTGTAAAATGCAGAATACAATATATTCTTATCAAAAATATTTTTACGTATTTATGCTTCTGAAACTAAAGTCGAACAGCGATCGTCCAATATTATTGGACAAAATTAGTCAGGACATTAAGCTTGGTAACATCTTTCAAGATCATTGGAATCTATAAGGTAGAAACCGCTTTGTAAATAGTTATCAAATTTTAATCATTTATAATGGTTATTTGTAACCAGAATACTTAACAATTAATATTTTTAATCACTCCATATACAGTGTGTTTCACGAACTCTGTTCACCTAAATATCTTCGTTGTTTCCAATAATACGAATAAATATTACTTACAAAAATTGTAAGGTGTAAGAAAGTACATTATATGATATAGATAACATTCTTACAAGTGAAGTCATATAAGAGAGACAGAGGTAAATTTTGTTTTTCGAATGGCATATCCAATTTTTCCTGCACGACTTCAATAGAATGACGTATTGTAAGTATAAAACTACTGAAGAATATTTGTCCTAAAACTTGTCGTTTCTGAGATATTTGACTTTCTTCATTCTATTGTTTTCATTGTAAAACGTATTCGAAGATATGCTCACTATATCAAATATAAGCAAATAGCGAGTAGTAAAGATCATGAAATAGCATCATTAGGCTTTCGTTATCTTTCAGTGTTAGTAAGTTTCTCAGTTAGTAAATATAAGGCATTCAACATGGAATTTTCATTCAAAAAACAAGTAAAGATGCTTCTAATTTACGGAGAACGTAAAAAAATGCAATTATGACTCGAAATTTGTATGTTGAATAATATTTAAAGTGCACGTGCCTTTCTCGTAAGGTGTTTGAAAGATTGTATATAAAATTAAAGGAAACTGGAAGTCTAGCTGCTTGTAAGATGGATTGTAAAAAAAAGCCTATAACTAGCGGAGGTACCGAAGTTGATTTTGTTGCAATGGTATGTCATAATCCTGGTATCAGTTTACGTCGGTTTGAACGTGAATCTTCAGTCAACAAAAGTAGTGCATTGCGAATTCTTGCTCTTTACAAATATCATTCTTATCATATTAGCTTACATCAGAAATTACATAATATGGATTATGTAAATTGATTTGCGTTGTGTGTGAATGGGCTCGAGAAGAGCTACAAAGCAACCCAAATTTATTTTCTTTAATCCTATTTATGGATGAGACTACTTTTACCAGCACTGGGCGTTAATTTGCATAACACAGATGATTGGTCAGTGCAAAATCCACACTGGTTATGAGAAATTAACCACCCACAACAGTGGTCAATGAATGTGTGGTGTGAAATCATAAACCAACAAATAATTGGGCCTTATGTCATTGACAACACTTTAACTGATGAAAAATATGATACATTCTTAAAAGATACATTACCAAATTTATTGGAAAACGTACTACGAAACATTCGTCAGACAATGTGACACTCGCACAATAAATGCCCAACACACTATGCTCGAAAGGTAAGAAGTAAACTGAATAAAATGTTACATTGTACGCTTGTCTAAGAAGAAAGTTTGATGAATCCTGAACTTTCGCTAACCTGTAGGGTATTAATCCCTCCCTCGCTCTCTTTCTCTCTCACTCAATACCTCCCATCTAAGGCCACATTTCATATAGGTAGAAAACTATTTTAGGCATTGAATATACTTCCAATGAGAGGTCAATGAAGCCAACGTAGATATAGTACAGATGTACTATATCTCTCTGTTTCTCTTCGTCACCTCTCTGATGCATGCGTATTGCGCTCCAGGGAACATAAAAGAGATGAATATATATATATATATATATATCGTTCCACCTTAGCTTCAGTACGTAGTTTCGATGTCACATATAGTTTTATACATGTATGCCATTCACACTAGCCGTCTAGCCGACGACAGGCTAGCTTCTGCGCCAGCGCTGTACGACTATCAGCGGACAGTCACACAGTGGTCATCATCTAAAACCGATTGGAAAAAAATTTGACGGAGGCTAGCTTGCCATCAGCTAAGTGTGTGTATATACCATGGGGCTACTCACGTTTCAATAAATGAACATAGAAACGAACGAAAGGAAATTAATATCCGTTGAAAATATGATTTTCATAAAACACTTCATTTTTGGCCTATAAAAACACGTTCCGTACCGGACCGGCTGTTGGTTACTTCGATTTGGGGTGTATACGCGACATGGAACGTGTCAAAACATTTTGTACAATGTATTTGAAAAAAAATGTAATAGATAGTTTTCCATGGAATTTGTAGTTTCCTCCACATACGAAAATCTCCAAAAGGAATAGTACTACTAATTAAGAAAAGATTGAAAGTTTTGGAATCATCGATCGAGCGAGGGGCGTTCCAGGGAAAGAAAAATTGAAACTGAAGGAAGGGCGGCCGATAGCTCATTACTGAAGAGAGAATCTCCGAGAATGGGCGCAATTTGGCTACCTGGCTGGCCGGATCATTCCAGGTCGGGTGTCGATCGATGTTCATCCACATAAAAGGGTGGGTGGTGGTACGAAGGACCGGATGGTTAAAGGATAGTAGCGGCGGTCGGGGTTGTAATAAGCGTAATGGATATAGCGAGCCTGCACGCATGCCCTCGCTTCACGATGAGCGGAGCGACGTGTTCACGCAGCAAAGGGTTGCTTCGTATAATCGTGAGAACGCCTATCCGTGACTCCCTCCTACCCCCTTAGCCATCCTGCCACAACTCTGAGGTTTATGTCTTTCGCTATCCGGCGACAGTGTTATTTTCATTATACCTCGTTTCAGTTCGATCTGATGATACATAAGGATAAAACGCCAGGCTGTATATTCCGCATCTGCAGTAGAGTTATCGTTTCATGTGGAACGCATCACAAAAGCCCGATGTCTCTCCCTGAATGATAGATGCCCGGTTTATAGACAAAAAGATTGCTGAATGATAGAATTATTATAAGAATGTTATTATTTCTAATATAATGTAACGTTTAAATAAAAGATATTATCAACCATTTTGTTTATATCAAATGTTGAGTGGAGCTATGTTTCGGTCTGTTTTACAATACTCTTCTAGGGCGAAATTTGCAAAGTGGTTAAAAACATTTTCCTACATTTCGGTCTCTGCTTTTAATCATCGTCAGGGAGAGAAAGAACACGATTTTAACAAAAAGTATCTGTAATAAAACACACCGTTAGTTTGAACGAAGGCAAAATAAAGTTCTTTAAGTGAATCTTCACTCAAAAAGATTAACTTTAACATAAAAAACTTTATTGTGTCAATTATGTGCTTTATTAGAGACATTGTTTCTTAAAATCGTTTTTTCTTTCCTTAATGATGGTTTAAAGCAGAGACCGAAACATGGGAAAATGTTTTTAACCAATTTGCACATTTTTTTCTAAAGGAGTATTTTAATACTGACCGAAACATATATAGTTTTACTAATTTTATGAGTATTAGAAAATAAATCTAAAATATATAACACTACAGATTAAATTAGTAATCTATACGTCACTTAAAAACATAACCATTGTATTTAACTTCTTTTTTTTATATGTAATAGTATTCTAAATATTACGTCAAATAAGTACTTCTTTTCCAACTTTATGCAAGTAACAAACAATAATAAAATTCTTATTCAATACATATGTATGTCCGGTTGTTTTATAAATGTAAAGTTGTATAAAAATCGGTAATTGTCATGTTTCAAGATGATCTCTCCTATTTGCGTACCTTTCCAAACCCAATAATTGTTATTTTAGAGTTATTTTAAAATTAACTACATATAATAATAAAAAAGTTATTCATCAGTTTAATCTAATTTTCACTATGGAAGAACAGTTTTAAACCTTTTAGAATGTTAAAGTACTTTTAACTGTACTCCTACCACACACATGACCCTTACTTAAGTAGTTTCCTCAGCGATTAGACAAGAAGTAGAAGACCCCAGACTGGTCATCCTTAACTCTACACGTTACAGGTTTGCGGTGGTTTCCGGTGAAAAGTTCGAGTTGGCTAACTTGATGTGTCGGTTCGCTGGATCACCGGAAGCTTTTATTGTTTTACAAGTTTACGGCCACGGGATCGAATGATCCTATCAGTGATTTCATTGCCCCGAGGACAGTATCCTCCTTACAGATGTCCCATTTGACTTTTCTCTGGTCAGTAGGAATGACCGTTTCATCATTTGATCAAAGAAAAACGATCCTAACAATTCTCAAAAATTCTCATTGAAATAGATACACTGGAAGTGAAGTCTAATAGTACGAGGTGAGCATAAGGTTTAACTGATTACAAAACTTTATTAAGCAAAAACCACAATATAATAATTTGGGCCAAAAATTACGTCAACTCAAAAGGCTTTTTTCTCAACTAGTAGACTTTCACATGCACGTTTAGTCCATGCTCGATCTTTCGCCATGGTTTGCTTAATTGTACAAGAATGAAATCAAAGCAGCGAAAGTGTTGAGTAGAATGTGATACCCTTCGAATCATTAAAAGAGAAAATCATAGTCTTGAGATTATAAAATAAATAATTCTGATTTTGTACTTTGAATTGGAAAGTGTGTAAATGAAAGATGTGTCAATTATTTTTGTCGAACCTGTTACGATGTCCTTACTAAATAGATGCCTAGTGATTAACAAAATGTTAGCAAAAAGCTGGTCATCCAAAAAAACTGATAGAAACAGACAATCGATTCCAAGATTTCTACACGTCTGCAGCTGCTTCAGTATATCTAGTTTCTATAGCATCAGTGTTCACAGCACATCCTTAAACAAGCGACGGGATCGATTCGCACTGCTCTCCGTTTGTCTTGCGACGGAAATACAGTAGGGGGCGTGTTTGGTGTTTCCGTTTCTATGGACGCTTGACCTATTGTCTCAGAGGTTTAATTTTTGGCCCCTGAACGGCCTCCTTTTCTTGCCTGACTATGCATCTCCCTCCGTTTCGGTTCCTCCCACGTGATCGGGGGTTGACTTCCAAACGTATTCAGTCTTTACACGCGACAATGCGTCGTCCTCGTTGCGGGAGGAGGCGATGCACAATGCGACAGCAATCAGGAGTCGCGCCCCTGTCAGCAGGACTTCTCTGTCTCTTTCCCGCACTCGCGCTTTGCCTCCACCTCCTTGGTACCTCTTTTCCTGCTGCCTACCTTTCTTTCTCTCTATTTTTTTTCTTTCCTCATTCAGAGCCCATAGAACACATTGCTCAATGGAACAGACAGGGGGCAGATAAGAACGATATTCCCTTTTTCTCCCGGCTCGCAGCGGGAGCCGGTGATTTCACGACTCAATGTCGGGATAAGAGATTGCTAAAAGAAGGCCTGACGATAGATGGATGATGAGAAATATTTCGAAATCGAAAAGAAACCGGGCATCTCACGCTCGATTCGGCCAAGTTAGAGCTCCCGATGACAAAGATTGGAGTGCTTTCCTGTTGATTTAGGCCTACCTTCTAACTGATTCGGTCTGATGTTCGTGTTATCTTTGATTGCGCCTAAATAACTGCAATAATTGCGAAAACAGACAATTATTTCTAATGGTATGGATTTCTCTTCAATGGTTTCTGGTTAGTTTAAAAGTAAATCATTTTTATTGTCTTTGAGCAGTTGCTCTCTAAAGATTTACGGTGTGTTTCTAAACATATGAAATATTTTTGGAGGATATATTCTAGATATAGAGGTAATGAAAAAGCTCGTGTGCACATATATCCGCAAACGCTTAGTTTGTAGTTATATTCTATTTTATATTGCTTACGATGTGATACTTCCTTTAATACCTATCACTGTGTACCACTCATTCAAGGGGCCGGAATACTCCTGGGCCTAGTAGGACCTTAAAGAGGATAGTACACTGTACAAGTTAGAAATGGGCCAGCATTTTACGCAATATAAAATAGTCTGTAACTGGAGAACTATGCGTTTTCAAGCACATGTGCATTTGAACTGTTTTGATTGCTTTGTATGCAGAACTTATCTCCCAAAGTGTTCCATGTTTTTCTTATTTTTTGAGGGATTTGAGCCAGTATTTTAGGTAGCAGAAAATAGCATATAATTAAATAACTAAACATGTCCGTAAATATATTCATATGAACTTCTTTCGTTGTCTAGGTATGTAGAACCGACCCTCCAAAAGTGTTTCACATGTTTGGCAACACCCTGTATATTTGCTAATATATTCAACATCTTTAGTTCTTCTATCGTTTCCGCGTTTATATAAAATAGCCCAGACGCACTTTCACGTTTAATGTTTTAAAAGAAAAATTCTGTTTTAAGACCAATTAGAATAATTGTATTTTACTTTACAAATGTGTTCATTTAAGATACGTTCAAACAAATCAAAGATAGCGCGGAACAGGGAGTGTCCTCAAGAATAACTACCTCCATGAGTTTTCATTGTATCTTTTGTAATTATCTATGAATTTAAGAAAAACTAAACGTAGGCGAAAAGGGAGTAAAATGGCGATGTTAAAGAAAAATTATTGTAGAATATTATACTTATTGGAGATATATTTCTAATTAATCCCAGATATAGTATCACTATCTATTTATACAATTATATTAAAATAATTCTCCTAAGTGTTAAACGAAAAGTGCAAGAAAATAATTGTACACATAACCATAATGTCCCGTCTTGCCTCATATTTGGAGCAAAAGTAAGAGCACAGTAATCTATCCATTATTTATAAAAGAAAGAATAGAAAAAAGCCAAAAGAAAACAGAATCTAAAGAACTGAAAAAAAACTCTTAAACGGAATAAAAATTTATGACATTCGAAACTGCATGCAAAGCTTATTTCCATACCTGGAAAGACTATTCATTGTGATAAGTTAGGAAAAACCTGAAGAGACTGAAAAGACATACACTTCTCATAAAAAAAGAAGAATCATTTGAAAGCTGGAGAAGATCAGAAGCATAGTTGGAACTCCTATAATACATCTCTCTAAAACGTTTAAACCCAACGACAATTCGCTGTTCATATTGAACGATCGCGATATACACATCGATCTTACAGTTAGCTTCACTGGTTTTACTGTACTTACATTCTGTACAGTTACAGAAAGTAATAGTCGCAATAAGCAATAACCCAAATATAAAACACGATGTGTAATAGGAAATTCGCCGAAACTATCTTTAATTAAAAATCAGATAAATCTTCTACAAATCCATCTTCTTACTAACGATCTTGTGACAATTATTCGAGAAATTACTTTTATAATGATTAAAACTAATAGCAAGAGAAATGATATCGTATCAGTTCGGATTCCAGGAATACCACCTTATAAGTAAGCAACTACACAGAATAATCAACAAAATTGAAAAGAAGCTTCGAATGACAAGAAATATGCTCCACTGCTTTTCTAGACATAACTCAAATCTTTGTCAGAATCTGACACAGGCTTATTGTACGTACAAAATTAAGCAAAATCTCCAACGTGTGCAGTTACAATATTCTACCCAAATCCTGTATACCGATAAACGAAAGATATTTCTACATGAACCAAAATGACCGTTTCGCCAACATATGCTACACCTAAGTATGCCATATAGAAACGGAGGTTCCATCAGGAAGCATTCTAGGCCTCACTTTGTATCAAATTTTTAAAACAGACTTCCCCTATAGTGAAGATGTGCTTTCAGCCACTTTCATATATACAGTGTGTCTGTTCTGGAAACGTATAAATATTCCAAAAACTATGCATGTAGCAGAAAAATGTTTCAAACAAATATTGTATGGTATTAAGGGGGATACTTCGTGATGATTAATATTTGACCTCAAGTTGACTTTGAGAAGCCTTGTCATGGTCACATTTAATTTTTTAAATTGGACCCTATATTCTTTGTTAGATATTCTTGTAGTTGGCGTCAAAACATTTTCAAAACACTATTTATTTGTGTACTTCGCACAATCCAATTTGAAGATTATCCAGATATGAGACTTCAAAGTTAACGTGCCGCCGACATTAGCATTAACCGATATACACCGGTAGTTTGTACATCATGGAAGCCCTAAAAAGAGCCGATGTTATGTGTGCATGCATGTGTGAATAAATGCTTGTGCTTATGTGTGAGAATAAGTGTCATGTATTTCTTAGAATTTGTACCAAATAGGATCCTTTAAATGGCTAGTCGCTTTTCCGTCGATGTATTTACCATCGAAAAGGTATACAACTATCCATCATGTTTTGGAATTCCAGCCCTACATTTTTAAGCATTTCTGATATTATTGTTTCACACGTGTTTTTAATTCTATTACGTATAGCATCCACTGTGTCAATGGCAGTTTTAAAAACTTACTGTTCGAGGTAACACCAAAGAAAGAGATCACAGGTGAAAAAGTATTTATATTATTAAAGTTTCAAATTACCAAATTAACTGACACCCTGTGAGAGGTAAGCTATGGAGATACGGTTGTCGATGAATGACCTTACAAGGGGATATCGCAAAGTGTAAATTTCCGATTTTGATGAAACTTGGCCCGATTGTAGAACAGCCGAAAATATTCAACACAAATTTTTTCTATCAGCTCTAATACATGTTAAGAAGGTGAAAACAATCCTCAAAGTTGGGGGTGCAAAACATATTTCGCTTAATATCTCGAAAACTATTGTGTGTAGCGAAATGGAATACAAGGGGCGATTGCGTATTTTTAAAAGACCAATCCACCTATGTAAACAGTTTCTGAAAATATCAATTTGTTTAAAAAATATATTAAAAAATAACATATTTTCTTTGTTTTTACTGACTAAATATTGATCGATCTTTTCACAAATTTGTATGTGAATACTACGAACCAAAACACACAGTTACTGAATTCCACAAAGAGCGGAAAGATGCGTTTTGTTAACTACTTTACTTATTATTAATTACAAAATTGTTGAAATTGATTGCCTTACTCTCGTATGCAAAGTTATGCCCATTTAATTACAGATGCATAAACATTTGGTAACGCCTTGTCATTTTTCGAACTGTTAAATGCGTGATGAATACGTTGGTATCAATAGGTGTACGTCATCATTGTGGCAGATTAATGAAAATTAAGTATTCCCAAGGAACCGATAGTTTATGTAGCATATTAAAAGTAGTAGAACATTGTTTACAATCACGATAGACATTATATACGTCGCCTGCTGAATTATATCTTACTCGTAATTGCATGTGTACAGAGTGATTTTCTAAACTTAATTATCTCGAAAACTAAATTTATAATGAAACAATTTTATTCTTACTTTTTTTATAAGGAATCACCCTTCGTCTGCCTATACATGTTATTCGATTGTATCCGGTATACAGTATATTCGGCTTAAATATCTACACACGATTATTTCTCTAAGTATTAAAGATATAAACAAATGTTTTAGACAAAAGTTATATAGCATAATAGGACAAATATGACGATGACATAGATTTGACCTTGAGGTAATCAGGGAGTCCTATGAAAGTTATATTAAAATTTTTAAATGGGACCCTATATTTTGCACTATATAT
Source organism: Calliopsis andreniformis (assembly GCF_051401765.1). Lineage (NCBI taxonomy): Eukaryota > Metazoa > Arthropoda > Insecta > Hymenoptera > Andrenidae > Calliopsis > Calliopsis andreniformis. Next base: position 2,648,527 of record NW_027480457.1, read on the forward strand.
TCTTGTAGCTGATATCGAAATGTTTTCAAAACACTAACTATTCATGTATTTTGCTTAAACCATTGTTAAGTTATTACCTTTTAAAGTTGACGTGCCGCCGACATTAGTGTTACCTGATGTGCACCACAACTAGGCTGATCAGCCAGACTTTGTACGTCATGGTGACCTTAGAAAAAGCTAATTGAGAGAAAAAAGTGGTAGGGGGTACGTGTATACATCAAAATAACGAATATAAGGAGGTTAGTCCGACCAAGTAACGTTCCCATGGTGTACATTGGGTCACGTTAATGCCAGCACGTGTCAACTTTAAAAGTTAATAACTCAACAATTGTTTACGCAGAATACATGTGCAGGTAGTGTTTTGAAAATGTTTCGCTGTCAACTATAAAAATATGAAGTGAAAAATATAGGGTTCCGTTTAAAAATATAAATGTAACTTTTACGGGGCACTCCAAGGTCAAATCATTGTCATCACCATATTTACCCCTTAATGCCATATAACTTTTGTCTGAAATGTTTTTTTGTATTTTTAATTCTTAGAGAATTAGTTGCGTATAGACTTTAAGCCGGACATGCTATATGTTTTTTTTTAAAGCCATTCGTTTCTCATCTCAATTTCGCACGAAATATACTTTAACTAGGAATATTACTATTTTGCTTATAACATGAAAATTCAAAATTCTATTTTATCCATATTTTGTGTTTTGGTTCATATTATGCACATACAAATGAAAAGATCGATCAATATTTGGTCAATGAAAACAATGAAAATATATTTTTTAATATATTTTCTAAACAAATTAATATTTTCAGAAACTGTTTACATAGGTGGATTTGTCGTCTAAGAATACAGAATCGCCCTCTTTACACCATTTTGCTGCACGCAATAATTTTCGAGGTATTAAGCGAAATACATTTTGCACTCCAACTTTGGGGATGGTTTTCACTCCCTTAACATGTATTAGAGTCGATACAAAAAATTCGGCTAGTCTACAGTGCTGCCAAGTTTCATCATAATCGGAAATTTACACTTTACGATGTACCTTTGTTAGAATACCTTGACTGGCTACGCCGCCCACACCAAGTACATATTTAACTTACGGCGAACATTGAAGCAAATCTCTAAATATTCATCTAACCTAAAGGACATTTTTTTAGAATACGTAATGAAACGTATTAAATGCATCTTTGACATGTTACAACGAAACTGTTGTTTAAAATTTGAATGATTATATGTACTTGTAGCTCATTATTATTTTTTTTCTTTTTTTTTGTGTATCAATAGGTTACACATAATTTTGAAAAAGGTAAACGTTTCTTTTCAAATTAGGATTTTCATCTAGTCTTTTGTGATTCGTAAAGAAGCAAGATTTATTTTATGGTACTTTTTCGTCTTAGACTTATTCATGTACTTGGTGAAACGTTTTTACTGTTTTGAAATTTCTTTACGTAATGTTGTATTTAACTGTTGAAGTTAATATAGACATAAAACGGTGGAATGATCGAATTTATGAGACTAATAAACAGTTATCAAATTTTACGTCCAATTCAGCTTGGTGACAACATACTTTATCATTGGTTACGTATACGTACTTGATACCTCTAAATTTTTCATTACGTTTGTACATTTCTGTACTGTATTCTGTATCGTTGTAGTAATTTTACACCAGGAATCTTTTTCATGAAGTCTACCGATAATTAAAGTACATGCATAATGTTGTTGTATCAAAGATACAACATTCAACTTTTTTTCTATTACTTTTGAAGAGTATACATATCTGAGTAAATTTTTTTCATATTCCTAAAAAAAGTTTTTCAATACCGAAAAAGTAAAAATATTTTTGTTTTGCAAATTTGAGTTCTAGTTCAAGTGTCAAAAAATTAAAAAAAAATATATCCATATTCTCTGGTCTTTCTTCCCCTTTCAATTTCAGTTTTGTAATTTGCAGACGCTCAACAATTGTAATTAGGGAACGCAGGCAAATGTCGCGGTACGTCCGGATTCAGGTAAGTGCCAACAATGAAAGTAACATTGTTAGGTTTGCCGGCGTACCCTAATTACAGTTTTTGAGCGTCTCCAAATTACAAAATTGAAATCGAGAAGGGAAAGGCTCTGGAAGTACGAATACATTTTTTCAAATTTTTGGACACTCGAAGCGGGTTTCGAATTTGTAAAAAAAAACATTCTTATTTTTCTTCCATTGAAAAAATCTTTGGAATGTGAAAACAAATTTATTCAGGTATGTACAATCTTCAAGATTAATAGAATAAAAGCTAAACTTCGTATTTTTACTAATTTCGGAGATGCAAATTCAAACGTGAAGGCAGTTGTAAAAATCGGTATAAACTATAAACTTTGGAGGCTTCTATTTCTTAAATAATTTCGAAATTATCAAAATGATGACTTCCCTTAAGGACATAGATTATGTAAAGGCACATATTAAATGTTCGTATGTGATATTAAACATAAAACGTGTGTTTATTAATATATGCACTATAAGTAAACTTAATATTTAACAATACTGTAACATAAAAGGTATCTGCGCACATGGCTTTCACATCGCGTGTACATTCTTCATAGAACTCTCATAGGCACTGCCATGACGCGGGCGAAAAAAAATATATATCTTTGCGCTGATTGGTCGAAGAAGCAAACCGCACTTCAGATTACAATATATTTCAATATCATCAAACTTCCGAACATCGAGATACAAAAATGATTGAATTGGCGTGAAATGGTCCATAAGCAAAAAATTCTACAGGAACTCGCCCCTGAAACGAGCTTTGATGTAATTTTCTATTGGTGTATAATTCCACTTCTAATTGAATCTCAATCATCAGTTTTTTAGTATATAGTGAAATTTATCTTGTACCCCATTAGAAATATTTAGCCTTGAATTTGTGAAAATCACGAAAATCGGAATATTTAAGGCTTTGTAAGTTAAAAAGGGATTGAGTCTTAGTCTTGGGATGAGAACCAGTTATTAATTGGGATGTGGCATATCACTTGAAAAAAGTAACTTCTAGACTTTGTCTCTTTTCATAAAATTTTTACAAAAATTGTAGCTTGTTCTATTATGTATTAGGTGCACTTTGTCCTATGCGTCTGTGACCGGTAAATATAGAGATATTTTAATTTCCGGGAACTTCCGAAACCGTAAGGAATAACAATCGTCAGGTTACAAATAAGATCCCTATATGTAAACAAAAAGTGATCAGGGCAAAGTAATGCTCGTTTTGAAGAGTTAACGAGAGCGTTTACACACACGATGGCAACATCGGAGCCGACTCCAGCTTTAGTGCCGAATGCAAAATCATTAAATGGAACTTATCACACATAGTTCGAATCGACTATCAACGTTGCCAGTACAGAATCCAACAAATCGGATGCCTGGATGACATATACTATTTTATCGGTTTCAATATAAAGTTAAGGCGGGCATAATGTAGTATAAATATTTTTTTTTGTACTTTGAAAAATGAGAGATTTCAAGGTCAAGTTAGTCTTTTTAAACGGAATGCTGTATTTTTTTATGCAAAACATTAGAGTACATATTAGTGCGAATCAATGTATTTCACCGCTAAAAGTGAATGTACCCAATATTGGCTTTCGTGTTTTCTATATTTTCGTTTAAGGTATAACAAAAATAATAAATTACGGTTTATAAATTTTTGAGTAACCGTGCTGTCTAGTGTGTGCAAATACCTTAAAGGTATACAAAAAATTAAATTTTTAAAAAATGCTCGAACTACGACATTGGATCATTTCGCTTGGAATGACCCTTCATATAATAACGCATTTGTATTTAGGCAAAATTATAAATTTTCATACTTTGCTGGATATTTTTTTTCATCAGTAACCTGTTGTAAACGTTTGGGCATGTTAAAAATGTATTTTGTAAAATAATCATGAGAAAGATTTCCACTCTTCTATTAATCATATTTTCAGTTCTTTTTTCGATTTTATTAAATTTTTACAAACATTACAACCTAATAACTAAATTTGATGATTGTCGGCAAGTTGTAGCATTTTTGGATGGTTATGCAGGGTGTGGGAGAACTCGTAACCGGAAACGGGGTGATTCTACATGTCAAAATAAAGTGAAAATAACGAATACAATTTTTTTTATAAGTAGCTTAGTCTTCGAAAAAATTAAATTTTAAGATTTGTTTAATATCCATGCAGTTGACTATGACTGAGTTTCATATATAAAAAAAAATAAGCGGTGCCAAAGTTGTAATAAGTACTAATAATACATTTATTAATAATTTTCTTAATTTACATTTACATTACAGATTGAATTGTTGAAGCTGAAATAGTCGTCGGGCGTGAATTTCCCCAAAACATGGCACCTATGAATATCCAAATACTTTTAACAAAAATAGGGCCAGTCCTCGTTGACAGGGAACAAAAATACAAAGAACGAAGACTACGGAACTGTTATAGCGGGGGTTGGGAGTTGTGTGTTTGCGCGCCTAGATGGATGGATGCTTTGCTTACGCAGGGAACAACGCACTGAGTAAACAACGATTGGGTTTCCTCTTTGATCTCGTCCTTCTCCAGTAGGTCTTCTACACGATAGATCTAGCATCCGGTTCCTCGAGAAAAGGGTGTCCTTTGCAGTTAGCAAAACCGATCCAATTCGGGGAAAAAGAAAAGGTGGAATCAATGGGCCCACCTTTCTCTCTAAGCTTTCACTCTGTTTTATTTTTCTGCTGGAAACGGCATCGCTGCCGCATTTTTGAGCTGAATGCTTTCAAGGAAACATCCGGAACGAGGGAGTTACTAATCTTTTTCCTTTTTTAAGGATACGAAAACTGTATAATTTCAGATTAATATTAAGTTATGGGAAAATGAAAAGGAAGAGATGTCAAAGAGGAAAATCTTTTTTAATTACAAAATCTACACAGCATACTGTATTTATTTATAAGGGAACGTCCCACAAAATTATTAGCTGCTGCATTTACTTATCTATTCCAAATTCTCACTTTACATACAAGTAACTATATTGGCGATTTTTCTCGATATAATAGTGTTTAAAATTCCACAGGTAATGACGTAATGTTTGAAATCGTTCCAAATTCACTTTGTAACTCTCCTGCAATGCCTGTCATTATTAAATCAATACCGTATATGTATTAACATTTCACGATTGAATGCTCGCTTCAACAAACTCTAATAATACATTCTTAGCTATTATTCCTCATTTTATTGATACAGCATCCACCTTTATTATGTTACTTGTTTTTCACATTTGTACATGTAGCAATTGTTTAATTGACTTTAATCTCCTAAAAGTCTTCTGAAATTAATTGTCTTCTCTTTTTACTCTTTCAGTAATTAACAGCTTTCCGTTTATATTTTAAATCAATAGCGCCTTTCCTTCTCGTTTCAGCGTTATACTCAGGCGAAGAATCAAATTTCTCGACTCTAATTAACTGTGTTTACGTTGAAGGTCCTTGTAAATCCTCCTTATCGACATATATAAAAGGTATCAAGTTTGGATCGTCCAATTTATTGTCTGAATGTGTTACCTGTTTGCTCCTGTCAATCGAATACACAGGGTCTCCCACGTAACGAAGACAAGCTATACCTTGTCATAAGGCAAAATTGAATGAACTAGAGTGAAACATGTTTTGATATTACTTTTTGCATTTTTTGTTGCATCGATTATGTAACACGTTATGATAACACGTTATGATGTTGTCATTAAAATAAAAAAAAACTATTGTCAAAACGTTCGGCATGATGGAGTTACATGCAAGACAATTCCGAAAACTCGAAATTAAAAGTGTTGAAAATTTAAAAAAAATATAATATTAGCGTAGACCAAATTTTCGCAATAACGATTGATAATGGGCCAAATCTGATAAAAATAGTGCGTATCCTGCAGGATTGGCCATGTATATTGTACGATTACGATAATAAGGATTGTAATAAAGAAATTTTCAATGATTTCAAAATCAGGTACATTTCATCTGCTCGCTGTGCAGCTCATACTTTACATTTAGGAGTCAATGATTTTCTGAAGAACACAAATATTGAATCAGTCATAAATAAAGCAAGAGATTTAGTAAAATCGCTTCGTACTACAAACGACAAAATAAACTTGTCATGAAAGAACTTAAGACAACTATCGATACAGTTACGCCTTGGAATACGACGTACAATACGTTGGAACGGTTTTTCCAACGAGAATATGTTAATCCTGAAACTAAACACTGAACACTGATCATACATGTAAATAATGGCTTTTTGTTTTGTCCAATTTTCCTCTTGATGTAAGATTACACATATCTTATTTTCAGTTCCTTAAATAATGCTGAGTAAGTGAAAAATACTTTAGATTTTTATATTTTATTTTAAAATATCTGTTAAGAAATAAATGTTCCTTCGGAACTTTTATTAATTAAATATAAAATAACTGTTGCAATTGAATTTTCATAATAGAAAGTACTAACGTTAAAGCTAACTTAAAACAGAAAATGAATGATTTAAAAGTTAAAAGTTTACAAAATAATGTTTACGTATAAAAGTTTACAGTTTCATACAAGCACAGGTAGAAAAGGTCTTACCCGTCCTACCCCAAAACCTTTCTACAAACCAAGCTTTAGATATCTTTATTATAGGTAATCGGAATCATGTCGTGTTTGGTACCATTTTAATCGAGAGAACACAAGGAGTCGATTGGTACTACTTGCAGGAAGATGTGATAGCAAATAAGGAACTTGATTTTTTTCATTTCTTCTTCGTTTTGTCTTTTAGCCCCTCCCCCATCCGTTTTCGGGCATCGAGCTCGAGTGTTGATGGTCGAACGAGACCCTTCATTTTACCTAAACGTACATCTTTGGTGCCGAAATCTAGAGCAGGCGAATAAATTATCACTCACGATTTAAGCTCGCATCCAGACCCGAGAAGCAGCCCTCAATTGAATAATTACTACATAAGTAAATACTCGAGGCAATTTTACGTGTGTATGTTTGTTTACATGCGTGCGTGTGTGTGTTGAATGAAAGTTACACATGTATTAATATTTCATTCGTGTTAATTAAAACAAGGCTGAAGTTTAAAAAAGCAACCAAATCCCAACAAAAACTCTTTTAACTTAAAAATATTCGTCAAAACTGTTGTCACTCCAATCATATAAGATATCAAAATCAAATAAGACCAATTACATTAATTTAGAGTGCGTTCTAGAAAATTTGCAAAATAAGCGTCACTTTAAGAGGCATACAAAAATTGAAAAATTAAACCTAAAATGTATTTGATGGGCTCTTTAGTAAAACAAATTAATGAAAAACTGTTACTGAAAGTTAGAATTGTAATAGAACGAATGTATTAGACTGATTGTTTTTACACTTACTATGTTTATGTTGGTATTGTAATTTACTTAATTGCAATATGAGAACTAAAACATTTGCACACTATACACTGAATAAACATGTTACGTGTGTGGTCAGCGTATACATACTTCGTTCTGTAAAAATATAACTGACACATAAATAGTATGAAAAACTTGCTCAGAGACTTGCTTGTTATTAATTAGATTTGCTTGGCGAATATTTTACATTAAAAGTTTTTTTGTTAAAATTACAGTACAGATGAAAGAATAATCGAAAAAAACTGAAGAATTTGCTAAAACAATCGGGGAAAAGTAATGAACTTGATAGAAATAACAAGAAAAGTCAAAGAACTTTTTAATGAAAAACTATAATAAATGAATATATAGGCTACAACCTATACATATAGTGCTATCAGTAATAAACAGCTAGAATATGAGTTAAATTTTGCCTATGAAATTATTCAGAAGTTCAATAGTATGCATTTAAAAGCGTCAACCGCATTGCAAATAGTTTGTAGAAACAGTTTAGAGGCAGTGAAACTGAAAAATTATACAGAAGTAACGATTTTCTTCGACGATTTTGGAAGAGCGGTAAATGATCTTAAAACTGTTGGAGCGATAGTGACAGAGAATGTAAAGTTAAATTATATATTGAAAGCTCTACCAAGTACGTATAGTTACATTGACAACTTAATAGATGTACTCCCGGAAAAAGAGAGGACGGTGGAGTATCTTAAAGGTAAAATAAAATTAAAGTCATTAGATAAAAACAAGGATGACGAATACAATGAAATGCAAGTTAAATCGAATGCATTTACAGCAACGAAATCATCTTCCAGTAATAAGCAATCAGTGACGTGTTATAATTGTGGAAGACAAGACTACATGAAGAAAGTGTCAACAAAGACGCACATACAACACAAGAGGATATCAAAGACAAGGATACAACACGCGTGGGTATAGGAGATTCTAGAATTATTGTGAGCAAGGAAATGGAAGGAACTACAAAAAGAGCACGTGGACACTTCAGAAATACGGAAAATGACTAAGGAATAGGAACTGCTTTGTTTCGGAGGTAGACGAAGTAAGGGCGAACAATATAAACGTCACAGATAGAGAAGAAATTGTATGGTTATTAAACAGTGGCTATACAAATCGTATAGTAAATTGTGATATTTACTACAACAACTATATTACGTTGATGGAACCTATAAAGGTTAAAATTAGAGATGGCCGTGCACTAGACGCCACAAAAATCGATAACATAAAAGCAACATTTTTAGTCTATGGTAAACAGTCCGTAATCACTGTAACAAATGTATTCTATATTAAAGACATGAATTCAAATTCGATTAGCTACCCCAGGGTGATAAATAATAACAAAGTTATTTCAATTGGCAATAACACGAAAATTTTCGATAGATACAATGAATTGATTGCTGGTGCTATTAGAGAACATAATTTGTTTAAAATGAGAAGTACAATTGTGAAAGATAGTACAGTAGATAGTACAATAGCAAATTTAATAACAAAGAATACAAGAGTATACTTGATTGAAAAATGGCATCGCACTCTAGACCATGTCAATTTTTAGTACTTACGTTTACTTTACAAAAATGAATTACTGGATGGAATACCAAGAGAATTAGACCCCTGCTACGTAAAATGTAAAATTTGTATAGAAAATAAGATGAACAACTTGTTTTTTCAAAATCAGAGAACGAGAACAAAGGAATTGTTGGAAATCATACACACAGACATGAATGGGCCCCGTTCAATGAAGGAGATGCAGAGGTGAGAAATACTTTGTATCATTTATTGACAACTACAGCGGATTACCAAAGGTCTTTTGCATTAGAATTGATTAGAACTAAAGATCAAGTTCATGACTGTTTACTTGAATATGCTAATGCAGTAGAAAACTCACCTCACGTTTGCATCTCAAACATCTCTGTTATGTTTTAAAATACGTCAAATGTCCCAAGGAGAAAGTTGAGTGGTTCAATGGAGCTCATACAATACCAACAGAATTTTTGTTTTTTTGTTCTTTTTTTTAGAGATATCAAGGTCAGCTCCATCTTTTTTAATGGAACCCGCCTTTTTTAAACACTTACAATGATAGTCTCTTTCATTGAGAATTCAGTGACTATAATTATTCAACTTCATTTTTAAGACATTTACTGTATGTTTGAAAACAACAAAGATATTCGAGGTGCAAATGTTAAGTGACTCACCCTGTAGACGTGTCCTCCTTATGTACATCAACTGAACGGGATAGCGGAACGTTTCTCAACAGGACCATTATGGGCATCAGGAGGTGTTTGCTAGCTGAAGCAGGAGTAAATAGAATATTTGGGCCTGAATGTATCATGGCTACTGCGTATCTTAAAAATAGAACACTATTTAATCTACGAGAGAACAAAACTCCGTACGAAATTTTCTTTGAAAAAAACCTTGCGTAGGTAATTTGCGTTTATGTGGGAGCAGAGTTTTTGTCAGGATTCTGGAAAAGAAATGTATGTCAAAGTGGGACAAAAAGGCGGAGTTAGGAATATTATTAAGATATACTGATGTAGACTATAGAATTTTGATTAATAATAGAATAATTGTGGCGAGAAACGTTGACATAGTAGAAGATTACACGAGATGTGTAGGATTCAAAGAAAAAGAGGACGAAAAAGAAAAAATGAAAATAGGAAAAATCCAGAAGTAGCTGACGTAAAACATAAGAAAATGCGGGCAGAAGAATAGAAGACGAACAAAGAAACTTTAAGAGGATTTCAAAACCATCAAAAAGGTACCATGAAGAATATATTTTTGCCAATTATGGTAGTGTGAATGTACCAAATACGTATGAAGAAGCGATGGCAAATGCTGAAGTGGAACAGTGGCAAAAAGCGATGAAGCGAGAGATAAATAGTTTAGAAGAAACTAAAACTTAGCAATTAGTGGACAAATCGGACGAGGAAGTGCTTGATGTAAAGTGGGTATACAAGGAAAAATCAGATGGTACATTTAAGGCGAGACTAGTGGTAAAAGGTTATCAACAAAAGGACGAAGTGCAAGACACGTATACTCCGTTGTATAAAATACGAACGTTGAAACTGTTGACAGGAGAGTATAGAAATAGAGTAGATGGACGTTGAGACGGCGTTCTTGAATGAAAACGTAAAATCAGAAATTTATGTTAAACAACTATTGGGTTTTAGTACAAAGGAAGACAAAGTTTACAAGTTGTATAAATTGTTGTATGGTCTGAAAGAAAACCCAAGGGCATGGTATGATTGCTTTGATACTTATACATATAAGAGAACAAGGTTTTCGAAGATGCGAATAACCAATTTTTATTTTGCTTTTTGTTGGCGATGTATACAGTAGAGATAAGAATAAAATTTCAAAGGTTAAAATTAAATTAGTAAATAGGTTCAAAATGAAGGATGTAGGAATAGTTAGTAATTATGTAGGCATAGATATTAAGTATAAATATGCAAGTAAGAATTTATTAACTTTAAGTCAGACGCCAATAAAAACAAAATTGAAATTAGAACCGACAGAAATAACAGATAATGATATGTTAACTTAAACTATAGAAATTTAATAGGAGCATTACTTCACATAAGTTTAGGTACAAGACCTGATATTGCTTCCAGCGTTGATTACTTAAGTCGATACTAAAACTGTTTTGATAAAACACAGCTTAAATACGCAATTCGTATATTGAAGTATTTGTATCTTACTAGAGATCTTAAGTTAACGTACAGGAAAAATAGTAGTGTAGAAATGGACTGCTTTGAAGATGCAGATTGGGCCGGCGATTGCGTTGATAGAAAGTCCACGACAGGTTTTGTAATACATTTTTATGGAAACGCAATTTTTTGGAAGGCTAGAAAACAAAACAGCATTGTTGAATCATCAACATTCGCAGAATATGTAGCACTGTCCGAGGCAGTAACAGAAATCATTGCGATACTAGGAATTCTTAAAACCTTTAATTTAATTATAAAGGAGCGAGTAAAAGTTTTCGAAGATAATTCGGGAGCTACAATAACAACGACAAATGGCAAATTAACAAAAAACTTTAAACATATCGAAGTGCATTATCATTACGTACATGGATAATATGTGAAAGAGATTATCGATATACTTAAAATAGAAATCGCAAATAATATAGCCGATATTTTTACAAAGGCTTTAGATAAAGTCAAGTTTATTAGATTTAGAAATATGTTAAACACTGTATAACAGGTATTAAGAAAGAAAACACTTGTAAGAATACAAATGCAAGGAAGGATGTTGAGTATCTAATATATTTGTATCCTATAGAATCTATGGATTCGATAGGTGTTACCATCTCTCATATTTTTGATACAATTAGCCTATGTTACATAGTGTGTAAGACTAAGCAGTAGAACAAAGGAAGTGTAAGAGATAGCACAGCCACGTGAGATTAGTTCGTTATATTTCTAAAGCTATAAAATAAAATATACTAAGTAATACAATAATTCTGAGTTCAGTGATTTCAATAGACATTTTGAGGCAAAGCCATAAACCTTCGATAGCCGGATCATAACGCCAAACTGCACCAGGGTAGTTTCGATCGCATAACTGATGCAAGTGCAGTCATGTCTGGTATTATAGCTCTTGGAAAGGTACGAGAAATGCATTTATAAGAATTTTCAAAGTTGTTTAGTACAAATTTGGGGCTTTTAATACGCGGTACCGTTCGTAATGCCTAACTGCACTGAGGCATCTAACGGTATGATACAGATGATTGATAGTGATCCGAATTGTGTCGAGTTTTGCATCATGTTTATCGGCAGAATATAAGGGATTCATTCGGATGACTTTTAACAACATTTAATCAAAATTAGAGATATTTAATAAGTAGCAGTGAACATTTTCGCTAATAACAGCAGCCTGAAGAAGGGCTCGTTGTATCCCTCGCCTGTTGGTGTCGAGTGCACATCGATTTATGATCCAGCGATCGAAGATTTATGGCTTTATCTCAAAATATCAGCTGTGTTACTATGCTTGCTATCATTATCAGAGTGATACAGATGAATTTCTTATATTTCGTGGGTTAAAATGAAAGCAAATTCTATGTAAATTGGACAATTTTTAATGAAGTTGGGTTAATATTGTACAAACGCTTTTTTATACATAATTTCTTTACAAATCGTTCAAACTGCATATTTTGATTTGTTAAAGCCTAGTGCTATCTTTGTTTTAGAGGTTTTCCTTTTCTCGCACAGAGAAACCCTTAGGAGGTCAAGGGACTGTACATATGTATAATATAAGGGATTGTATAAATGTTATATGCCTCAACATTGTAAACTAAAATAGTGGATGCTTGCGCGCCTTATCTATGATTTCATCTCTTTCTGTGACAATCTTTGAAAGGTTTAAAGTCACCTTAAGTTTTTGGCGCAAACTTTGCATTTTTAATGTTTTTGGGGAGGATATATATATGTACAAATGTATCAAACAGTATTTATTACATACACAGTTACAGCAGGTAACGACATCGCAAGAAATAGTCAGTGATCTGAATAATGAACTTCAGAACAATGAAAATATTCCAGGTTAATATTATAATTTATATGAAATGTAAAGTTTTGCATTACTTTTATCGTATTGTTGTTTGCAATTCAATAAAAATCAATTTATTTCTTCTACAACAAAAAATGATATTATTAATAGTAATTATTGTTTAATGACATTTTAAATTGTTTTGTGTTAATTTTCATCCAACATTTTATCAGGGCATACAAAATTGACTTATAGCATATATGTACATATACTTTAATGGACATTCAAACTTTATAAAAGTTGGGACGTCTCACAGACAAAAGTTCCTAGTCTAGTGAGCCGCCTTTATGCGAATTTAAAAAATTCGCTCCGTGCTGCTGCTTTAATAGTCAATGAAAGTAAATAAAACAATGAATACTCTTATAATAATAATAGTAATTTATAACTATAACAAACTAGACTTTATCATGTTACAGTAAAAAAATGTTGCGTGTAATTGAACGAGATCACTTTGCAATAAAGAAAGTAAAACTGTGCATCTTCTTTCTTGTCGCAAAATAATTTATAATGTATTTCTTTAATGATATTTAAAAAAATGTATGGTTTTCTTTTAAAAAAATAAAATGATTAATGATATTTGAATAAAAAAAAATTGTAGAAAAATAAATTTTAAAATTAAATTCTATGTAGAAGCTTAATCTACTTAAAATCAATTTGGACCGTGCTGAAAATACGGTCTAGTTAATATCATTAACTATAATATATGTATGTATAAACATATCCTTTTAATTATTTACAATGAAATCATAAATAATCAATTGTTTTCTTCAGAATGTTCACAAATACTTTTCCTACTGCAATTATTTGCTACAACTACGGCCAATACTGATCAATATGTGTATCAACTTTAGATTTGTATTAATATTCAATGAGTTCATTTTCGCTATCTATACCTCAACCACACATCCTCTCATATTCTTTCAAATTATCATTTTGACAAATACAAAATCCACATATGAGTACATACATTTTAAAGTATTCTTTCTGCACCTTATATTATATAACATACATTTTCTATTAATTGTCGTAAATTCAGTTTTTGTCATTATTTTAGATTATATGTATGTATATATGCATGTCGCGAATCATCATTTATAAATGGTATACATAGTATGCAGTCGAATTAACACTAAACAACAACAAGCAGGAATTTAGAAGTATGATCGATGTATGTTTTACTGTGCTGGTAAATTGTTAAACTTGTAAACTGTGAATTTAGAAAAAAGGTACCAAAGTCAGACTGACAGATACTAACGTGTTCCGCTGACATTCCGCGGGTCCTCCGGAATCACTTTCAAATTGGGATTCAAATTATCTTGGCTTAACCAAGCTGCTACCTTATCGTAGCACCTTAGCTGCTACGGTCGTGCAAATGTAGGCAAGATCTCAGGTAATTCTTAGTATATAAGTTTTTAAAGAAAAGTAGCAAAAAATAACGAATAAAATAGTCAAAATTGTGGAAAGCAGCTAAACTGCACATTTACCCTTTACTGTAGTCTCTTTCCCAATAAAGATGTTGATAATAAATTAACTGACTTTTTACCTTCAATAGATGCAGGATATTTTACTACAGACCGGTATGAAAGATGTGACTGTGTAGAGTAAGATAACATGAAATTGCGGCTTTTCATTGCAACCTCTCTGGGTCCGTCACTGTGTTACAATTTCATTTTCAAGAAAAACAATTTTAGTAAAACCCCATTTTAACGAGTGATTAAAGGTTTACTTTACATTCATTGCTATTATTTTTTTATTTTATTTTTAAATCTAGAATATCTATTTCAGTCCGAAAACTAATAAATCAAAGTTATATTTAATAAAAATAAGTATTCAAACACTACTAGGTAATGGTGTGACGTATGACATGCGCTCAAAATAGGGTATGATGATTAATACCGTCTAAATTACTTGGAAGAAAGATACGACTTTGAAAATTTGATTTTCAAAACTATGAACTGTATGTCATTACAAGGAGTCGAATGGAATGATTTCTTAAGCTAAAATGAACAATGGAAACTCAATTTAAACGAAGACAAACTGCGTGACAATTTTTGTTCTTTAAGAAGTATACAAAATCAGTTGAAACTGTATGAAAGAGTTGATATTCGGTTGGTCGTGTTTTCTAAATTGCTAAAGGATGGAATGAGTGAAGAATTAAAGAAATTAGTGTGTTTTATGTTATCTCTGGCAGCATTAAACGCAGAATGTATAAAAATATCCGGTCCCTAAGATAAGTTTGAATGAAAGAAAGAAATTAACTGAGTACCGATCTGGTTCAAGTAGAGCACCTATGTGTGAGATTATATGGGATATCGGAACTGAGTGCTGAAGCCAAGATGGAAGGATGAACATACATATATGAGAAATATATAACTCCATTTCTTTTATGTCTGCTTGATCGTAATACGCACGTTTTATGGAATAATGGAGATATATGGGAATTACATAGCTCCAAACGTGGTCTATACTAACACGACCAACAATCTTCTCATGGTGCATATCGTTTAATACTAATTTCGGTGGTATTTTATTCTTTTCAAGGACATTGGGATCTGACCACCCCTTATTATTATTTTTCCCCATTATAAATACATTACAACAAAGTAATTAAGACAACATAGTGTCTCTAACAACCAGAGTTGCTAGAAAAAATTACTAAATCTCCGTTTGAAGGAGTAGAAGATGATAAAATGATGGGGCGGTTTCCACCGCTCTGTTCCGTACAGCAGAGTGGGAGAGGGAAGGGATGTCCAGCACAGTATTCTCGCGATAGTGGTACTAACTTTGGGACTGGTCCGGTCCCACTATCGAGTAGGTACTACGAACTTCGGCGTCAGATTACTTCGGAATGAGGGTCGACGATTTGCTTTTCTTGTAGAAAGGACAGTGATTACAAGAGGGAGAGAGGGACTGTGAGTCGAAGTCCCGAAGAGGTTTAAATGCGTGCGAATCAATGAGACAATACTAGCGTAATGTCATTAGAAAGTATAAACGTTTTTATTTTTGGTTTCTTTGCGAATACAAATTTCATCGTCATATTGGGAAAAATTTTCCGATTGAAATGATAGCAAACATGATATGATTTGAATTATATTTACCGGTTTAACGAATATTAACAATCCTTTCATTACATACGTACTGCTCTTAATAATTTACAAATGGTCGAAATTATGTCATGCTTGGCTTCATTTTCGCTTGCTGTAACATCTGAGCTAAAAAACCTTTAAGTGACAGCGGAAACCAAAAGCAAAACAATTCAAAGTGTACAAAATCGGTTTATGAAACCCGTAACGCGTAGAGAAATGTTTTCGCGCTTTTGATTTCCTTATATATTATTTCTCCTTTTAGTATGTACCTCTAATTGGAGGATCTATGAAGGATAGAAAGTGATCATGAAAAGTTTCACATTATATTATAAGTAATATTTAAACAGAATGAATTATTAGCATTTATTAAAAAGTAAATATGATCGAAATTATATTGTGTTTGGTACCATTTTAATCAGAAAAACCTCGCCAATCAGTTTGTGAAATTTTCATCGACGAACAATTAAAAATAAAGAAATTTTAATTCATTATATATGTATATATAATTCATTATTTAATTCATTTAGTTCATTAGTATTGTCTCACATATACATGTGTATAGAACTCATAAACACTAGCGCAGACAAATCGATTCCGGAATCCTACCCGATTCAAGGGGTCCTCTTCCTAAGAGTGGGGATAGACCCGGTACCACTAATGCGTAGCTCCAGAGGCCCGCTGTCGCTGTCCTCTCCTAACTCGCTGCACGGAACGGAGCGGTGGAAACTGCCCCACCATTCTACCTACCCCCACCGCTTCAAACGGAGATTCAGTGACTTTATCATACAACGCTGCTAACACCACATATCAAACCTCAGTGAGGAGTTAATTCGTCAACAAGTTAACTGTTCTTTTTTATATTACTTTATTTTTATTTTTATATTATTTTATTCTTTAATTGCCTTTATTTAGTTACCGATGCATAATCCATTGAGCGTGTATATCACGTCGAATATCTTTTTAAAAGATGTTATAGTTGCCTTAAAAGGATTACTGTTTCCTTTGATGAAAGGAAATAGCAGCGGTGAAGGCTTCAGTACATCGTTATAATCATGTACAGAATAAGTATACGTACACAACATTAATACTAATGATGGCAGTATTTTACATTAATTACGAAAGTACGTTGATTGCAAATTCACTCGTTATATGCATTGTCTGCCGGTCATTAAAATTCTGATTACGTATTTCATTTAATCTGAACTAAAATGTTCACCCGTTATATACACTACTTACTGACCGCTGCCGAAACAGGCAGTAGAGAAGCGGCAGCCACAGCCTCATACATGCGCTGCCGCGATATATGCATGTATAGGCAAAAAAATCGATGTAGTGGTAGCAACAGTTTTTTTTCAATATCTGAAAACCTAAGACCGACTGCCAATTTTTTTAGAGAAAAGAGTTGTTTACAATATGGTCCTTTATAACATATCTAAAAATCATCAAAATCGGTGAGGATATAGCACTGCGACAAGTTCACCGAATTTAAAAATTGATAGTGATGTTTTATATTAAATACAAACAAACAGGAAATAAACTTTGTTATAATTTTTTTTATTTACATTTTATAAGAATATAAATTTTGTTCTTTTTTTTATTTATTTATAAGTTTATTTTCCTTGCGTTCCTTCCTTTCTTCCCTATTCGTATTCCTCCAGCGGTATTTAGCAGAGGTTAATTTTTAGAGAAAAGTCAAAACATGCACATATTAAATTGTTCCTATTAAATTGTAATAATGTCAAAAATTATATGAAGGAATTCTCCATGAAAATCATCTTTGTAAAGGTAAAAAGACTTCAAAAAGGTAAAAATATTATGTCAAGTACATAAAAAAGTCCAAAATGAATAAAATACCTTAAATCAAATCTTGCTTCCTTTTTGTGAATCACAAAGAAACTAGAAGAAAATAATAATTGGGAAAGAAATAATTATTTGTTTCAAAACTTTGCGCAACCCAATAAAACACACATAAAGAAAGGTGTGAAATCAAAATGAGGTTCAGTACATTTCAAGGTAGTTTAAAACTTTTTAAAGTTTTTAAACATAGAAAGATTAATATGTTAAAGTTAAAATCATGTTTTCATAATATCATTGTTACATTAATCGCTATGTTTACTATGGAATCTATTCATATCGCTGACGTTTCAATGTGAAACTTATATAGAAGTTATTCAAATAATAATAAACCAAGCAACTTTTGTCTAGAACTTTTTTTTCTATTGTTAAAAAAAATGAATTATTCAGATGACCTGTTTTAAATGCCCGACCCTGTATATATGATTAAAAGTTATACCATTAACTGTAGAAAAAATTGAAAGCTTACAGTTGAATGCTAAAATATTAGATTTCCAGTTGTTAAAACAGGCTGTGTTTGTTTACTCAACCCTTCGTGGGCGCACTTAATTTTCGCACCATTCGTGGGCCCACTGTAGATATTTTGTCTACGTCTATTTTTTTTTACTCTTCTAAGCTTTCCAAAAATCTGGAAAAATTGTGATATAGTCTCTAATTTAATGTACCATTTCTACTTGAGTCCAATGTTTGTCGAATTAATTAGGAAAAATAAAAAATCGGAAGAAGTTTACAAAAGAATCAGGTGCTGTATGATAGTGATTATCATATTAACTAATTAAGTATGTAACCAACACAAGTTGTCTGTCATACGGTGTAAGTTGTTTTTTATCATCTTTACAGCATTACAAAGTATATTGGACATTCAACCTAGGCGCCGATCCAAATACAACAATCTTCCCCTACATTTCTTATTTAATGGAAAGCAAACGTGTTTTCTTTTTTAAGTTCCGTTTGCTGGATTTGTATTTCTTGAGCTTTTTGACAAGATTTACAGAATTTGGAACATTGTTTTCTGAATTAAAGAAGATACATGATTCGGTTGTTAATGGAAATAGATAAATTAATAGTTAAAATTTATTTAAAAAACTGTTTATTAAATTTATTTAATAAACGAGCATAGTTAACAACAAGTGAATAATGTGTACTTATTAATTGCTTACTTACTTATGTATTACTTCATATTCTCGTTCATATTCTTGTACGAACAACCTTGACATAATATACTACTAAACCAATGTACTACTGTGGTTATGATATAAGAAATGGAATATAGTACACACGTGCATCCTTTTTGTCCGAAATGTATACAAATTTGAAGTAATTGTTGTGTTCACTTAATTCGCACGAAACTGTATAAATAGTAAAAATTGAATAATGAAGAGTCGTGAAGGTCACATGTACGTAGTGCAGTTCTTTGAGGCTAAGTTTTAAGTAAAACGAAAGAAGAATCTTTCCACAGATTTACCACCCTTCTGTGATTTCTCGCTGAATTCTGCTCGAACGGAAGCCATTCTACCGGAAAGAAAGTCCAAAGGGGAGAGAGGCAGATTAATGGAAAGCATGGCAACGTTCATCATTTAAGACGAGGTTGATAAATCGCGAAAGCCTTGTTTAACAAGCGCTTAACTGAACGAGTTATAAAATCAATGAAATTATTATCACGAATAGTAATTGGTTTACAAAAAAGACTGTACAAATATCCAAATTTCTTTCACATTTAATCACATTGAGACTATTTCAACGAATGCACACAAATTGATATAAAATGTAGTCATAATAAATCTTTGTTATAGATGTTATAGTTGTTTTGTTCAATAACGCAATCAGAAATCATTTAAAAATGTTATGTGCTTACTTCGTTCTAGAATTTCCGTTCTATCTTTTACATGTTATCTACTACTTGTAGAAAATATTTTACTCACTTTTGATATGCATGATAAGTAAGGTGAAGTTTGAATATTGTGTAATGTATTGTTTGAATTATACTTATGACTCATTTGTTCTAATAATAACATAACTACGAAATCTGCTGTTTTTCAGTTATTACTATAGAAATAATAATTCTATCTATGTCTATATGATATACATCTAAATTATGTTATCTCATTCGTTTGAAAATTATAATTTGCCAATGCTGTCATTCATGTCGCGGATGATCGATACGTACTTATGTACATAAACGAAAATAACGGCAGCGTTACCCTCTACATAATGACGGGGCATAATTACGATCCAATAATTGAAGAAGAATTATGCGTAATGATAGAAAGAATATTCCTCGAGTAACAGATGACAATAATTCATTCGAGCAGCAGTGAATTTTTAAAGCAACACGATAAATGTGTGAAAGCGAAACACAGTCTCACGGTCATTTCGTCCTTAACGATTGACGATACGTGGAATATGATCCACATTATACAGCATAATGCAGCGTTATTATTGCACCCTTTGTATGAACTTTCTACATACTCCCCCGCGTGCCATATAGCAATCATTCGGTTCCCTTTCCCACCGTATCGTCCCACACTTGAAATCAAAACCAACGAGAACGAGAGTTTCGTGGTCATCCATTATCTATCAGGAAATACGTAGCAGGAAAATTGGAGTACGAAAAACATATTTTGTTAGAAACTCTCTCCTCCGCATACCTTCTTATAATTCGATAGTTAAAGTGAGACACGAAAGAAGAATAAATACTATATTCGCGAAAAAAAATATTTTTGTATAACCGTATAAATTTTTACGTGGAGTGAGATTATGCAGCTGAAGTATTTTTCATGACCCTTAGCATGCTAAGGTAGGTACTGAATATTAAATACTAATATGACAAAGGAAATTGAACTGATTCTAGTCAAATCTTGTATAACATTTTTATTTTAATTTGTTTGGGTATTACAATGAGATTAACTAATTTTTAAATATTTAAAGTCTACATATTTACTAATAATTTACTAAAGACTATTTACCATTTATGACATAATATTCTGGTTACGAATGTCAAAGTTTTGTATATAGTTTGTACATATTTTGTATATATCAGTTTGTTGACCGAGGAATGTAATGTATGTAAAGCAACTGTCATTAATATTCAGAAACTAGGGACGTTGTTGAACCTATTTTTATTATTGTGTATTTATAACTAAATTATTATCAAAGGAACACTTGCAATTGAATAAATAAAAAACATACCTATCTTTTTACCTACATTGAACTATTAAAAACATTAAAAACTGATTATGTAAACGAAGTAAATAAGTTGAAAAATAGTATAATTTACTTTAGATTAAATATAAATTGTATTAAAAAGGAGTTTAATGTTGTAAATAAATTGATACACTAAGCACTGTTATTCTATATTGATATTTTATAAAGTGAATTCAGTAATGATGCAAGATTTCAAGGCTTTCATTTGTAAAAAGTAAAACTTATTTCATTATTTTCATTGCAAGTACCGAATATTAAAACTAAAAGTTCAATTATTTAATTAAAAAACATTGCCATTAATAATGTAAGTAATGCAGCTGGGTATATTATTTTGTACATATACCTACATTTTTCAGAAAAGCTATTCTTGTAATTGATTTTCTGGTAATTCCTTATGAAACATAAAAGAAAACTGAAGAATCAAATATTATCATTGAATATTCACTTCGTACGTATGCAATTGTGGCTAAAATATGACTTAACAAGCGACAACATATAAGTCTCTCGTGTTTGTAAATAATACTTATGCAATATTTATAGTTACTGAATTCGAGAAAGGACAAAAAGAGCGATTTTGTTAATTGTTTTACTTATTATTAATTACAAAATTGTTGAAACTGATTACCTTACACTCGTATGCAAAGCTGTACCCATTTAATTAGAGATGCATGAACACTAAGTAACGTGTTGTCATTTTTCAAACTGTTAAATGCGTGATGAATACGTTGCAGCAATAATGAACATTAAGTATTCTCGAGGAACCGATAATTTATGTCAGCATATCAAAAGTCATTGTTTACAAAAAACATTGTTTACAATCACGATAGACATTATATACGTCGCCGGCTGAATCATATCTTACTCGTAATTGCGTGTGTACGGAGTGAATTTTTAAACTTAATTATCTCGAAAGCTAAATTCTTAATAAAACAATTTTATTCTTACTTCTTTTATAAAGAATCACCCTCCGCCTGCTTATACATGTTATTCGATTGTACCCTGTATACAGTATATCTGGCTTAAATATCTACACACGATTATTTCTCTCAGTATTAAAGATATAAACAAATGTTTTAGACAAAAGTTATATAGCATAATAGGACAAATATGACGATGACATAGATTTGACCTTGAAATATAATCTGGGAGTCCTGTGAAAGTTATATTAAAATATTTATATGGGACCCTATATTTTGCAATAGATATTCTTGTAGCTGATATCGAAATGTTTTAAAAACACTAGCTACTCGTGTATTTTGCTTAAACCATTGTTAAGTTATTACCTTTTAAGGTTGACGTGTCGCCGACATTAGTGTTACCTGATGTGCACCACAACTAGGCTGATCGGCCAGACATTGTACGTCATGGTGACCTTAGAAAAAGCTAATTGAGAGAAAAAAGTGGTGGGGGGTACGCGTGTACATCAAAATAACGAATATAAGGAGGTTAGTCCGACCAAGTAACGTTCCCATGGTGTACATTGGGTCACGTTAATGCCAGCACGTGTCAATTTTAAAAGTTAATAACTCAACAATTGTTTACGCAGAATACATGTGCAGGTAGTGTTTTGAAAACGTTACGATGTCAACTATAAAAATATGCAGTGAAAAATGTAGGTTTCCGTTTAAAAATATAAATGTAACTTTTACAGGGCACTCCAAGGTCAAATCATTGTCATCACCATATTTACACCTTAATGCCATTTAACTTTTGTCTGACACATTTTTTTGTGTTCTTAATACTTCGAGAATTAATCGCGTGTAGACATTAAAATCAAACGTACGTGTGTGTCCTATTTAACTCAGAAGGCAGAAACTTTTTAACGATATAATTTTCAGTTTCACTTACATTGTATTTCTACAATTTAAGGATTTTAGTTGTTGAAGAATGTTCTTCCTGGGCCAATGTATTATGAAGTACACTGTAGAAGCGTAGATATTCAATCGTTCAACAGTACTAAGGAAAAGCTTCTAAACAAGCGATAGTTTAAAAACTTTTCTACAGTTCGCAACAGTGTTGAAATACTAAATGGACAACGGGTTAAGAGCAGGTGATGATACGCAGGATCAGTGCCGCGAATGACTCAACAGCTTCCGGCCGATTCGTCGAGAACATCTAATGGAGCAGATGATGCACCGTACATTCTGTGGAAGACTACCGCATGTTTGTTAAGAGATTCGCTACGGCATGGTTCCCGTGACGAAACGCTAAGTGCATCCCTCTATTATGCAAGACGCACCTTCCACGAAACTTATGTCATGGGAGTGCAGGATCGTAGCCTCCTAATGAAAACGTGATGCGCGTCAGCCGATGAAATTGATTTATGCTTTACGCAATCAGTTTCAGACGAGTGAAACTATAAATACTTTCCGTCGTAACAATGAATGATTCTGGAACGTTTTGCTAATTTTAAGTGTCGCTATTAAGAACTCATGCAGGATCTAACCGTTATTTGGCGAACAGCTACTCTTGACTCGAAGTTGTCTGTCTCAAGTCAAATATTTTTTTGTAGTCTGAGAAATTGAGAGTAAAATAGAGAAAATTCTTAGAAAAATGTCAAAATAGTTACAATGTTGCCTGATGGTCAATCTTTGGACGTTAGATCCTTCAGCAATATCGAAGACGGTTAAAAATAATCCAGAACAAGTATACTATTTGTATCTACATACAGGGTGCATCAGAAAATGCAGGACATTTTTGTGAAGTAGCTTTTAGGCACGAAGAAAATAAAAAAAGTTTATGTGGACATGTAGGAGGAAGACCAGGAACAAATGTAACAATTTGAATTTTTGACCCTGTAACTTCTAAATTTCATAGGATTTTTAAAAAAGTCGTAGACGACAGTAAACTTACATTATTAAACATAATTAAACCAAAGAACTAGCAATATATTACAACAATTTTTATAAATAAACTTTTTTCAAAGTACTTTTGTCCCTACCCCTAGAAACGAAAGTAACTTGCGACAACATGAAGTAGAGACGATTACAACATTCTATTTAACTTCAAAAATTAAATTAAGTAATTAAGTAAAAAAATACTTCTGAAAAGTATTTCTGTTTATTCTGAAATAGTCGTCGAGATATTAAGCCAAATATGGTTTCCACCCCTAACTTTGGTGGTGGTTTTTACCTCTTTAACATAAATTAAAATCAATAAAAAAGAATACATGTCGAATATTTTCGGCAACTTTACAATCCTGCCAAGTTTTATAAAAATCGGAGATTTACATTTCACAGAACACGAAGTGAGGAAGGCGATACTAGGACATTCCCTCGATTTGTGACGTTATTGGTTTCCCTTTTTTTTCTTTATCATCAATTTGCATGAGAAGAAGATACGCGCTCCAGAGCTGGCCCAGGCAGGCTTGCGAGTGGCTGTGCTCGCGAGCAAACGAGTAACCTAGACGCGCTATAAGATATGATCGTAGAAATTGCTTTGATGACGAAAGACTAAGAAACTCTATAGAAGCGAAGTTGTAACATGGAAAAGTTTGTTGATGGGAAATGAAGCTAATTATCTCATTAATTAAACAGCAGCTTCATATTTACCTTTTTTTAATAAAAAGAAATATAAGTGTATATCTACATACATTGTACCTTTGTATACGTATGTATATAAAAAGTATTTCTAATAAGAAGTGAATTAAATTAAGATAAGTATCATTGTGAAAAATAATAGTCTATCTTACAAATAAATCCCTTTTTATTAATATAATTAAAATTTTAATATTGCGTTCATTATGGTTCATATAAAACATGGAATATTAAGTTTTCAATTTTAGCACACAGCAGAAAAAAAATTGCTCATCGCTGTATTAAACAAACATTTCTGCAACGCTGGGTCTGCTGTAGTGCAAATATTCGATGGGCTGTAAGTTCATTTGATTAAAAACAGGTAAAAATATTATAATAGCAAGAAAAGAAAATGGAGATCCTATTATTATTTCGAACACTTATTGTAACTGAATGCATAACTTTCACAACGCTGCATAAGTTAACTTTTTCATTGTTTCTTACACATGTATTTTTTCGTAAGGTATTTATGGTCGTTGAATTTGTTATAATTTGCTTCGATAAAAAATGTTTTTAAAAGATTATAAGGTTGTTTATGAATGATTAAATGAAAACTTTGTATTTATTCGGGATATCTTTACGAAACTAAAGCACACGCGCTTTCACATACTTTCACATGAAGTAGTATTTCATAAGTCCCATGCACATACCTACACGACAGTAGCAAAATGCAACATACATGTTTCAGTACACAGTTCATTTAAAGAATAAAAATTAACATTCATATCTTCCAAAAATATTCCGATTTATGAAAGTTGTAAGAATTAAATACAGTTGATCTTTTGTTTAACACTATTTTTGTTACATCTGAGGAAAGTCTTGAATTTATGTTGGAACAGTTTTGTAGAATATCCCATATGACATACATATACGTATAAACAAAGTCTGATATATAATTGTATTTCCAAACGTAATCGAACGTCGGTACCACCCATGATCACATATCAAAACCTAACCCTATTTCAAGACAGAAGTGTATTTACTACACATATGTATAAATCTTTTTTTCTTTTCGTGTGATTAATATGTGAGAATGGAACTGCGTACGTAATCCTTATTTCGATACTATATTAAGTGTATTTGATACAATGTTTGATTTTGTAGTACGTTATATTTTTTTAATAAACCTCGATAAAAAATAGAACGATAAAAGTAATATAAAGTACGAGATGTATAAAAATTATGCGTAAAAACCATGACAGTCGGATTCTATACCTTTAGAGCGGTGGAGATTTGTTAAAAAGGTTTGGCACAAAATTGATCTTGACCGACATTTTGAAGATTAAATTTGTTTATTGCATTGTGTTCTATTTATCGTGAGGAACAAATTTGTACAAGGAACCATAGGTCGGAACTCAACCATTCTGCATAATTTTTAAACTCACTTTTTTACCAATATTGGAGGATAAAGTTGAAATATTCAATGAAAAATTTTTTAAGCTTTTCTTCTTATAATGTGCTATTTTTTAAAGCATAATTATGTAATACTTGAAAATTGAATGCAATCCTTATTTTCACATGCAAATTATTGTTTCTGCATTATTACCTTGTTGCACAGAATTAAGCTTTTTAGATGGGAATATCATCTTTCAATATGACGCTATTGAACATAATAGATCCTACTAGAGTACTATTTACCTATATAATTTACGTACGTAATTATTATAAACACGCTTGACTCACTGTAAATCCGGATATTAGTTTACACAGAAATTTCGTCGTTACCGATTATTGTCATTTGAAGCCTATCCACTCTTGGACGTCGACGGACAGCTAGAAATCCGCCTGATGAACGACTTCTCTCTTGCAGTTCTTGCCCTCGGCAGGCTTTGTTTTCAAAATCTGCTTGCTTCTGTCAGAACGTACCGTATGACATTAGTGACGTCTGAGGATAGACAGGCCTTTAGTGGCAATTCCAAGAAAAGGAACAAGGTAATTCTGTATCGAACAGTTGCATCTGCTACGTCACTGACCCGCCACTCTTTTTCTTGCCATGGATGTGGCTCGCTCCTTGGGTTCCCCAACACCGTCCTTCGCCTTCGCTTGATCTACCTGACTGTCTACATCCGTATTATCTTGCATCGCGGCTCGATGGCTACTAATTCGAGGATTTAGTGAAAGTAAGACCTTAGACACGTCAAAGGGAAGGATTTTCTTCCTGGGGAAGAACGTGTTTCTTCAACACGTCACCTGTTCGAAAGAATGTGAAACTCAGGATACGTCAGTTTATAATACGAAGAGTTACTTTATTGTGTGATATTTTAGGATGTTTCCACTATTTATCTGATATTACAAACATGTACAGAGTGTTTCGAAATGATACAGTTATTTAAAATAAAAGTAACTTGTTTTACACTTAGCCCAGCTACCAATTACATTTTAAAGGTATAAAAATAAAACGTATGTCTTAAGAAAGTACGTTTATTAGTCTATCATTTGACTTACGTTTTAGCCTCATATGATAAGTATGAGGACAAAAGTAACACTAAATGTTTTGAGGAGGATTAAGTAAAAATATTTTTCAACGATAGAAACAAGTACAAACATATTTTAAGTAACGATAAAAATAAATATATTTTAAGTACTGAAAAATAAAAAGTGTAACCAACTTCGTGTATTTCTTTGATAATGTGTATTGGTTTAATGACAATTTTTATCTACTCAAAATTACAATTACGACAGACATAGTAAAGATAACCTATGATGCAGTCCTTATGGGAACAGCCCTGATAATTTAGGCATTGGATCTACTTCTCTCTCGAACAGATTTCGAGAGCTTATGCTATAGCAAATGATTGGCTCAATATTTATAGTTTAACTATGAATATTAACAAAAACACCAAAAGAACAGAAACTTATATGGATAATCTAAATATATAAATGCAGCTTGACCACTTGCGATGTGTATTACTACTTATTACTTAGCTCTAATCGATGAAACATTACTATACACTATACACATGTAACTATATAAAGGAAACTGCCCAAAAACATTTGTGAAAGGGAAGAGGAAGCTTATTATTTTCATGACGCCGTTACTTTCGTCCCCGTTCTCCCTTACAAAAATTTGACCTTGAATTTTAAGATCAAAGTCAACTTTGCGGGAACTTCCTTTAACAGATCTCCATCGATCCTGATGTCTAAAATACCGCTTTAATAATCGTGACACATATGTAGTTCTAAAACAACTTGTACAACTTGCAATGTGAGAAATCATGGCCCCATTTTCCATATACACACATACATACTCTGACACCCATAAATATTTGAATGCTAATATGACTTTGATTGTTAAACTCTATTAAAGTACAATACACAGATACCCAAAAGGAAAAATATTATCGACTTGTTATGTACTGTTGTTTAAATATTAGAGGAGAAATCACAGAGATGCAGATTATAATATTAGGTATGCAAACACTTGGATATTTTACAATTTTAAGTTCCGATATCATCAACTGTTATAAAATTAGTTCGCAGACGAACACATACATGTATATAGAAGAAGTTGGTTAGTAAAATAGTACCCAGATATTATTTCTAGTGATGAGAGTCAAAACATCTACGATGCTAACGAAACAGGAAAAATCTAAATGAAGCACAAGAGAAGAATAACATCCAGGACGCTCTCAAACAAATATAAAAAAGGAAGACAACTAGACTTCGTTCCATCCACTTGTGCATTAGTGATTACCTCTTATTAAATTCACGTTGATGCTGCTTCAAAGCAGTCTCTATAAAACGTTTACTGAAATTACAGGGCAGAATCGACGAGATGTTCCGATTCAGCAGCCAATGACGCATTTTAATACTTCTAGCACGTCGCTCAGGGTGTCCTCGGTAAAAGTAACTGGTCTGGTTCGATTATTGTCCAGCCGAATTCGATTAGAACCCTACAAACACGCTTCCCTCCGTACACCCTTCGTGCCGGATAATAAATTCGATTTCGTCGTCTCGCAAAAGCGCAACAAGCCCCGACGTAAAATCGTCACGTTCACTACTTGACACCTCTGTTGAATCGATCTTTTGAAAGTCCACTAAAATTCGTGAGAGCAACGAAAGCCATTGAAGCCAAATATATTTACAAGGTAGTGGTTTGCTAATCCTTAGCAAACCAAAATAAAGTTACTTAGGGACTCAATACTATTTCTTCAATACAAACAACTTTCAATGTTTAAATTCTTTAATTTCCAAATCTTCAAACTTTAAAATATTTAAAATAAAATGCTGCAATTTATTTAAATATTCAAACCAAAAATCTACAAACATTCAAAGCTTTCAACTGTTCAAACCTTGAAATTTTCAAATACTTAAAATACGTTTTCAATTATGTAAACTTTCAAATATTTAAGATACAATATTTCAATATCTCAAACTTTCAAGGTTTAAAAAATTGAAAGCTTTGAAATTTTTAATTTTCGAATCTTTGAATCCTTCTTATGTACTTGTTCTGCTTTTTCATTTATAATTGTGGAAATTCTGTATTTATGTTCTAAGAGTTCAATCAACCTCGTATCGTATGAAGTCCACTTTTGTATAATAAGAATGAATACTGATGTGAACCAAAGCCGTAATTTTAGCATTTTTCGAGTTTCATGACACAGAGTTTAGGTTTCAGACTGTCACATCGCTCACAATTATATAGTATGTATGAATACTACTAAAATTTTATTTTATACAATGCGAAAATGCTACATCAATTAGAAATCGAATTTTCGTGGACATAATAAATTTATTATTTCCAAGATACTCTGTCAACATCATGGAATCATTTACTTACTAACCCTTTTCAATGCTGATAGATAGAGTAACACAGGTACAAATAGTTACAGCCAGCTCAAGCAATTCTAGTCACGTCGACACTCTTTATCTCTTTCTTACATAGGAGTCGCTAAATAAGAAGGATAGAGACAGAGAATATCGGTATGGCCAAAATCGTTTGAATTATCCATACATACATACATACATTATACCTACATGTATAACAAAAGACACGGTTTAAAAGAGACAATATTTAACCCTTTCGTTACAATGGATGACATATCTCACTACCACAATGTCGTTTGTACAACGCTGTGGATGAGATATCTGGCGTCGCAATTTTTGTTTTGCAATGCCACGGACGAAATATCTTGTGTATTTTGTATCAGGAGATGAAATTTTAGAGAAAATGGGTACTAAAGAATGGACATTGAAAGGGAGGCACAAAATATTTCATTCAGCGTACCGCAAAATAAGAATTGCGACGCAAGATATCTCGTTCATAGCACCTAATAAGGAAAGTTGTGACGGGAGATACATATCTTGTCCATAGCGTCGATCAAGTGACATTATAGTGGCTAGATATCTCGTTCTCGGTAACGAAAGGGTTAATATAATGTAGAGGCTCATTGTATCAAACAGGATTGTTGTTTGTACTGGGTGTACAAAAATATGGCAGCTAGATTTTATGTATTTGAATCGATGAAGATGTGTTTAAAAAAATTACATTAAA
Source organism: Calliopsis andreniformis (assembly GCF_051401765.1). Lineage (NCBI taxonomy): Eukaryota > Metazoa > Arthropoda > Insecta > Hymenoptera > Andrenidae > Calliopsis > Calliopsis andreniformis. The sequence continues at coordinate 2,678,672 of NW_027480457.1, forward strand.
ATTGGAGGTTAAATATTTTTTTACTGCATTGTATTTTTATTTTCTAATTGTAGGAATGTTCAATAATTAAAATTAGAACAGTATTCTTTTTTAATCATTTGTTTACGTCGAGCATTAGCCTTTAAAGTATCCCCTACACTCTATACTTTATAGAATGAGATTTGCCTTGAGGCATGTTTCATGACAACTGACGCAACCAGAGTACTTCGAATCATGTTGGCTCTTATTTGATTTTCGAAAAGGTAAAGTAATTCGAAATAATTCCAAATGGTCTCAAACCCATTAATTGTAGTGAAGTAAGTCTCATGGTGTAGAAGACATTTAAGCCTTGGCAGTTGTTCAGACGGTTTGTATAATATATTGCAAATGGTCTACTGCAATAAATTGAACGACCAAGCTTAACTACTCATTGTCATTCGAAATATATGTGTTAGGATATTTGATAAAATTTTAGAGAAGAGAATTAGAAAAGTATATTTTCCAACAACTCATATTCTGTGAAATAAAATATTAAAAGTATACAGCAAGTGGGATTCTTTGCTCTTGCAGTATATTTACAACATTCAATCTATGGAACAAAATACAATAAATTTCATTCTCTGTACTATATAGCAATAAAAGAAACAAAAGAAAACAATATTCACGATTTATACATGTATGTACTTGGATAACAAATACTGTCGTTTACTGAAATGTTTAATGAAAGTAATAAACTGTAATAAAAGAATTAAATGTTCAAAGTAATAAAATTACAAAAAACTTATTTTCTATTTTTTTTTTTAGTTTCCTTAAACATTTGTCTCATTGTAAAACTTCCATTTTGCTCATTCCATTTGGTAAATATATTATGTATTCCTAGAATACTTATCATTGAATCACTCTTCTTTCCTCGATTTATGGAAAACAAGGCAACTATTAAAACATGTTAGTTCATTTTCAAAATGACACTATTGTAAATGGGTAATAAATTTATGTTGTACACTTTCTAGAACATAGTTTTTAAGTCCTGCTTGAAGACAATTCAGCTATACCTATGTACACTGTAAAAAGCTAAAATTAATTCCTACGAAACGATAAGGAAGGGAATCGTTGTAGAAAGAAACAGACGCGATTACAAGAATAAGCCTGCGTAAATCCAAGCTTGGGCTATGGGGAGGCACCTATGATTCTGATTAAATCAGCATTAGAGCAGTTGTACCGTGTTGCACCCTCCTCTCGCCTGACGACAATGACACCAAATGTCGAATCGTAGGCTGGACCCCATGATACTTGCCGATGAAACGATGAAACCGGGGAAGGAAGGGGACAGAGAGGTTTAATCACGATTCTCTACGAGAACACTTGCATTGCCTGCCCTTGACGAGCGTGTCGCATAGAAACAGGTGCCCTGTAATGCACCCTTAGCTTCGATTTCCATCTGGAACATGTTGCACTTTGCGCTCGATTGCAACGCGATCTGCTTTTCCTCTGTGCCAAAGATCTTGACCCTAGACACAGTGCAATCTGATTGAATTTTACACAATGATCGATAAGATGTCAACTATCAAATATTTATAAAAACTATTTTATTTACTATCTACTAAAGGTGAAAAGTATAGAACGAATATTTCGAAAACATAGGTCCAAAGAATAACTAAAATATCGCAAAACGAAAGGGAAAAAAGGAACACGCACACGGTTTACAAGTTTCAAATCCAAAGAGGGAACCTACTTGAACTAATAATTTCCATTTTTGATGAAACTTTGCAGGTTTGTAAAGTAACTGAGACTATCCAACGTTTCCTTTTTTATGGAGTCGATGAGACATGCATGACATGTTAAAGGGATGAAAATTAAAACTAAAATTGATATTAAAAAATATATTGGTGATTACTTTTTAAACGGCGTAACAGCCTGTGTAAACAGTTTTTAAAAAAACTTCTTTCTTTAGAAAGTACATTTAAAAATTACACAATTTTGTTGATTCCTCGGATAAAATATTAATCGATTTTTTCGTACATCTGCATGGATCAAAACCCAAATATGAATAGTTTGAACTTTTGCAATGTAAAAGAAATAACTGTGTTCGTAATTTATACGTGGTTCGTGTAAAATTATGTTCTGGAACAAATTATTTCGAGAAAATTACATACTGTGTGTTCACTTAAAAATTTCACATTTAAATATCTCGAGAACAACGCATTTTCAGGAAGAATGTTAAATACAAACGTTTTACGGATTCAAGGGCAAAATATAATTATCCTATTTACTGTTTATTTCCTGGATGTTTTCAAGGTTATTCGAAGGTCAACTTTCTTTCTAGTCATATTGCCTCCTTGAAACCGTGAAATCTATGTACTTATCTTTTTGCCTGAAGATGTGTTGTTCCCGAGACATTTATGTGAAGTTTTCAAATGAATAGGCTGTATATAGTCAAACTGCTTACTTGAAACCGAATTGAATTTAAATATTATTCTGAAAAAAATTTCCGTTATTAATTGTATACAGAACGAGTGGTAATACATATAAAACATTATGTAAACTACTTTTCTCTACTATACAGGGTGGCTGGGAAATTGTAATACAACCAGACGGGGGGTAATTCTACGTAAAAAAAAATAAAGAAAAAATTTGGTATTCAATTTTTTCATCCTAGGCCTTGTTTTCGAAAAAATCGGATCTGAAATTCATGTTTCTTACTTTCATTTTAGTTTATTACTTTCTAAGTACTGTTGGAAGTGTCCTCATTATTGATGCATACATAACTGTGCTTGATGAATTAAAGATAACTGAATGGATTGTAACGTATTATCATTTTTCAGTTTTTGAAACACTTGAAAAATTGTTTGTTTCAGCAGTGCAATGTTGTGAATATTTTCTTTATACACTTCTTTTTTGACATGTCCCTATAAGTAAAAGTCCAGGGGTCGAAGCTCCGGAGATCTTGGACGCTAGTGTATCTTACCTTCACGACCTATCCAGCACGAACACTTTTCATTTAAGAAATTTATAACTAGTCTCGTGAAATGTGGCCAGGCACCGTCATGTTGAAAAATAATTCTAGTTCTGATATCTAGAAGTACTTCTTCTAACAATGAAGACAACGTATCGCGTAAAAACTCTAAATCAAACTATCTGGGTATTTTCTACAGTATCCTATCATTATCAATGTTTATAAACACTAGCACGGACAGAGACAACTGGTAATAGCATACACGATAAGTAAATTGCATTACGTGGAATTTGATTTTCTTCATAACGAAGCCTCGGATGAAAAAATTGTGTGTACACCACATTTTTTCCTTATTTTTTTACGTAAAATTGCCCCCTAGCCGGTTGTACTACGAATTTCTACCCACTCTATATTAATGAAATCAGGGATAATTGGCATTTTGATACTTTCGTACAATTTGTAACGAAGCACGACTTTACCTACCATGTTTAGCCAGATTTTTTTATCGTTTAATGTACAATAAACAACGCAGAATAAACACACAATTATTAAAATATCGTAAAAATATATAATTCTCTCAAAATAATTAGTTTCATGACACAATTTCAGACGAAACGCGAATAGATTATAATCGAAATCAATTTCTTTTACAATGTAAAAATTAAAAATGCCAAAATATTAGAACTGAATATTTCGATCTATAGTAGAAAAGTACGTATTTCAATATCTATGTCTTTTAAACGAATAGATATTTTTAAAACTTATTTGCAGAGGTGGATTCAGCGTTAAAAAATATATAATCATCTCATTTAAAACTGTTTTTTATACCCAATAAACTCTGATATATTAGGATCAACATTGGAGTCGGCTTTCATCCCTTTAACATAGGATACGAGTCGATAAAAAGTACAAGTTGAACCGTTTCATCTACTTCACAAATCGGCCAAGTTCCGTCGAAATTCGGTTAGTTCTTTTATAAGTTCAGCTTGAAGAGAATAGACCATAGCAGTAAAAGTGCGGCCCAGAAATCCTTCGTCCTCGCGAAATCAGCGGGAGGCGAGTTGTTCAGGTATCCAAGTACCCAGCCCAAGTAGAATAATAACCCCTATATGGCAGTATCACGGGACTTTCCCTTCTCCCTCGTCTCCCTGGTCGCGTTGTCGCCTTAATGCGAGGCTGATCTTGGTGTGTGTCGGTGCGTGTGTACGCACATAGCCAGCCGGAAGACGCGTGCGCTCGGAAACGCACTGTTCCACCCCTGGCTCCTGCTAAAAGCATATCTGTGTCGTCTTGCGAGTACATATGGGAGGGTACAAGAAGTTGGGGAGGGGAGTCCATCGGTATATAAAACATTTACTAGTTTGTCAACAAAAGGGTATCGAAGACAAAAGCGTTAAAGAAGATGTATGAGTGCACGTGAAAGATCGAAATACAGAAAGAAAAAAGTAAAGTTCTGATAATCCGTTGTTGCTACAATAATTTCTTGTTTCACGATTTAAGGAAATAAGTAAACTCATACCTAATATAACTTCAATAAAATAAAAAAATGCATGAAGAAATCCGAGACAAAAAAAAGTACTACAAAAAATCTTGCTTCTTTATAAATCAGAAAAAACTTGAAGAAAATACTAATTAGGAAAGAAACTTTTACTTTTTTCAAAATGTTGTACAACCCAACAATACGCACTAATAAAAAGAGATCTTAAATCAAAATGAGCTACAAATACATTTAATCACCAAAATTTTAGACAATATTTTTATTGCAATGTTCGAAATGCACTCAATGCATTTTATTACATATTTGAAAAAATATTCAACAGTTTCTTTTGTCTGAATGAATACGTATAACGTGTACACGTATTATGTCGAACAACCCTACAAAATTTGGATGAAAATGATGGAACCGAAGAATAAGAATCTTGATATTTTCGTGTGACTCATGAGATTAGGATATCTATGTTATACGTAAACTAATTTGATTGAAGTTGGTCTCATTCGAAATCCCATATCCGGTTTATATAATGAAAGTGCCTTTAAATTTAGAGTATATTGCAAGCGTGCTGGGATATTGACAAACAGTTTCTGAAAGGCTGAAATATCCGATTTTCGAGAAAAAGGGTAAGTGGCAGTGATCGACTCACATATAGAGTGTAAAAAAATTAATGGTCGTGGCTTTCAAGGATGAATTTATACCTCTGAATCGGTGGACATTTTTAAAAAAACCCGTTTGCAAAATTGTTTATAACATTGAAAATTAGTGTTAATTTTTTTACTATGTAATCGTATTCAGATCGTTTAGTAAAGAAAATGTTTGAAACAAACTATATGCCGCAAACGAACCATTTAGTCACGAAAAATTGTTAAAGATTTGACATCGGTTTGACTGTGTAAAGTCACACATAGGAGCATGGGCCTACCTCTACTCTGGTATGCGGTAACGTGATCCCTAAACGTAAGGCCCAGCATAGTGATATGCATATCCCAATACAGGAGGCCTAGTAAGGTGCATTGTACTAATAGGCCCAATTCGAGTAACTTTTCGCTTTCCGATACTTTCGATATGATATGGTAAAATTAACAATCGCGAACTACAATATTAGATGTAATGATAATATATGTACGCATCTTTCGATATTCAAACCTACCTCCTTGTTGTTTCATCTTATTTTTCGGAACACGTCCCATTGAGCACTAATTTCGTTTTAATTGTTATAAATTCACTAATAGTGAAAATACTCTAAATAATATCAAGGAAATCAACGATTGCTTAGATATGCTTTCGGTGCCGATGTTAAAACAGTTCTGACACTTTGGAATTCTTCGGACTATTTTTCGAGTATTCTGAACTCGGAGTTGACAGTAACCAGTTACCAATTTTGCGTGTTCTCCTAGAGACATTCTTCAGAAGAGGGGAAAACAATAGAGAAAGTAACCCTGACTTTAACTGGACGTCTGCGTTTATAAAGATTTAAGATGTTAGAATGGGCCTAACAGAACTCAGGTTAGGTTACATCGGAATCGTTTTAACACCGATATCAAAAGCATATCTAGACAAACATTAATTTACTTGCCGTCTTATTTAAAGTTTTTTGTTTTTTGCGTATTAAATTAGTTGAACTCTACTTTATTAGTGTTATATGTGTATGTGTAGTATGTATGTAGCATTGTATGACAGTTATTATTATTTAAAGTATTATTAAGAGTGGTGCGGTGCTATTTGCTATTAGTTTTTCAGTGCTTGATCGTTAATGTTTAACTATTAGTATTATTTAGAGTATTTTCATTATATTATTAGTGAATTTGTGACAATTAAGACTAAATTAGCGCTGAATGGAACATATTATGAACATCGAACTGGTAAGTAAGTACAAACATCATTATATGTAATCCTATAGTTCATGAATGTTAAGTTTGCCATATCATATTGAAAGTATTGGAAGGAGAAAAGTTACTTGAATTAGGCCTATTAGATCAATGCACCTTGCTAGACCTCCTGCGCTGAGATACATATACCACGTGGCCCTCACGTTCAGGGTACACCTTGCCGGGTACACAACTGTGAATATTAACTGTGATATAGTTAATTCCATAATTAATTGAAGATTGTTGCTGCCTTGTGAGAAGGGTTATAATCATAGTACTGGAAGTTCAGAAGATGTCGGCAGAGAAGTGAAGGGGTAAGAGTAAGTATATGTTTCTATTTAAAAAACTAACTTTCAGTGATTCAGATCGCCCACCGGTTGAGACAATACCCTCTTGCTCGCAAGTCCCGTTCGTGAGTTTAATTGAGAGTCAAATTCACGAATAGATATTTCTGAAACTTACAAACAAACCCAGAATACGAAATGAGGAAGGCGATGCTAGGACAGTCCTTCGATTCATCACGCTATTGGTTTTCCTTCCTTCGTCACCAGTTTACATGAGAGAAAAATATGTGCTCCAGAATTGGCCTAGACAGACTTGCGGGTCGCTTTGCTTGGGAACAGATGAATAATGTAGACGCACCTTATACTTAACTATTAACAAATACAAAACAACTGTAGCCCTCATTATTTGTAGTAGCACTTTTTTAAAACTGTGTTATAAATATGACACGAAAAATAATCATTTCAAGTTCCCAGACATATCGGAAAAAGTAACAGTGCTTAGGAATAATTTGTAGAAAATTTATATAGCGCTTTGCCTGTCATTTACTTCAGTTATATTTGAAAGTATTGTATATTACATATTCTTTTATCTGAAAGAAATAACAAATTTCTGGGTATGTGACGATAATGAAATTAATTGGATGATTTAATAGTAGTCTATCAAAAATAATAAGGTGAATCATCAAGAACCTCCTTCAGATTTTACACACCGATACTGCGTGAATCTGCAAGTTTTCAAAAGCTACTTGTATATTTATTTGAAAATTCTAAATTCCAATTCTTAGAAATGTGTATTTGAGTTCTGAGTAATTTTATGATAAGAGTTAAGCCGGTTAGTCAAGATAGTTTTGTATCGCAACATTTCGGTCCACCTTTTTCGGTGATTGTAATCCAAAGTTTAAAATACACAAGTGTACACTGTGTACAATACTTGAGCTAAATCGCCGAGTCGACTTCGTACTCCCCTTATGAGTTGCAGCGAATCGAATTAATCCGCGAAAAGGAGGCCTGCACAAGCAGAAGTCAAATAAATCCGGTGAACAATTATCGCGAATCGAGTCTTCTCTACACTCGTGTCGGTTCCTATCATAAATATTGACTGCGGTTCTTGTACCGTTGGAGGCATACACTTGCGAACGTCCCAGGATCCACCCTTGGATTTCGGTCATAAATATTGATCAGGAATAGCGTGCAGTCCTTACGCCGCGGGAGTACGGCCGCGTATCCGGCTGGCTTGGTCAATAATGTCCCACGGGGATGCGAACGTTGTGTTTGCCATCGATGATTGCGGTTAATTACAACACTTCCCGTCTGTTTGTATGTCAACTCTATATAACGTGTGCAATCTAACGATCCCCCGTGGGAGAGACTGGTTCAGCAGGCAAGGAGTTGCTTCTCCACGCAGAGCTGGCTACTCGCCGAGGATGAGTCTGTTAATAGTGGCAACGTTTTCCATGTAGCTTCCGAACTTCAAGTGGCTGTGGTTTAGTCCAATCCTGAACTATCGAGATCATCAGCCGTACAGAATAGTTCCTGAATAATAACCCGTAACAGTATCTTTTCGATTAAATCATTTTACATAAAGTATTTCTTTGTTATAATATCATTGTTACATTCATTATAGTACTAAACTATTTAGAATGAAAGGGTTTAACTTACGAGCGTTGTCACTCGCAATTTTTAATATAATTTAAATGTGATACCGTAAGCTTGAATTGGAGCGAACAGTGGAGCACACTTTAATTCTGTAAATTGGACAGAATTAATACATACACACGGAAAAATGAAAATTAAGAAAATGCGTTGAGAATACATTTGAAAAAATTCTAATAATATCGTAAGTAGTTAGAACGTAAGTGTGAATTAACATCAGTCAGGAGATTATGTCGGAACGTTACTGTATTGAATCCACTACGAAGTTCATAAAGACAGTAAAAAAATTCAAGAAATTATTAGGTAATATTTGTTTACATGAGTTTAAACATTAATGCAACAATACGACTCCTGAATGATTTTAGAGGAACGTAATACATAAACTAATGCGTGCAACGCGCCAGATGAAATTCTAATTTTCAAAATGTGCGACCCCTAATCGAGTTCACAAGCGTACTGTAACGAATTTACCTATTTTGCTGCCTGCGTGTACCTTCCGCGGCAGACGCAACAGACAGACCAAGCGGATCGATAACCGACGATTGAACCTCAAAAATCACAGATGCGCCGATTCATTCATAGGTATGTGTAATTTTATTTCATAGGCTCACGCCCCTCATGGTCCGTGATATCTATTCGTCGACTTGGCATGATATGTACAAATGTAGAAAAGGACGGACACCTAGGGCTTCCACGCCCATTACCACGGACAAGAGAAAGAGAGAGGAAAAGGAGTACAGAAAGCACAATGTGGACATAGTCAAGGTCCAGTGATCAGCTGATTGATTGTCTCCATGGGGGTTACTATTTAGGGGTATCAACGTGAGTAGGATGACAGACGCTCTACTGGAGACGCCACCATGAAAAGATGAATTCGACGTGGGATTTACGAAATGAGAACACCAATCGAACGATTTTCATTGTCTAGAATTTTTTCCTACCTCATTAGTTGGGATTAGAAATTATATAATATTCAGTGGAATTTTGAATCTGATAAAAGTATCTATTTTACGAGACGCACTATATCACCTTGGTTCTAAGAAGATATTATTTTTCGAAGTATTATACTTTGATTTATTTATTTATGTAATATTTATTTTAACCGTTTTAACTATTTTACTGACTGTCAATTTCTTTAGTCAGAACGTATAATAATCCGGATGAAACAAAATTTTAACATAAGACGTAAAGAGGAATGAGTTCTGCTATCAAAGTTTCTAAAATAGACCCCTAGTTATCGATTAAGCGATTACTCAAGTGGAGGAAGCTTTTCGGCGTTCAAATCGGAGCACCGGATACGTAACCAAAAAAGTCTCTATGATGGAGATGGAGTAGCGAAGGAGATCGCGAAGGGTGTGGAGTGATTTCAGGCTGCATCAAGGGTGAAGAGAGAAGAAGAACGAACACTCCGTTAGAAATTAACGCAAGGGTGACACAGACTGACTTTTCCATTGTCCCTCGACATACCCCCTTCGAGTGGGACGTCTGGTGAAAAAATTTAGATGTGAAATTTTCATTTCCGTCCCGGGTCACCGACTCGGAAGAAATACTTCCTGCATAGGGAGTGGGTCCTTTAACCACGATGACTTCGCGCTCGAAACATTCCTTTGTTGCTTGGCTATCTCCTTGGTATACCTGATTACACAGCTATAGCGATATACGAGGTGTATTTGAAAAATAATGAGACTGAACTCATTCCTCGAGAACTAGCAACACTATAAAAACGCAACGACACTGTTAACACTGATGTTAAACAACACTGTGGTGTTAATTTTCAGGACAATACAGCAGAAACATTCAACAAATTGAAGAAGACTCATAGAGACCAAGTTCTAGCTCAGATATGTAGTTTTAGATGGTGCAAGGCATTTTCCAATGGTCATAGTAAGATTGAATGGTAGGATTGACAGTGGAGAATAAATCTTATTTTGGAAAACTTTGCGGTTTAAAAACTGAAAAGTTAGAATGAAATTCAAATCACCAGGTAGTTCGGGTCATAGGAACTACACTGACAACAAGGAGCATTCGTGCGAACAGGTTTCTGGCCAGTAAAGGTATGTATTCCTATGGTTCCTCACTCCCCTTATTCCCTTGATTTGGGTTCATGTGATTTCTCAAATCAAAATTCATCTCACAATAGTAACGATATTAACACTTCTAACAAACGAAAATGGTACTTAAAAAGTTTTCATGTAGCTTTCTAGAAATCTTCTATGATGGTTTGTAATTTGTTTCTATACAAATTCAATGAAAGCATTGATTTTCCTATTTTCTATTATGGTTCTTTTTTTGTCTCCTGTCCATATATGTTTGTACTTGCGAGAAAGCATTTAAATTTAAAATACATACAACATAAGTGAACTACACGTGTATATACACATGTATGTATAGGTATTTATCTATGTACTTTACAAGGAACATGGGTAAAATATCATTCTCCGAGTTTCGTGAAATTTTATAAGTCTTTAAAGTGAACACAAATACAGGACATATGTTTCTAGTTGTCTCAAATTGAAAAAATGAAACTATTGTTTAGGATTAATAGCTGGAAGCTCGTTAGACCAAGTTACTACAAAATCTATAAAAACAGGAATACAATATGTTTTGTACACTAACTTATTTATTTTTATAAATTATGCATTTTAAACATATTATTACGTTTTAAGTTGGCATAACATTATATATGAGTAAATCTTTGTTTATTCAATCTTTGTGGATTAAAAAACATATAACACACTAAATTATTTAGTGATTGGTATGTTCAGAATATCCAACAAAGGTAAGTTGATAATATCTAACTAATCCTGCGTACAGTGTGTATAGTATGATCTTTTTGTTTCCATTTTAAACACTTGCGTTTGATACAGTTCTGACTATTGAGGCTTTCGGGTGTAAGCCGTGTCCTTCTGGAATTAATTTCTCAACGTTTCGCCAGCATTGCACCTAGCTTCATCAGGGGGTCAAGATGATGAAGCTAGTTGCAATGCTAGCGAAATGTTGGGAATATAATTCCAGAAGGACACGGCTTACGCCTGAAAGCCTCAACAGTCAGAACTGTATGATGCCGAGCCGTGAAAGCCTCAAATCTTTGAACTTGCGTTTGATAATATTAAAATTTATAATTGAGGAACATCTGACATCTTTAGTCGTGGATTAAACTTCCCCTAAACTATATTTAATTAACTAAAAAATATCATTTCGTGCAATATATTTATTACAAAATTTTACTAGTATGTATGCCATACTTCTGATACAATAACGTTAACATTAATTCAACCTATTCAATTTTTGCAAAGTTGAACAATAGTAATTGCACAGATTATTTCTAGCCCCTCATGTCAGTGAAATAAAAAATCGGTAACATCAACAATAACTTGCCGAATGAACGGAACGCGTCCAATGACAATAAGGCTTCAATTTACAATGAAGGGAATCACTGAACCAATAGAATAACCCTTATCGAGTGGAAGTTCGTGGCCGTACGTCATAGATCATCGAGTAGGACGAGGAAAGAGAACAAATTCAAATGCGACCTGTTCGTTGTCGTCCTGGTCCACTGATTTGGAAGAAATACTTCCTGGACAGGGTGAGTAAGTACGACGAAAAGGGTCGCAGACGCTCCCCTGTTTTTTTAGGATTCTCTGCGATTTCGTGATGGAAACATTGAACATGTGGATTATTCATCACTGATCGAAAATTTTGCGACATTTGAGCTTTCGTACGTGGATTATCATATATATATCAAGAATTAATTTTTTTTCTACTTATCATTTAGATCTCGTTTCAGAATTTGATTCCTTTTATGATAGGTTAATTACGCTTGAAATAATCAGCTGTCATAGTAATTCGCACAATACTATATGATTCGTGATCCTATTTCCTATTTTCTGAAATTAAATAAGTTATGTTTTATACAAGTTTGTTTTTAAATTCAATTAAATTCAACTGTGAATGAAATTTCCGATGTAATTTAATTAACTATTTTAATTTCAAAAAATTCGTTTACCAAAATATTCTGCACATATGAAACTGTGCATGATGTAAAGAAGAAGTTATCGATTTTTTGAAGTTGATAAAATGATATACTCTTTAAACGCCCACTACTACTCATGATACCTACCCAGTACGCGGATCACGATATGTATAGCGAGATAATAAATTGAATTGTCGAGTTGCTTTTATTTAAATGCGTTGCATCCTATTTCTAGGTTTTTAAGCACATGACTAACAGTCATTATTATACAATAGAATACACCTGTTACAATATTTACTCTAATTCCTGATCTCGCTACACATATCATGTTTTGCTGTACATTGTTGCAAGTTCCCAAAAAAATTCCATGTTTCCTATTTTAATCACAATATTATCTCCAAAGCAGCAGCCTTTTCTCAATTCACATTCATGGAATTGAAGCAAAAGCATCAAGAAAAATACGTGGACATTTGAACCTCTTACCACGGTCACGTGGTAGCTGAATAATTAGTCGATTGTCCCATCCGCGGCCGGAACTGAACCATCAATATTTTTATTGCAGGCCGACCCCTGTGAAGCGAAAAAGAGGGGTAGGCAGGAGGTCGAAAGCAGCCCCTGCGGTTCCCTTCCTCTTTTTTGCGCCACTAAGGGTAGGCAATGCAGGCTAAGTGATATCCTACGGATGTTACGGAGGGAGTGGTATCACGCAACGCGGCCGCTGCTCGAGGATCCCGAAGAATAGATCCTGCCAGGGAGAAAAAGCGAATCGCCATCCAGAGAGTCCTGTTAGATTAATGGACACCTCGTTTGAGAATACTCGTCAACCCGAACACCACGAAGAAGGGAATCTCGGAAGGTGTCCTGACACTTTTTCAAGATGTTCCGAGACGAGACGATTCATTTTTCTCTTTTCTTCTCAGCACTTTTGATCGACTTGATGGAGGTAGAATAACATTTCGGTAAAATATTAAATACAGTAGAATCTCTTATATTCGAACACCCTGTATTTGTATATTTATTTTACTGGTATGTATATATACGAAACTCTTGATTGTTTTCTACTTTTGTCTCTTCTTGTTAGTATCCTTCGGATATCATTTACGTCACTTTCTGTTTAGTATGATCTAAACAATGCCTTTTTATATACAGTAAATTGCTGTTGCTTTGAAACGAATTCAAGGTTTTCAAGTCACTGTTTAGAAGAAAATGTTTATTTCATTGTAGCATATGTATATAAAAACGAAATATGGAATTTCGTGTTCGTCAAATGGAACTTTGGAATATACAAATTTATTGATTTTCAATAGATTCGATCTACCACAATTTAATACTAAAGATATACCGAAGGGAACGCTATATAAATTAATGTCTATAAAGGATCAAAATAGTTCGTAGCTACATTGCAACCATGTGCACGACTACATCATATTATAACTGAATTTCTTTCCTTGGTTGGTTATTAATATTGTACTTATACTGTTTATGTATAATTTTTGTACAATGGGTTCTACTTATCTGTTTATATATCGCAATGAATGTCACACACTTATTTCTTTACATAACATGAAAGTGATTGTCTAAAAAATTCATTGGTATGATCTCTAAAGATTTACAAGGTTAAGACTGAAATAAAAAGTTTGAACCTTTTGTAATGTTATATTTGTTATTACGTCTTATTGGTAAAGACTCGTTATATTCAATGTGTCAATGACTACTAAATATAACTATAAGTAAAAATAGAAATAATTCAAAATGTTTACTGATCGGATTTCAACTTAAAAATTTGTATCAGTCTTTGATAAGAGGCTTTTTTTTTAAGAGAGGCCCCTTGCATCTTGTCATAGTACGAGTTTCAAACCAAGCTTTGACACACCTTAAAGAAAGAAAGATTAAATGTATTTTACTTACATCTACGTAATGCACTGACTCTTCTCGAACTAAAATTAAACTTTATAATAATAAATAAGAGCTGCGTTATTGTTAATCAGGACTTTAATTAAAGGAAATATAAAACAAATAAAACGGAGCAAAACCTTTTTATGAATTTTTCAAAAAACATATAGAATACGTCAAACAAACTACAAATAATTATTCAGGAAAGGAACTATAAAATCTGAAACTCAAATATTTTTTCAAAGCGAAAAAAAATCACCTTCTATACTACTTGTTATCCTTTCAGGTGAACCTGTCGATGTATGACGCTCTCAACGATTTCGATGACCTTCACATATGTTATAAAGCACAGCATTCTGAACAACTTTTTCTTATACATACATATACTAGGCGGTCGGCTTTAGTTTCCGAGATATTCGCGAAAAACCGCCAACTACTACTACACAGAATTTCGTCTTCGCATGTGTATACGAGCGTGACACGTATGCATCAGCACAGCTCGAACGCTAGGCTGTTCTTTCCGAGAACACAGCGCGGCGCGACGCAGTACAGCACCCGCCACAGCTGCATATAACTGGTATATTCGCCACAAATGTACCTTAGAGAGGACAATTACATTTTACAGCGATTAAAGAGCTAGATCTGAATTAGGTCTGAGTTAGTGGTAAATGTACAGATTAGGGTACAACACGAACGAATTTCTACCCGAAGTAGTCTAAATATGTACATTGAAAGTTACACCTCGTCACTCGCTCCTCCGTGGCGCGATTCACGCGCAAAAATGCTTAACCCTTTCCCTTACAATTTTCTTTCGTAATATTATCACCTTTGCTGCCGATCTGAAACGTGTAACTATCTTAAAGTGCCAACAGTAAAGCTCCCATTGAGCGAACATAGACGTCTCACGCGATGGTGCGTGATCAGTTACTTGGGAAAAATCCTCATCACGCATTACCGCGTAATCGGCAGCGAAGATATTGTAAAAAGTACACGAGCCAGACTCATCAAAGTACGGCAAGGGATTAACATCCCCCTTTTCCATAGCAGACCACCAAGCGTAGACAGTATTTTCCAAGTTGAACCTTTACTTTCTGGGTAGTGGGGCGCTTCGTCCCCCTAACCCCTGACTGGGGATTTTTCACAAATATCTCCGAAACTAAAGCCGATCGCCTGGTGTATACATAGGAAAAAGTTGTTCAGAATGTTGTCCTTTATAACATATTTCAAGTTCATCGAAATCGACGGGGCCGTCACATATTGACAGGTTGACGAGAACTGTTTTGATTCAAGAAATAAAAAGAATTTTTGTTGATATGCAGATATGTACAGTTAGATTAAAAAAATTAGACTAAATTAGATTTCTACTCCGAAAATGGATATTTAAAAATTGATGAAAATAAAGCAAACTGTCGATACTTAAATGTCAAAGGAAAATAAGAGACAGACATTAACGTTTATTTCTTTGGAGGGATGCAATGGCTCTGCATGCCAAAGCATATAATTACACACATAGACTACCGTACACAAGTGTTTGAACACTTTCATATTATTGGAAGCACTGAAATACACTCAAATTAAAATTCTCTAATTTAGTTTCAAGTATCGATGTCATCTCATACGACTATATAACGTTTATAAATATCGACGAAATTAACATTCATCAATTAATATAAATAAAAAAGTAATAACTAAAATCGGTCGATAATTATAATTGATCATATTATGGAGACACTCGAGTTCATCGATTTCAAATTTTTCTAAACTACGTTTTAATATTCTTAGATGTTTGGCGTAGTATGTCCAGCTATGTTGCAGAAATCTATATATTTTGTTGCAAGATTCACGCCGTTTGTGACAAATGAACATCGAGCTAGAACGATACAATGCGATTCCTCACCTTACTTAAAAGGCAGAGTTTTCGATCGCATTATGGCGAAAGGCAAAAAGTTAACTGTAAAAAGACGTGCTACTATTATAACTTGAAAAAGAAAAGGTAGGTATTCGATTAAGCAAATAGCTGCCAAAGTTAACGTTTTGAAATCTGTAGTGCAATTAACTGTCGCTACGTTTCTGAATAAGGATATTTGTAGTAGTAAAAAAAGAATAGAACGACCTAAAAAAACTACACAAATTGAAGATCGATATGTTCAATCACTTAGCAAATGAAATAGATGTATGACAGCATCAGAGATTGCATCAAACCTCAATAAAACCAGGAAAGATCCTATTGAAGTTATTATTGTAGAAAGGAAATTATTAAAAAGTGTCCTGCGGGCATGTGTGGCAATTGGAAAACCTCGTTTAAGACTTCAAAACAAAGTGAAAAGACTGTAATAGACAATGAAATGTGCAAATTGGACGATGGCTGATTGGGAAAAACTATTGTGAACGAATGAGTCGAAATTCAAAATAATCATAAATAAACGCCGTGTTTTTGTGCGTCAGAAAATTAACGAAAAATTGTTCCACAATGTGCGAACAGTAAGGCATGGAGGTGGTAATGTAACTACTTGGGAACGCTTTGATGCAAATAAAGTGAAGAATTTAGTCAAAATAGATGGAACTTTAAAAAAAGAACAGTACTTACAAATTTTACAAAAATATGCAGTACCTATGCATGTAAACATGCAGTTGTTATGGGATCGCAAAGTAAAAGCAGTGTTCAAACTCAAAGAAACAACTGTGGGCTTATTTGCAAGACGCCTGGGACAACATTTAGCAAAATACCTTGAAGAAACTGATTACCAGACAATCTCAAGAAGTGAATTATTGCCCGACAAAACAGACATATAGAGGAACACAATATTTAATAATTATCACTTATTTATTGCAAAATTTTATAGCGTATAATTCATCCTACATCTAGTACACTTCAATAATATTATTTGATGTTAATTGTAAATAGAATTACTGCAATATTATAAAAATAAGAATCTATTAATCAAATCGCAATAAGTGTCCAAATACTTATGCACAGTAATGTACATACATATACGTATATAGTATGTATGTATACATATTTACAGGGTCTTTCCAAGCATGTGAGACATTTTTGGAAGGATAGGTTCCAGACATAAAGACAATAAAAACAGTTTATGTGCATATACAGCCGGAACACCTACTTTTTTAATTACAATATGTTATTTTATTCTATGTCAAACGCTGGCCTAGAATCCTTATAAGTAATAAAAACAAGAGACACTTCTGAAGAATAGGTTGGAGACATACAGACACAGGTTTTTAGATATTTAATTATACTATTTTAGACATTTAATACTGACCAAAAAGGTAGCCTCCACGGTGGGCTGTCCTCTTCAAGGTCCTACTAGGCCCAGAGATATTCCGGCCCCATGAATGAGTGGCACAGTTATGGATTTTAAATAAAGTATCACATCGTACACAATATAAAATAGCTTATAACCAAAAAATTGAACGTTTTCAGACATATGTGCACATGAACTCTTTTCATTGTCTACGTATGTACAACCTTTTTCTCCAAAGTGACTCACATGTTTGGAAATACCCTGTACATGTATATGTAAGCAACCACGAAAAAAAACATATTAAAAACCGATAATTTAGATTTGTATAATTTTGTTTAAACGGCAGCAACAAAACTACGTTTAATAGTTCACACCTTTTAACACTTTGTATGACAAATAAGTATATTAAAAATTCTATTATATGGACAGTAATGCCAACTTTAAAAGAAAATTGTTTTTAATTCATGTCTGTATTCATTCCATATCCACTGTCAATGATTCGAGAGAGTAGATGAAAGTTCGACGTCGACGTGACCGATTACTACGGCTGCAGCTAGTATCTGAGAATCGATTATCAGTTGTCAATTTCACGGGAGAATTGAAGTATGTATCATCGTAAATGGTAATTATGTTTATTCTAACACAAAAATCTAATTACCATGTCGAAAGAAAATTTTAACAATTAGATTACACTATTGAAGATACAATCGAAACTTTTATAATAAATGTAAATTATTCTAATAGTAAATTATTCTAAAGTATCAATCATGCAGAACTGACTAAAGACTGATAACAAGCTACTGAGAAATTCTAAATGTAATGTTCGCAAATCAAATAAAGGTTTCCAATGCTTGGAAACAGGTCAGACAACAAGACAAAAACAGCGACATAGGCACAATCCCCCGATTCGTCATGTTATTGGTTTCTATTCCTTCGCTATCCTATCGCTTCGCATGAAAATAAGGCAAGTGATCAAAAACGACTCTGGCATACTTGCAAGTGGTCATGCTCACAAGCACTAAGCAGTATGAATGGACTGGAGTCTGGACCCAGCATAAGCTGACAAACGGGCAATGGCGCGACACGTGACGTCACGGTAGTGTCAATTAGGCGTCACGTGGCCGAACGACGCTACGCATCATTTGTCAACGTCTCGCGAGAAAGCGCGCGAGCAGTTTCCTACGAGCACGCAATGCGAAATACGAAGAACAGTTCCGACTCACTCAAGACCCACCACTTCCGTTCTGCTGATGTTAAATAGCTATCTTTGTTTTGAGTGAAGGAAATTATTTACTTTCACCTTTTATTCCATTTATTTCAAGTTTTATCAGATAAACAAGAAAGTTTTGCAGTTTTTGAAGTAAAATAAGATCACCCGTACTTTTTAATTAAAATACATTTATTCACTTTCATATTGAACTATTCTTCCCCAATGAAAAGGTAATTTGTGAAATTGACTAACTTCAAAATCTTTAAAATCTATATGTTAAGTTTAAATGAATGAGATCTGAATAAGATGACAGTATTAAGCAAAAATGGACGATTATTGTTTTTTATCATATAACAAAAATAACATTTCGAGCACTTGGCTCTCTCATGTTTTAATAACTCAAATATTAATATAAAATATCAATATTTCGCAGTTATCGTTAGCAGAAGATAGAAAACATATTAATAATACTAATTATTGGTTACAAGTGGAAATTCGTCGTTATTTGTCAAAATCATTAGTACTAGTCGATATACAGGATGTCCCTCCATAAATGTTCAAACAAATATCTCGTAAATGGTTGAAGTTACATAAAAGTTCAATAAGAGAAATTTACGTGGCTTTAAACCAACTACAAGATGTATGGAAATTACTTTTTTTCATTCGTGACCTTTCTGAGTTATGAAGGTCAATTTAGATTTTGCAAATTGAATGTATAATTGTTTTTGTATACATAGTTAGTAGAAGTCATTTGCAACCAAAATGATACCTTGTTAAAAACTGCTACTATGCATCCTTTAAAAGATAATCGACATCTTAAATAATGGAATAGTAATCGGTACTGTA
This sequence comes from Calliopsis andreniformis, assembly GCF_051401765.1. NCBI lineage: Eukaryota > Metazoa > Arthropoda > Insecta > Hymenoptera > Andrenidae > Calliopsis > Calliopsis andreniformis. The sequence continues at coordinate 2,698,089 of NW_027480457.1, forward strand.
TTAATGAATGAAGTTTAAAATGTTAATGAACTTAAGAAAGTAAATAAACAATATCGTATTATTTACATTAAAGGTAATAGGTATGCAACTGCACCCGAAAATGAAGAAGAATTACGACATAAGATCACTAGAGCTGTTGAGGGAATTACAACTGAAATGTTGCACGAAACAATGAGAAATATTATAAAATGTGTTGAATGCTGCATCCACTACGCTAGTCAAAATTTCGAACAATTTCTGCAATAATAAAAAGTGTACAGCAAGATATTGTTTGTTTACCTTCTTCATTAACATTTCAAACTTAGTTCAAAGATACAGTACCAATTACTACACGATTATTTAAGATGCCGATTATCTTCTAAACCTAAACGATGCATAATAGCAATTTTTAACAAGACATTATTCTGAGTGCAAATAATCTCTACTAACTATGTATGCAAAAGAAATTATACTAAAATTGAAAAATCTAAGTTGACCTTCATAACTCGGAAAGATCATAAATACAAAGAAATAATTTCTGCGCACCATGTAGCTGATTTAAAAGCATGTAAATTTCTCTGATTTAATTTTTTTGTAACTACAACTATTTACGAGATACTTGCTTGAATATACACGAACACCCTGTATTTCTACTTAAATAGATTTTATAAGCAAAAATTTAAAAGGATCAGTAGAAAAAATGGGTACTGCTAATGATTTTTTTTGAACGAGATAATTCTCTAATACACAAAAGCAAGGTGACTAAAATTTTTTAATGAATTTCGAATGAAAGCTCCCAGATTGACCTCCAAAAAATCTAAATTTGAATCCCGCCGAAAACTTATGGTCTTTACTCGATGAAGAAGTACCGATTCATTATCACTATATGAAACAACATTTTTCGATAGTTTAAAACACTCGTGGGAATGGGGAATGTGTAGTGAGGAACAGGCTTGTATTCCTAGACTGTTTTGGCATTTATTTTACACTATTTGGCTTGGATTTAGTTTGTAACTAGATACTTTTATTCAAAATAAAAACTTAGATATTGTTATATAAAACTATTAGCAAAATTTAACGATGAATACATGACCCATAGTAAAATAAAAAGGGTAAGAAGTTAATTAAGAAAAGTCGTTGAAATTCGTTTGCATCTAAAATCGGCGGCTTTTCACTCATTGTCATTTTTGCCCTGACTTTATAATAATTATACAGAATCGTTAATATTGAAAATTAGTCCCGATTATAGCGATCAACTTTTAATTCTGTGTATTTCATCGATAGGACAGGCTACAAATTCTGCAGTAGCGAGTGTAACTTCCAATACAATGTCGGCTGATTGGAAGTCACGTGGCAGTGGCAATGAATTCGTATATTGAGGTCACGTGTCGAGTCGCGTTTCCGTGAACGATGTAGCTAAAAGTCAGGTCCCTCCTGCCACCCCTAGAATCCGGAACCCCAAAACGAAGCCCCCTTCGGTAGCCAACGTCACTTCACGTAGCTTTTAGGAGGAGGAGCTTGTTTCCGCGATCAAACCGAGATAGCGATGTGTTTGATTTGATCTTCCTGTGATCCTCCTTCATGCGGATATTTTGATAATAAGCTAGCGCTAGATTTGACATTTTTACGTGGACATAGATGAATATATTTGAATCCTTCAACAACTTGATTGCTATATAATACATTATATTAGTATATGTATATGTATACGCCAGAATACTATCTATCACTCCTGGCAGAGTGATTAATTCAAACAGTGTTCAGTAAACTATGTCATTCATTTTTTGTTTTCACAATTCTGGCAGGCATTACTACATATATGCTATCATACAATAGCTATGCATATTATCATAGTGGTATAAATAAGACCCATTACTAATATGTAACGCAGTAATTAAGACAAAAATTTTGAGAATCTATCACTTGCAAATTTATTACTCTATTATACGTAAAACCAATAAATATCTACTAAAACTATTTTATTATTTGATAAAGAAATTGAAAAAGTTTACTAAATAGATACTACAATAGACATGTTTATTTAGATACTTCCATGTAAGTATTTATATATGTATCTAGGAGGATCTAAAGAATACTGCAAAGAAATTAAGTAAGGTAAGAATTGTTGTATAATACTATTAATTAAACATTTCCAGGACGAAGCTTTAGAAATATAGAAAAGACGTATAAAATGCAATAGACAAATTTCACCAGAATAGAATGTATTAGATCTAGAAATAACATAAAAACTAGAAAGACAGGAAAAATTAAAAAGTAGTCACACTGATACTGAAAATAAAATATGTACTTCTATAATATTATTTGTAATTCATGAATAATAATAATAATAATTATAGATTTTTTATTTAATAATATAAAATACCCGCGAGTAACACAATTCTTCTGATACAAATTATTACATTGACTCTACTGATCATAATGGATCAAAGCAAAATGTTTACACATATGTGTACCGTAATATTATAATAAATTGATTAAAAAGGTTTAGTCTAGAGAAAACGAGTCTGAAACATCTACATATAAACAGGGAGAAAAGGGAGAGATATGAAGGGTGGCAATGAATTAATTGGCTTATGGCGACGCGTGGCCGGATGCGCGGCTGATTGTCCCTGACTTCCGGTCGCGGTGATTCTTTCCTTACCCTCGGTGGTTTCCACTGAAAGCCGCAAGGACGTTCAAAACCAGAACAAAGCTGTACCGTCACTCATGTCCTGGAAAATATTTATCGTATCCGATATCGGAGGGTATAAACGGCATGAAAGTTCGACTTCTTGGAATCCTTTCGTATCCGGTGCTGCTCCTCCCTTCTATAAATTCTCCATACTTTTAACGACAACCCATCTTTATTGCCGTGTGCTGATCTTCTAATATATAGAAACAACTACTGTGCTGTTCATGACAGAAAAATTACAACTATTATTACTGATTATTGTATGATATTATCATAATTGATTAAGTTATAATTATAATATTATTCTAGTTGAATAATTTTTATTTTTAATTAGTATTTATTTATTTATTATACTGCCAACTTATCTACATATTTTATATTTTACATCTTCATACTTACGTTTCGCTGAGATGCTCTTCCGATGTTTAAATGAATGAGGCTTAAGTAAATTTGATTTGAAATAAAATGAAAAATAACATTTTGAAAGAAATCATCTCGACTATTTCATCATTTTTATATTAGAAACTTTATTTTGTATTAAAACTCAGAAGATAATAGGATCACACAGGATAATAGATAATCTGGTGTAAGAAGTTACAGAAGTAGTAGTAGAAAAGTTTTATATAAATGCTAAAAGATTTCTTTATTTCTTTCACTTGTTAAAGTGAACTGAACATCTCTTCATATTTTCATAATAACTATTCTTTCTTTTCACTTGAACCACACCTTCGAGAAAACAAATCAAGTTCTGAGCTGATATCTGATTACTAGTGTTATATTAAATACACATACATTGAAAAGTGTACCTATCCAATTATTTTCCCACACGAATTCCGGCTACAAATCCAACAAAGCGAAATATTCAAAGTGATCATTTACGCTTTTAATGAAACTTGGCAGGCTTGTAGAGTAGCCGAAAATATTTGACACGAATTGTTTCTCTTCTACCCTTATCGATGTTTAAAAGATGAAACCTGTCTTCAAAATTAAGAATGGGGAGCATGTTTGGTATAATATCTTAAAAACTATTGGAAGTGAAAAAAACGCTTCATTTCGCCTATTATGTATTTTTGAACGACGAATCTATTCGTGCAAACAGAACAAAATATACTAAAAAATGAGATATTTTTTGTGATTTTTCGATTAATCAATTTTTTATAAATTGGCACATGGACACTACAAAATGAGCCATAAAATGCAGATATGTCGGATGTTTGAATGCCTAGATAAAAGTAGGTTTAATGTTACTATTTATCATTTATACAATAGATAATACAACCTTGTTCTGAAAGAATTAGATGTTTTCTCAGGCAGTTTTGTTCTTTTTTAAAATAATGTAGATTTATAAAATTCTATATTGTAATACAATTACAGTTAATATTATTTGAAATATTATTTTGTAAGGATTCATGGTAAATCGTAAAACAATTTCTCTGTGCACGGAAAACTAATAAAATAATTTATAATTATTGATTTCTGATGAAACTTTATAAAATAATAATTTAATAATTTTGATTGTTAGACAGTGTTAATTTACAACATACAATAAAATAAAATAAATATATATAAAATAACAATTAAAAATATCCGATGATAAACAGAACTCTACACCTTTCATTTGTAAATTAATAGCAGTTCACATAGATGCATTTTCAATCAAACTGCTTCATTCAGAACAACATCAATTTAAGTATTATTTTGATAGAGAATTACATTATTTGTTATGTAAACAATAGGGTAAGTTGTGGAGAGATGCTGCACATTTTGCAAAATTAACACTTTCTCTAAAGTTCGTAACGCAGAATTTTTTCAAGGATGGGTATAGTTAATAAGACACATTGTAAATTTTCATTGAAATAAGTGAACGTTTCAATACATATCAGTTTTAAACAAATGAAATTACAAATTGTCTTTCAAATGACCTTCATCTTGAGTAAAATAAAACAAGTCATGTAAGACTCTTTTACTCAAAATCAAGGTTATTCGAACTGTTTTCTACACAGTCAACATTTATCAATATGAGGAATAAAGAACAATGAATTAAATCTGATCTAACTGCAGAAACTACTCCAATCGACGAAAGTATGTGATTCAATACCGAAGTCATCGGTAATAAATTCGAAACGAGGAGGCGACAGCCATACCAATTGGGCAATAAAAGTAACAGCGGTTAGTAAGGGCAAATGAACGCGTTGAAACCGTGTCTCTGTTTTAACTGCTTGTACATACTGACACTGTATTTTTACCTTCTTTTCTCACAACATAGAAGCTAACGGAAAAATAAAGTTCCGCGATTATTGAATTAATATTGATTAATTGTCTCTGACATTGCGAACACTGCACAGACTCCTTAAAAATGTTTTTCTGAATCAAGAATTCTATGCATTTCTTTTCAGAATTTATTTCGCAAATAAAATCAGTAAAGGATTTCATTCTTGGTAGAAATGTGGTAACTCGATACATACAATGTATCGCTCCCTAATTCACTCGAGAGATGACCTTCGACTGATTCGATCGTTCTATTTTACCCAGTCAATAATAAAAATAGTAGATGATCGCATGGTAACGCACACATTGCCATGAATATGCACGTATATGCAGAGTACGTTTGTATAATGTTAAAAGTTTTTTACGACTATCTCAATAATTGAGGCCAACCACCACTTTTTTCAAAGAAAAAACTTGTTCAAAATGGCGTCCTTTATAATATATCTAAAAATGATCGAAATCGGCGAGGATGTAGCACTTCGACAAAAACGATTTCATAGAATGCTCCTAACATATTATAAAAACTAGAGTATAAAAAACTATGAATTTTTAATTACTACGAGAGTAGCAATAAACATGAAATATTATAAAGGCAACGTGCGATAGACTATCTTGAAACGTACTGAGTGACGATGTAGCATTTGTTAACCTCAATCCCTTAAATAATAACAATGCGGCATCTCTCCTGAACTTACCCTAGATGGTATCTTGAAGTTCGCTGATTTAGGAATATGTAATATACACTTTGATCCCTGCGCACGGCATGCGACAAAAATGAGGCATTCAGTGTAAACGTGGACTAAGCTATATTTTTTACAAAATTGAGTTAATAGTATTAATTTATTACAAAGAAACATTACCTATTTTTCGATTTTTCCGTGTAGTGGGATTAGTCCGTTGTTATTCTCAATCGCTCAAATATGTTCTTCTCACTAGTTCATTTATTCGCGCCTTTTTTAAACGTTTAATAAACAATTAACAATGCAGAATCATAAAAATATGTCATTCTCTCGAAATGATTCGTTCTAGGAGACAATCTCACACAAAACGTGAATAGAATTTGAACGCACTGACCTTTTTTACAATGTAAAAGTTCAAAATTTCAAGATAAATACTTAAGTATTTTTAAAAATCCAATTCTCGAAAGACCAGATCTAATATGTTTTATACTCCCAACGTTAGGGGTGGTTTACAATTCTTTAACGTGGATACTAACCGATGAAAAAAGTACGTGTTGCATATTTTTCAGCTATTCTATAAACCTACCAAGTTTCATGAAAATCAGAAATCATCACTTTGGGTACTTCTCTTGTTAGAAGGAGTTCAGCTTAAACAGATGACTGTGTGTCTACTACCAGTTTGATAAGTCTGCTGTGCAATTGATTCAGAAAAAGTGCATTATTATATAAATATGAATGTCATCCAATATTTTAATAGTGCTAGGGACATGTAGCTTTAATTTTCAAAAATTTCTAATGGAAAAGGTAAATATTTTAGGGGATTGAAGTATATGACTCCGAAGATCAATAATACAATTATTCAAATATTTAGATACACGTATGCATCTACACTACTCTTGCTAGTGGTCAATGTTTTTTCGATTGAATAATTCCTTTGTACTACGTTTCCAATTTACATTATTTAAAATATACAAAAATAAGAAAAACATAATACCCTCTGGGTTGTTTTAACACTTCATTACAAAAGTCTAACTAAAACAAAAATAGCCTTTATTTAAATATCCCAATAGTTGATCATGTCTCGATACTTAAACACTAACGCTAGTTTTATTTAATTTTAGACTTAATGTATTAGGTATACCTAATTAAACATAAACACTAGTATCATAAAATAGTATTCTCAGTTTCTGGGATTCCATAGTTAAAGTATCAGGATACAAAGTTTTAGGTTGGTTACTTTCTGAAACGTTTGATATCTTAAGCGTGTAGGCATTGAGATATTTACTTTATACTTCTAGTAAAAGTTTCTACAAATGTATCATATTAAAAAAACGATACCTAACGTTTTAAATAAGGCTTCTGAAGGATTTAAAAACAACAACGAAAAAAGTCAGAAATGGTGAAAATGTAGTTTTCTTCGGAAGCCAGACAGACGTTTTGGTGGACTGTAGGACGTGGCAGCCTTATCAGCGGCGCGATCTCTTATCGGATCTGTACGCGCGCGGGGGTAGTTCCTAGCAGAGAGTGGCGCACGCTCGGTGCATGCCATATGGTCGGGACAAGCAGCTGTTGATCGGATCGCAGACTCATCATCGCTGTTAGCTCTGGCCAGCTCATGCTCGCACCGTTTCTACTTGATTTGCAGATGCTACAATTTCTATGTGCGCTCGCGTGGGAGGATGACGCAACAATTTTCGCTTCCAGGAGAAAGTCCATCCTGACGAATAAATAAATTGCCAGCCTTTTACAAGGTGAACAATTCCTCGAATCACTGCGCTTGCGTTTGACAGCACTTCAATTGCAAATTTATGAAACTGTCAAATTGCTAATAGTACCTATACATGTCATTCGTCAAGGTATAAATTAGTATAACTTAATTACAACAAACGTGAGATTAGGAGAAAGTTAGGAAGGTTCTGTTTCAAGAGAGAACATTTTAAGAGGAACAATGATTTTATTCTTTTTACATGTATCTGAAGGTACAGGTTGAGAAATTTGTTTTGAGGTTAAACCATAGATACATATGGCTCGTACTTGTGCGATAAAAATGACACAACTTAAAAAAGTACGTTTACCAAAATAAATCTTTTATTAAGTTGCCTCATAGTCGTAATTTTATTAGCTCCTTGATCTCAAATGAGGTCACTAGCATATATTCTTCATGAAGAAAGTACTTTTAGAAATATATAATATTGTAAATTTTAAGTAACATACTGTTTTGTCAAAAAGTATTTACAATATGTTTTCTTTGAAATTAACATTTTCATAAAATAAAGAAGGTAAATTAATTTCATTCTAAAACTTCAAAAAATATGTAGTTTCAATCCTTAAAATGTCTTACAATTATTATATCTGTCTCATATCTTCAATAGGTCTTTAAAATAAGAAGAGCACAGTTTATCCAAATTTTCTTTTAAATACAAATAGATTACAGTCCGGAGGTTATTGAACTTCAAAACATAACAGCATTTATTAGAAAAAATATAAACAAATATAATGATTCATAGTCTTGTGCGATATTGCATAATAGTACAGAAGATACAGCACATAATACAAGTATATATGCATGTATACACCTACATATAGTTGGATTTCAATTATCTAGGATCTCCGTTAGAGTTTTAGTCATTCACTGTACAAACGATAAGCGTACAATAGAACCTCGACTGAACCTAGTGCCGTGACTTAACAGGTACCTAATCATTTTCTAAAGAACAAACAATTAGTCATCAAGAGGTGGCTTTAGCTTTCTATGGTGCATCAACCATAAGTAATTTTGTCATAAATAATAACCATTGTACCACTGATGGTATTATTTATGACAGAATTACAGTTAATGTGAAAATAATATTCTCTATCGTTTTCATAATTAATAATCAAATAATCCTTTCCATTTTTGTATTGGATTTTCTTTTGTAGCGATTACCCTTTATGGCAATTCGTACTATTCCATTAGTGTATGTAGATTTTATGATATTCTATGGGAGCACCTGGTCGATTAGAATATGTATGCACACATTAGTGCATTAAAGTCGTATTACAATTGTATCTGTACAAGTTCATCCGAATAATGACACGAGTGAAGGAATTAATATTTATATATAATAGTAACTGTGACAGCTTAACGGTGGCACAGTGGTGCTACTTTTAAAACTACATTTATCATTCAAACAAACAACAGACTCTGCAATGGAAAATGTTTGTACACTTGACTATTGAGTTTGAAGATACCTTTTTATATAGAATTAAGATTTTGTACGTCTCGAAAACACAATAAGTTTCACACGAAACTAAGTAATATAAAAATATTCGGAAGGCTTACGAAAATATTAACAGTTGCGCAGAGTCGATAATAGAGATAAGAGTGATCACGTGCATGAAAAATAAGAGGACAAGTTTGATAAAATATAACGGATGCCCTGTTTGCTCAGATAATTCCTTGATCCCTTTGATATTGGCAAACAAATCCATCGCCAGTGCTGTTGTAGAGTTCTGTAAACAGCTGATTTGAAAACTGTGATTTTCTAGAACTTCCGTTTACCTACTAATAATCATGATAATATTGCAAATATGCGAGCGATTTATAAAATGTTATTACCGAAAAATAGTTTTATGTTTTAATGGTCATCGTTATGTTTATTAAGTTCTTTTTGTTTGGAGTGGGCTTGGACAGAATTTTATTGGTAAACCTTGATCGGTCGACAATAACGATGTCAGTGATACAAATTATATAGTGATAGAATATATTTATTAAGTTTAATAAAAGAAACAAATTATAAAACATGCAAGTAATTGAATCACTGAGTTAACGAACAGTATACAAGCCCAAAATTAGGCATCTTTAAGTAATTAATTTTAAAACTCTACGTAACACGAAAAGAACTACGCGTTGGGATCAAATATCTTAAAATGTGGCTTTTGAACTTAAACTGTTCATCAACTCACCGATTCAATTGTTAGAAGGAATGCATTTATGAATATTTATTAAAGGTTTCATATAATGGTGGACCAAATAATTAAATAAAGACTTTAAAAATGAGTTTGGCATTAGAATTACAAAATAATGAAACTTTTTTATATCGACTATTCTTGCATAGTATTAAAGACAAGAATATTTTGAATGATTTATTCCTGTTTGATCTTAAAAAGTTTTATCATATGTGATTTGATATATATTCCCATAGACTTTGATATAATATAAAATTAGCTAAAGCATTCCATTTAGAAGTTTAAAAATCACTTGCGTCCCTTGAAAAATGTTCCACATAAGAAATTGTTACATCCTATAAGGTTAGATACCATTTACGAAAAAAGTGCAGACTAATCTTTGTGTAGACGTTTTGTAGGCAAAAGATGCGTTGGTATTTCTAAAAAGATTAAAACAAATAAGAATAATAAATTAAGGGTGGTAATTATTTGTCTTTTTCATTAACTATTTAACTTACTTACTTAATTAGTACTGTAGGTACCTATGTTAGATGTGTAAATTATTTTAGGTAGACAAAAAGCTGAAATATTTCAACTATAACATATTCGTTGTAATGGTAGATTAAGGAAAGAATCTACGACATATAATATGTATTTTGTCATTTTGCGTTTTCGTACAAGGAAACTGGACTTCTATTTTTATAAGCCTAGGCGCACGCGACCGATAGTTTTGTTGGTCTAACTAAAGACCAATTATCAATACATATATTGATTGTCTTCTTATCTGTCAGATAGAAAAAGGATTGTTCAGTCTGTAATCGATCTTTAGTCAAATTTCTTTTATTTTTACCACTAGGAAATACAAAATTATTCCTACTACATTTGTAGTATGCATATCGCATCTTCGTTTTAAAGGTGACACAACTCGAAAAAGAACGTTTGCGAAAATATGTTTTATATTAAACTGCTTTATGGTCAGAATTTGTAAAACACGTTTCCTGAATTATGTCACTTCTGAAGCGAAAGTGCGATACGTATAAGTAACGTAATAGGAATATTAATCAGAATCGGTGTGTCACATATACCTAGATACATATGCACATATGTATGTGGCGGTGGTAACAGACATGTTTGATAACTAAGTGCATTATTAATAATTGCGTTATCATCTACCCTGTATCGTATAAAATGGAGGAAAACTGAAGAATGCTCTTATAAATTCTATTACAAATACGGTAAATATTAATTCATAATTTTCTATGGCTGACATCTTCACAATGAGCTATTGATTTAAGTAGGAAAAAAATAAGAACAACCAATCATGTAATTCATAGTTCAGGATCAGCAACTTACTACACATAAATACGTGTGGTTCTACAGCTATGTCCAGAGTAAAGACGAACGCGAACGTAGATGAACATTTTTGATCAACGATTAGGCATGCTTGTCAATAAAATTCGTCTATATTCAACAGTATTCCACAGTGTTCCACAGTACACTTTTTGGTTATTTCTCCAGTCACATTAACGGTTTTCATAACATTCCCTGAATAACTGTAAAGATGAGTGGCATACATAGCAACGAAAAAAATAATTATAACAAGTGCGTATTTGTTATAATATCATGCTTGTTATAATTATATTAAATGTAATAAAAAAGGAGAAAGAAGAAAACACAGATGGTGGATGGCCACTATCTTTAAGAATAGAAACATATACTGTGTCACTGTCACGTCAAAAAAGTTTAAATGCAAAGGAATCCGGTCAATCTAAAGGATGCTTTCAAATGTCTGAACAAGATTTTAAACATTGATTAAATTTTATTAAATTTGATTGACGGTGGTCTTCCTTTGCATATACCAACAGGGAATAGTCTCAGAGACCGCTAATACTTATTGTGTTATTATTACCATAAAAATGGCAAATAAAATATCAAAATCAATTGTTCTTGCTTTCCATATTAATAATGATGGTAGATAAATAGACATAAATATCAATTAGTAGCGGTCTCTATTGCGGAGAACAATAAAGTTCAAATATCGTCTGAACGAATTAATTTTCGACCTAAGTGTCTTAATACTTTTTTGTAGAGAATAAAAACAGTCATCCGATGGTGTAGAAGAAATGTATAGTTTTTTAGAAAAAAATAAAGTCGACCTTAAAATCATTGAAACGCTTCCACTTTCGAAGTAAACATATACGCTAAAACACGCATCACGTAATACTGTTTAAGTTTGTCTAACGAAATTTTTTTCTATCTCTTACCGTTTAAGAGTTATAGCCTGGCCTGGTTGCGTGAAACACCCTGTATGCCTCGCAAATAGGTTCGAACTTTAACCGATTATATTCAAATTCCCTATAAATATTTCAGATAATAGAAATAGTACTTCCAAGTACACTAGAACGTAAATGAGATAGCTTGAAACCTTTCACAAGTTCTTTTGGAAACGAAAGTAATACTTGTAAGTAGACTCGACCACTTATCAAATAGATTTGGAACTCTGATGAGTACCGTACCAGGTGCATATTCTATATTCTTCGAAATCGCTGTTTCTTTGTTAGCTTTAAAATTAATTATGGTACTATTCACTTATAAAACAATAATTGAAATTATAAGAATATACAAGGGTCAACTTATCGAAGTTTTACATAATAGCCGATCTACGTGATTTTCAAATATGCTACTAACAGCCGTATTTTAAGCGACTTTTTTCTTTTCACCAAGACTCGGTCTATTTTAGTTTCCGAGATATCAAAGAAAATATATTAGTACAACATATCGCAGTTTAGCTATACGTACACCCACGTGATTGCGTTCACAAATTGTAGGCGATTGTTTATGTTAGCCGAAATGTCCAAAATTACAACGACCTTTGTCAGTATGTCACAGATCGTGTTATTGCTTAATGCATTGTTAAAAAATGATTGGAGTTAGTCTGGGATACATTTTTTTAGCGGGATCCCATAACAATAACTTGTTTACGAGGAATTCAATTGTACATTAAAATGTACGTATATCCAAACTGCTATGTATTGTACAAATATATTTTCCCTAATATATCGGAAACTGAAATAGACCTGGTTTTGATGCAAATACAAAAGTTGCTTAAAATGTCGCCGTTAGTAACACGTTTAAAAATCACGCAGATCGGTCATTGTGTAAAACTTCGGCAAGTTTACCCTAAATAAATTGAAACGAATAATGTTTTAGTGACTCGAAATAAGCCTTAGGTATATGTGGTCCATTACCTACTTAAAAACTGTGCGATTAGAGTTCGAATTCCGTCGGCGTCGGCGCCAGCGCCGGCGTGGCGCCGCGTCGACGCGGCGGTATCCTCTTTTTCTTCGACTTAAAACACCTGTTATAGAATTTTCATTTCAAGATTCAAATACTACTGATTATTAAATTGGATATTGAAATTAGCTTCGACTTGTATGTACATACTGAGCTTGATCCCATTCATAGTAACGATTATACGGTGTTGCGTGTTACATGCTCGTCTACGTGTCATCCTGGCACACCTAACTATCCTAGCATCCCTTAATCGTTTGTTCAACCCCTCTGCCACCCAGTGAGTTAGTCAGTTAGTCAGAGTTATATATGTACATGTGTAGTTCCTCGCACGCGATACATGCATTTCATGCTTCACCTAAATGACATTGATCACCGTATTTATTCTTTGACTACGTTCAGTTCTTTATCCTTTTTTCCGCTTATTTTTTTGTTCGGTATTAATTCACTTTATGCTAAAGCGTTATTAATTAACTGTTATTTTCAGAGTATACTGAAAACTATACATGGTATACAATTTTATAGATATTAAATGTTACCTATGTTTTTGCCTTCTGTGAGCTGCAACTTTATGTACTAATACAACTAATATCGAATGTATGCAATCAGAACATAACAAACAAAAAAAAGCATTTGATTGTATGAATATAGGATGAATTTTAAAACCTGAATTAGAATCTGTATGTAGAGGAAAGTATCGCTTATTATAGCATAAACAGGATTATGGTTTATTTTTTAATGGCACCATATATGACGTTTTTTAGCCGTTGGTGCAGAAGAGTCTTCATCATTTGTATTACTCTAATTTTTACAGTTACATAAGTAGATACATAACTAATTCCCTTCAAAGTAGGTACATATATTATCAAATTGAAATAGGCGTATTATGTACATTATGTAGTGTACATAACTCCTGCATTTACAATAGCTGTATTCAATAAAAGTTTGAGACATAATTTTTTATATCGTTGCAATGTTTTTTATAGTGAGCTATATTATCATATATTTTGTCGTCTGATCTGTCACATCAACTGAAGATTTGCCGTTATTATAATAAAAAATCAATGCTAGTTTCATACAGTTATGATTTAGAATAAATTTTCTGTCAAACATTTGGTAGGAAACTGCTCGAGACTACAGATAACTTGGCTACATCACATTACATATCCTTACCGTACTACGGCTTCAAAAATGTTGTAAACATGATAACAAAGCAATAAGAGTAATTATCTTACTGCAGTTATTCATCTATCAATGGCAAAAGCAACAGTTGGTCTCAAAATGAAATTCAGTGTGCCGAAAACGGCATCTACTTATAGGTGACAACGAACGCGTTAGGCGAACCGTTGTTTCTTATAATTTCAAATTCAATTTCCTCGAAAATGGAATGTCATCACATATGTATGTATGAAAGTAAAATCCGTTCTACATATTCGAGTAACTTTTTTCAAGAGGAATCAAACCCCTCAGCTGTTGTCTCACCCGTTACGATTCTCCAATCTCTATGTATAATGCTCCTTTGTGAAGTGTTGCCATCAGCGACGAAGGAAGAGGCCGAAGAGGAGGCCTCTTAAGCGGCTCAACGCGTAGGAGCGTGTACAAGCGAGAAGCCGACAAAGCTATCAGCGCCGAACGCATCCCTGGCAGATGCTTCCTTTGCCGTGCAGTTCTTCTTCCTCTGCCCTTCTGTGTTCGTCCCTCTGTCTGCTCGAGTGTCGAAGCCATGTGAACCCTGCGTAATAATTCACCAGCCCCCTGTACATATAAACTTCGAAACGTTAAAAGTGGAGACGCGGTCATTTCAGCAGTCCCGTTCGATAGAGTCATTTTCGCCGCGTAGAAAAATGCGAAGAGCTTGTTCTCTGGTACTTCAGGAATTCCAAACTTCTTCTGAACGCTCAAGCGTGGAAGCAGCTCCGGCAATTTCAACGACAATGAATAAAACAAGTAGGAGACGTTAAAATGAAGAACAATTTTAGGAAAATACAACGATGCACGAAATTAACCCTTAACATACTAATATAGGGTCATTCAAGGATCCCAATACTATCGGATTATCAGGAAAGTTTTGCCACTTTTTAAGTCAAAATAGCTTGTGTTGTAATAATAATCCTAAATTTCATTAAAATCCTATAGTTGAAAAGGGGTAGTTCAGCATGAAAGTGGATATATTGATGAATAAAACTAATTTAATTAAAAACCACACAAATGATCTCAATTTCAAAATTTAAGAGTAACCAAACTTATTTGGGTACCCAAAAAATATTTTTTCAAACAAATTTATGTTTTGAAATTATTAAATCTCTACTTTCTAATACTTCAAATTTTCGGAAATTTAAATCTTGAATTTATAAATTTTCAAAGTCTAAAAAGTGATTTACTTACCCTTTATACCAAGGTTCTGAAATAGCTAACGAAGCAATTTTTTGTAATCCTTGAAATATGTTTGGAGTCATTGGTTTGCTAAAAGATAGGTGGCCCATATTATTTTCCTTTAATTAATTACTAAATTGCTAACTTCATAATTCTTGAAGCAGTTTCACATCATAATGGAATAATCTCCATATTTCCATATATGATTGAGGTAATAAGAGCTGGCTTTAAAGCAGCTTCAACTTTTCTTTACACATGTCACCTTTTTTCGCTACATTTTATTTCGAATTTCGATTTATTACTTGAAAAAACTGTTGACCTTCTAGCATAATAGAGGTTTTTATAGCTTTAATCGCTTCGATGTATTTACTTTTGAAATATATGACCTTATTTATGATACACGGCGATGTATAATGCTTTTATGTATCTATGCTATCTAATTTTAATCGTGTAATACTAATTAATGGATATGAATTTTTTCCCATTTCTTTGGCATTATGTAATGGATCTTTTTGAACTTTTCTAATTATTGATCTAGCTTGACGAATGGTCGTTTTTCTTTCTCTTCCTGTTCTAATTATATTTTTCTAAACTGCCAAACTTCGTTCATTTTCGAACTGCTAAAATTCACAGTAATTTTTATTTAACAACTGTATATTATAATATAAAATATCTATATAACCAATATACTAACTATAAATCTAATACTGTGTTCATAAAATCAAGTTTATTATATACTAACTTATTTTCCAGCAGAATAATCCAATAATTAGAAAGATTAGATAGAACGGGATAGTGGGATAAAACAGGATACCTATTCATTGCTAGAGCTTTAGTAGGTGTTGCTGCCTTATTATTAGCAGTATAAATGTTTTCTATATGACACACAAACATGGGAGAAACACTTCAAAACTACAAACTGTACATGGCAGACATATAGTGAACTATAGTTTATAGAAAATTATAGTACCAATTTCGTATGATGGTATTCTCACATTTTATAAATGAAATTTGTGAGTGTTTGGTGAACAATATACAAAAAGTAAGCAATTTGTTATTAAATGTTATTAGAATACCATACATAGATCTGCATAGTTCAACGTAACAAGGTACCGAAGGGGCGGACAAAAAAGGATTCTCTATTTCATTGAAACAACTCCTGTATTATTATTATATTATTAAAGACATATGTATCATCATATTCAAAAGAAATGTATGAAAGAGAAAACTGCATTGTAAAGGACTAATGATGAAAAATGTTTAATATATACGTCGTTTATTTAAGCTGTTAAACCATCTGTTATTGTTTACATATCTACTATTTTTTGTGTACTAATAAATTACACTAATTTGTACATAACACGAGTACAAACCATTTACAAATTAGAATTGAGTATTTTTAACTTGATTTCTATTGAATTTTATTGATCGAGTAAAAAATTGAAACTGAATATTGTTCAAACACGTTTGAATTTGATTCGATTCAATTTTTTGCAAACGGTAGGTATAGTAAACGTACAATGTAGTTATATTTATATTTCAAATTTTAGATGACAGCAAACGAAAAGTATAAATACCTTGCAACTTTGGAACCACTTTGAAAATGAAATCGTAAATTGAATATTCTATCTACTCCTAATACCTACTACCTGACTCCAACTTTGTACCTTTCTTATGTAATTTAATACCAATCATAAAACTTGGAATAGTTATTTTATGTGTAGCTGCAAAGTAAATATCTTTTGAAACACATATCAAGTCGAAAATTATTTTATTGTAATTATTTATTTAATTATTTTGAATACTGTAAGAAGTATTTATAGATACTGTTATAGATTATTGATATAGATTACTGTTTGTAATTCGAAGGTCTACTAGAACAGCGACACGCATTGTGATTAAATAAATGAAATCAAAAGGGTGGAAGGAGAATTTGTAACAGTTAAATAGATAAAGGGTATGTTAATACTGAAAGTCAAGTTGCGAAAGTCTGTTACGAAGCAATACAGCGTGTAGCTATACGTGTAAGTGTGAACACGTGTACGTACCATTTTCTTGGGCGATCGCGATGTCCCTCGAGAGCCACTTTAAGAACACTTCTTTAATATGCAGACGAACTGATTAGTAAATTGACCATTTATAATTTATTCGAGGCTCGAGCGGTTGACGATATTTCTATTTCTGCGTAAAACGATACGGAAACGATCGATACGAACATTTTAGAATCCTTCGAAACTCAAAGTAACATATTTTTGTTTTACATGTGTCCTTAAAAGATACGGTTTCATGTCTGTCCCGAAATGAGCAGACGACACATAAAGTTAGGTAAAACATGGAAGATGCGAATAACCTATACATTTCTGTAAATTTATTGACAGTAGTTCGAACAACAATATTGTTGAAAGCTTCGTTTCACTCAATTTGAAACAGTCGTTTTGAAGAATCCTTCCTCATTTGAAGTTACTTTTTAAGAGAAGATCTAGATATGTGGCCCAATTAATTGAACTGAAATGTACCTAAGTACCTATTACCAAACGGAGAAAAAATTGCAATAAATTAATGATCGTTAGTTTTGGTACCGTTTTCTGATAGCGAGTACTCACATCTGGACTAAAAATAGAATCCAATTTTAATGTCGCATAATGCGTAATTATGTTATATGTAGTTCATGTTGCGTAAATGTCAATTATTAAATATTTTTAAGAAATATAACATTTTGTAAATTAATGAAGAATGAAAAGAAACTTATTAGAAGAGAAAGGAGGTATGCGTTGGTAGCAATAAAATTTCATTACATAATACCTTAAATTAATAGAAGCCTATAAAAATTGTTTTAGAACCGTTATCTAAAATATATTCTAAATCCTTTCGTGCAATGCCACACAATTGAAATTAGTTAATGTCGCTAACGACAAGTTAATATCTAACAGCGATTCTACAAGTATTTTATCTCAACTAGCTCCTAAGGATTTAGAAGGTGTCAGTAAGTGTATGTAACTATCTATAATTCAGGGAAAGTTTTTCTTATAATGTTAGGTTGTTGCGCATGAACTGACGATTTCATCTAACTTTCATGAATAAAAATCATTGGTAGATACCTAATGTCATGTGACGTATTAAAGTCTATAGTTTATTGTATTCGTAACATGTTAGATTGGTTGACAACTTCAGATCAGGCTTGTGTAACATTTAAAAGCGAAAGATGAATTCTAAGCAAATTCGTATTAATTATTATTAGTGATCGACCAAAAGAAGTCATTGATAATAATAAGTAAGAAGATGTTTTTGAGTCGAATACAAGTCAGGGTATTGTCAAGGATATTGCACAAAAAGTGGGAGTACATATAGAGTACATGAAACATCACTGGAACGACAATGCCCCAACATATACTACACAAACATCTTTAAAAAAAATTACATCAGACAGAATATGAAATTCCTTCGTATCCGCTATATTCGCCAAATTTAGCGTCAAATAATTTTCTTGTTTTTAAACATTTACAACATTTTCTAGCAAACCAAAAATTCAATGATGAGATAGCTGTTAAAAATGCATTTGATGAATTTCTTGCGTTTAGAAATCAGAATCTTTTTTAAAAGGGATTAAATTCAATTGTTACTCACTGGTAGAAGTGTACGGCATATAACGGAGATTATTTTGTTTCATAAATTATCGTTTCAACAAAGTTATATCAATTTATATGTATATTTCTTTCCGAATCCGACGGTTCATATGCAATAACCTAATATTTTCTTAATTTTTATTACTCATAAAAGTTGCAAAAGTTGAAAATTGTATACAAATATATGTTACAATCGTGGATGCATGTACATTGTATGTACATACGTATATCTATCCATCACATTCTGTAGGTATATTATTTCGATATGTGTCTCGATACAAAAATCAACAAAATGAAATGACGGTTGATAATAAATTAAATATAGAAAAATGATAAATATTTACACAAGAATATTTGCCTGGAAATGTGCATGAGTAACGACTACAATCATATTTACTATATAAAAAAAAGTAAATACAGGATAATATGTAATCAAATGCTAATCTGATATGCATTTTGTTCAATATGAGTTCATATTGTTCTTCCTTCAATTGTCAAAGTCAATTTCATAGTAAAACAAAAGCAAGATAGAGAATCAAACTTAATCTTATTTAAGGAAGAAATGTCATTACTTGTTACAAAAAGTTCGTGAATAATACCTAGTTTATTTACAATAATTGCAGAAATGCCATTTAGTCCCATGAGATCGTGTGAACGGTCATTCCTTCACGACGAAGACGAAATCACTAACGCAGTGTCACAACAGGGTGGCTCATAGGATAGGCGGATAGGCGATTATGCGCGCGAGGAAACAGAAAAAAACATCGAGTGGCGCCTTGTGCCCCGCGTAAAGAAGCTCGCCGAGGCTCCAGACGATTCGAGGAAACCAAATCCTACCTACTTAAGCGGCTCAGAACGGCTTCTGGTTCAGGCAGCCGGGAATATGGAGGTCAATCGGTTGCTCTAGGCGCCTTCACTCGAAAGAAAGCCTTAATCCGCCATAGGTTTTGTGCCTTTTCTCTCCTCTGTTGCTCCTCCCTTGGTCGCCGGAACAGGCCTTTCTCCCCCTGTTCCCTCTTACCTTCAATGTTAATCGAAGATCATTCAGAGAAAAACATTCAAATGTTTTCTATAAAAGTTATGTTAGCTAATAAACTAGTTGTAAATCACATTTTTAAATTACATTTTTCTGAATCTAGTATGTAACAGAATTCTTTCGATTCGAATTCAAAATCTATGTGATTAAACTATCAACTGATCGGTGTTCTTAGTACTTTTTTAAATCTATCTACAGAACGTTTTCTTTAACTGGAAGCGGTGGAATAGTTTGTGAATGACTGGTGTGATAAAAAAATGTTTCTACAAACATTTTTTGGTATAAAGAGGGACATTATATGGTAAAAATAGTTTTTTAATAGATAGAGTAGTGAAGAAAATTTTAAAATCAAATTATTTTTTTTAAATGGAACCTTAGCTATACTTTTTTACTTATTACACGATAGCATTTGTTGAAACGAATTCAACAAGGTTCCACATGTTGCAATTTCTTGCAGAACAGATCCATATAGAAACGCATAAATCCTTCAGGAGTCAGGTAAACACGAAACGCCCGTTAACACCTATTAGTTTACTCGCTAGAAACAAAAATTAAATTCTTTAACTTTTCTTGTTTGGGTTAGTACTACCCTTTCAAATGTAGCCTTCATCATTGATCGATGTTTTGTTAACATTTATCAACCAGTTGGTGAGTGAGAGACCATTTCCTTTTCGGCGTTACCGTATTTCTCTTGATAGTAAATGATATCTTCCTCCACGCAATGAAGAAGAATTAAAGAAAATTTTGAGAAGGAATTCTTAAATTAATACTACTTAAATAAATACTACTTAACTTTGTCCATTTATACTGTCTTGAATGCTCCTTCATATTCATGGCAGCGATTCGTGTCTACCTGACTCCTGAAGGATTTACGTGTTCCTAGATCTGTTCTACAAGAAATTGCCACATGTGGAACCTTGTTCAATTCGTTTCAACAAATGCTATCGTGTAATAAGTAAAAAAGTATATGTAAGATTCCATTAAAAAAAAAAATAATATGGTTTTAAAATTTCGCCCACTACTCTTTCTGTTAAAAAATTATTTACACCATATAATGTCCCCCTTTATGCCAAACAATTTTTGTAAGAACATTTTTTTTATCACGCCAGTCGTTGAGATATTCCACCGTTTGCAGTTAAAGAAAACATCCTGTATATAATTTAAGATTTACATTAATTTCAAGGGAGCTCGAATTTAATGTTTTATTTCTTTTAACATTTATTTTTTAATCTTATTCTATTGTTTTAATTTACATATTTCAAAGTATTGCAATGAATGTTACAGAATGTTTCGTATGCTCTAAACGTGTGAAAATTACGTGAAATCTGATTAAATTAACAAGAATCACTATTCCATTCATCATAAAATTGCACAGATTTTTATGCATAAATCGAATGCGTATGCCAGAAGGATCATGAAAATATGAATTAAATATCCTATTGAAAGTTGGCTTGATCTTGAAGGATTAAACAGGTGTTAGAAGATGTATAGAGAAAAAGAAAGGAGAAGAGTAACGAGAAGAAGAAAAAACCAAAGGAAAACAGTAAAAAAAATAATAGTTTGCAATTATAACAATTGTCTTTATTGAATCAAGCTAAATGGAACTCATGAGTGAAGTTAATCACCCCGTAATTATTATTGGTAGTTTTGTTGACCTGAGGAAACAAAGAAGTAATTGAAAAAGTTTGCTGTGTATTGAAACGAAAAGCGGCTGTTATTTCTAAAATAATATTATTTTCTCTTTCGACTGTATATACAGGGTGATAAAAAAAGAGGGGACCGAAACTTTAATTAAGGACTTATAATACTTACCGAGGGGATATAAATATGTCCAATTAATATACATAAGTCTTACAACCAATCCTTTTGCTATGAAATTAACTTTTGTTATTTACGAATATTCGATATCGTAAGCAATCAGATCACTTCAGTTCAACCTTTGTAATTTCTTTTTATGGGCTCAATTAAAGACAATGGTCTACTCATCACCGATAAATAATGTGCTGGATTTACGACAACGAACAGAAAATTCGTATCGTACCTACAATACAATCTACAGAAGGAATGTTTGAAAATGTATATTGATCTATGATCCGTAAATGTGATATTTGTATTAAGACGGAAGGAAGACATATCAGACATATACTATGACAAAGAAGGTTTGTAGGTATCATTTATAAAGTAATCTTTGTTAATGTTGGTAATACTCTTTTGTCTCCAACTAATATATTTTTAATAGAACAATTTCTGTTTACATGAAAAGTGTTGCGAAAAGACTCACTTACGATATTGAAAATTCGTAAATAACAATGGTTAATGTTACAACGAAAAGCATTGGGGGACCTATGTATCTTAAACATTTTTTATCATCCTGCATAATTTGATTTAGTACGTTGCTGTAGTGAAATATTATTAATACCTTCAAGATCAGCATTTTTAATTCGTCTTCGTAACTTTTTTAACATACTGTTTACATCTATGCAGGTATACAAATTTTTGCGAATTAGTTATCAACTGAATAGAGTTTCTTACTAATGTGAAATTTGGTAGAGAATCAGAAAAAACAGTGCCGCACCTGGATTTATATACGAGAAGAACATAGCACACCAAATGAAAAAAAAACTGATACATATAGTTATGTCAAAAATAACAACGTATTTCACGATTAGTATTCATAAGAACTTTCAATAAGTGTAGAATTCATGTACAGTGTGGGGCACGTAAATGGGAACGCCTGTCTGTTATTTACAATTCTATGAAAAAAGTCTTCAGAACAAAGTTGCACTGTATGAAGGGGCACGTGTAACAGTAACATTATCATTTCTCCAAAGTCATTTTTTCACAAAAATTTAAGATAATCGATATTTTTGTAAATTATACTCTGTAATTTTTTTCCGATGTTTGTAGAATATAAAAAGACAAATCCAATAAACTCATAAACCCTACTGCTTTGATACTTCAATCTCAAGAAATTTTTATTTTACTTACATGATTCGAACTAACATGTGTGTTCAAAGTAATGACCATTCGCATTAATGCAATAATTAAGTCTCCTTATTAATAATTTCTGTACACTTTCTAACTCCTGTGACGTTATTGAAGCACATCCTGCAGTAATTCTTTGCCTTATACCCTCTGGTGTCGTGGCTTTCTTTAGATAAGCAATCTTTTTGAATGTAAATTTTCCGAAATTGAATGACCAGAACAGTATGGTTTATGAGGTTCTTAGATTTGTCTTTTTATGCTCTATAAGGATATCGACAAAAATTATAGGATGCCATTTAAAAAAATACCGTTGGCCTTAAATCTTCGTGAAAAAATGACCTTGGAAATATAATAGTGCTATCTTACATGTGCTCTTTCAAACAGTCTAACTTCGTCCTCAAGAGTTTTTTCATAGAACTATAAATCACGGAGATATTCAGATGTTTTCATTTAAATGCCCCACCCTGTATGTACTTACTATGCAAAGATATGCAAAATAAAAGTTGAATACACTTTATAATATCTACATGAACGACGAATCAAATCTTAAATTACCTTCTGTTTCTCTAATTTTGGTTTGAAAAATAGAAATCTGCTTAAACATGTGCAATTTAGTTATGAGAATTGCCAATTCTGTGCTATTATTTTCCTATGATATGGAAAGTGTTTAACTATGCACATATACATATACTCTGACCATTTTGAGTGATCTTAATTCCATGACCAGGGACTGTAGTAAGTAGGTAGGTTCAACGCACTGCAAGCAAACAGCCGAAGGATAGAGGACAACGTTACATCAGGGAGAAATCATCGATAAATCCGTACTAATGAGGGTAACGAAGGAAGGGCTGAGGTCAGGTAGACTCATAAATTTCAGGACTCCCTAAACCGTACCCGCAATATTGTGATTTTAGAAATCCAGTGTACTCAAATAATTACCTCACAGATCTCTGTAAAAGAGCAACGGTGTCACAATCGTGAATAATTATCGTAGCTACGTCTCATATTTTCGATAAAGTTTGCTATGTTATATACTGTCGTGACAAATAAATTTAATCGTTGGGTAAATTTAATAATTATGGAAATGTTGTATTTATACCCTCAATCGTTCCGTTGACGTTTGTTTGATTTATTTGACTGTTCAATTATGTCAATGTTTCGCGTTTGATCATTTAAGGTTTCCCCACTCGCACGAGGAAAATGTAATGTTTGTTCATTTGCAACAGTGAGATATTCCCAATGGTCATTTTCGTCCGTTTTAATTGTGGACAATTAAACTGAAAAGTTCTGGTTCGCCATTAGTCGTTTGAATGATGAAAGTGCTATAATGTTCATTAATTAGCATTTAAGTATTAAGATTCTACATACAGAGCGTTTCACGCAACTGGGTCGAGCTATAACTCTTAAATGATAAGGAATAAAACATAATTTCATCAGACAAACTTAAACAGTATATTGGATAATGCGTGCTACGATGTATGTGTTTACTCCAAAAATGGAAGCGTTTCAAAGATCTCAAGGTCATCTCTATTTTTCTTCTACGAAACTGTACATTTTTTGTACACCATCGGATGTCTCTCTTTATCTTCTACAAAAAAGCATTAGAGATATGGAACTTTATTGTTGTCAGTTCACGTTCGACAATTGTAGTTTTCGGCATACTCATGACCGTCATGAACGCTTCCACTTTTGGAGTTACACATATGCCGAAACACGTATCATCCAATACTGTTTAAGTTTGTTTAATGAAATTTTTTTCTATTTTTTACCGTTTGAAAATTATAGCATGGCCCAGTTGAGTGAAACACCCTATATATACATAGAAACAATACACTAATATTTCAAGTTAGCCATAGAGTAAGGTTACTAAGCATACATATGTATATGTGCTGGTAACATGAGTGTGATTATTTTTCGCAAATATGTAAATACAATAAACTAAATTTTAAAACCGTTTACATAGGTAAATTAAACTCGTACAATGTCTATAATGTTAAAATAAAAATATATTATGCACCGGCTGATATAATTAATGTGAAAGGCGGGCAGTTTCACTGTGTCTTTATTTTTACATCCTAACGATTTGGTTTATACGTGCTTTTACTGATCGTGTCATACATACCTAAATACATATGTATGTTGGTGTAAGTAATAGAGATAACAATATCTATTTCTTCTTTCAACAAATTCAATTACAAAATTATTTTCTCTTATCATAATGATTAACGACTAATTGATAATAATATGTGATAACACTACATCAACATTATTCGTTCTCCGTTTAAAAACGCAAATCATTTATTCATACAGGTAAGTTCGAATTTTATATTCGAATTCCCCATAAATATGTATTTAAGTGTTTCGGGAAACAGAAATAGTACACAGCTACTCTCAAGTACGCTCGGATATAAACGAGGTATATAACGATTTATTGATTTTTCGTTACACCTGAAATCAATAAATTATGGTGTGTTGGTAGGTACAATTTATATACTATTATTATATTATTATATTATATTATTCATTATATTAATGAAGTGTAGAATTTATAATTTGGTAGATTGGTGGTTTATACCGATGTCTAAGGACGTGATGTAAATCACATAAATAAATCCGTCGTTGCTGTTCCGTTTTAACGCGAAGTATTAAAAAAGCGTGTGTAAGACAACTGTAAAAGAATCGTTCGTAGAAAACCTAATTTGATACGTAAAAAGCATACCTGCAAGTAACAACATTTAGAAACCGACCGCCTGTTTAAAATGTATATTTATTATTATTTTACTTTCTAACTTTCACCCTTGTCTGCCAATCCGATAATCGTACGATAAATACAATTATATCTAAGCATTCCATTGCGTGCACTACTTAAAAAATGTGTGATCGGGATTCGAAATCCGTCGGCCCGCTCGAGTCCTCTTTTCCTCTGGCTACTAGCACCTGTTCTGGAATCCTGCCTTCAGAATTCGAGTACTTATCGTACATGGTTCGATTTTAATATAAAAAAACTGAACTTGATTCTACTTTTATTCGTATCTAATTTCCTTTATGATTAACATGTGGTGCACGGTAGAGCAAAATGACTTGATAGTTATCATCAACCTGTAACGTTCGCTTTGTTTGAAATATGTTAATGAAATTTCGAATAATTACATTTCATTGGTGCCGTGGTCTCGAAGTTCGTACCTACATAATCCTAAAAGTACATAAAGGACGTACCTACATAATGGCTATCTAAATATTCCCTTATGACGTATGAAATAGGATGTATTTAATACTTTTACTTTCTTTAATATTTAATATTTCTGAATTATTCCAATGTTGAGTGCACGCAACTCGTTTAAAAAACATAAAATATTTGTCTATTGTCTAGTTTTTCTGAGCTAAAACACAATATCACGTATAGGTAAGACCGAACGTGAAAGGGTTGACTGCAAGAAGACGAAGATAAACAAACAGCGCAGTTTACCATATTAAAATCGAATGTCAGTACATCAGAAAAATCGACTTTTCTCCGTTGCGCCGTCAGATTACATATTTTGCCTGACGGTACGTCTGAAAGGTCCCTGGTTACCTGAAGATTTGCGAAGAATATGGGACTCGTCGTAAAGCATGGCGCCAGTCGCAATGATGCGCATTTAAACGTTTACTGTGTATAGACGGTAGTAGACTTATTGCCTGAGGCCCAAAGTCCTGTTAAAGGTTCTCGTAGTTTCTTATCTTCCAGTATCAGAATAAAAGCCAAGAAAAGAGGCTTTTTCACGATTCTGCCTCTCGTCATATTCATTCATTTCAAATAAAAATGAAAAATAACATTTCGAAATAATGTATCTACAAACGACTATATTATTTTTATTCTGGACATTGCATGAAGTACGTAACTTTATTTTTTGTCAAAATAATTATTAATAACAATAACTTTATTTTTCATAGCCAACTTATTTCATTCGTTCGAGATTTATGCAATCGTTTATTTAGTTTTCAGTTTTTCGTTTACATCACATATCTACCTACGTATGGGATTTATTCTTGAACATGTACATATTCTGATTACAATTTGCAACAGTTTAGTAAAAGGAATAGAATTTTAGGACTAACGGTAAAGCAAGGACGCGGTACATTTCTTGTAAAATCAGTTATGGTATAAGCTGCAAGCTGTATTTTCAAGTTCGAAATATGATATTTAACTGTTGATTCCAAGAAAGTAATTAGGGCAGAACAGTTACGAATGAGCGGCTTAAATCTTAAAATGGTCAGGTGCGTAAGAAGCTTAGTAAAGAGCTCAACAAATCGTTCTAATGGCAGTTTAAATAAAAATTAAGCGCTTTAAATATTTTTTCAAAAATCCATAGAATATTTGTTGACTGTATAGTGTTGTAATTTCAAATAATTAACATAAATTCATAAACAAAAATGACAATTATTAAAGTATAATTTAAGATATTCTTCGAAGGTTTTGTGTTTTATGTTAGATCATGCCATACGACATTGCCACTTTTGTTTCAATGGAATATTATGTAATCGATATATCTCGCATTTATACAAATTTTCATTGCCAAACTGAATTAATTTTTAAAAGATTGACAATGATATTGTTACATTTTTTTCGAATATTAAGGGGTTTAGGTACTCCTTACCAATTACTCTAAATAACGAAGAAAAATTGGAAATGAATCTGACAATGAGTTGATAATTTCGTAATTTCGGTTCTGCTACATTTGCTATGATGATTTGTGAAATGTGCGACCGAGTACTGTTATGAAAAAGTATATACGTTTATCTAATAATGTATTATAGTATTATCTATTAAAGGTTATGTTTGAATCAGTTTTCGATGCATATATGCATAGTATTAATTTTCTAGTAACGTGTTGCTGCTGTTTCTCCTGGGTTTAAACAGGATAATGAATTATTCTCCACAGGCTATTATATATATATATTTATTATTATATTTATTTATTATATATATTATACAATAATTCATTAGAAACTTTTTCATGGACCAATAACGACGTAAGCAAGATTGAAATATGAAATGTTTTCACATCTACCACACTTACTAACCTTTCTACACCTGACTATGGTTTTCGCTATTTGAAACTAAACCTGCCATTAAAAAATAAAACCATTCATACTAGAAAACTGTAATTACAGTTTTTCGAGAAATGACTACATCTAAAAGTAAAAGCTTTAATTTGTTTAAATATAACTACGGATTTTATTTTGGATTAAAAAATTGGCAATTGGCAATTAAGCAGGAGGTGACGTACATCAGAGCGGTGTATTGAAGTAAAAATCTAAGCAAAGAAGCGTACATTCCAGTCGATTACAGCTGACCCCAGCACCACGTTATTGTCAAAATTATAACAGACGTTGCGTCGAACCGCGCTCAAAGTGGAGCAATATAGCGTGAACACGACCTTGCCTCTGTGTGGAGCACACCGATTGTCTGGTAGAAGTGTAGGACGAGTGGTAAAGCAGCGGCGCACTCTGCACTTCGCCGCGCCGTTATCTCGGCACCATCTAGGCGGACTAAAAGCTTCTCCCCATCAACTCCCTTCTTCGGCTCCCTTCTCCTACAATTCCAATGCCTACCTTCCTTCTCGTCTCCATCAACGCTGTGTGTCCCAATTTTTTTACAACACGCCTGGACAAACCTTCCCAAAATGTCTGCGATCAGCTGCTTTAACATCTCGTTACTCGTGTTCTTTATTATTTTATAGACACTCTCTTTCATACTTATACAATATCTATGTTGCACAAACCAGCATTTATGTCCGATCAAAGCAAGAGTTTTGCCACAAATTTTATTCAGCGTTATGAGAAATCTAAAAGAAAAAATGATCTATTTAAAGATTGGCAAGAATAATTTTCCTTTGTTTTATACTTATAATGGACATCATGAAAAACAACGGTAATATAAACTTGACAGTACAAATATGGTCCTCTTTGGCATACGTGCCAAACGTGAAGTGATACGTTACTTCAAAAATTCTTTTCTACGCTAACTTTTTTTAGCTGTTTAATAACTTTTTGTCCAGTTCTGCTTTTTTGTAAAAATTGCTGTCTTAGCACATTGATAACGTTATACTATGAAATATATACATCTTACCTCAGCTCCCCCACAGAATGAATTAAATATGAATACATCTAAAAACAATGTAAGTATTTTGTGAAACAAAATCTTGCCTCAGTTCCCGTACACAATGAATTAAATATAAATATACTACTAAAAATAATGTAAATATTTTATGTAACAAAATTTTTGATTAAAAAATAAAAGACGTCAATGTGTAACGTTTCTTAGTGGACTCATATTACCGATTATCTGTATAAATTCGTCTAACAAGAATTCTACAAGTGTTCTCAAACGAGAATAGTCTGTTTAAGCCGTAAATTGGCTTCAATCGAATTTTGTTTTAAACCAATCCACGGTTTGATTGTAGTGTGGATTTAGCTATTGTCTTGCTGAAAAAACCATTTCTGTTCAGGAAGTTCTATTCAAAATGGATTTCCACATAGTGAATATTTTCTATCTTTGATGATGTGAATTGTAATCTAGACGTCCAGCTGACGGTGTGAATATATGTATATTACTGAAAATAAACGGATTTTTAGTTATATCTATGTACTAGCATTATTTAACACTCGATAAGTACTAGAGTTACTGTTGTAAGTGTTTTAGGAAAGTATTGCAAGTTCAAAATGTCAGTTGCCGTTAAACTCTATAGGACATGCTTGTAAACATTAACATTTCTACCACTTGGAAGCAATATCAGTTGCAGTTTTCACATATTAATCTTGAAAATTAGCTTACTTCGCATCCACTTATGTACGTATTATTATCGAAAAGTGCAACTTCTCGTCGGGATAGTTACAGACAGTATTTTATGTATACCTTTCTACCACTGGTTATAAGACTTTCCAGTCGCTTCTAAACGTCACTCTCTTCTTCTTCTATCGAATATCGTCTGTCCCAGAAAATTTTGAACTATCAATACGATCTCAGGGATAGAATCTGTTTCCAAATTGACACGTCTTCTTGAAGCGAATCAACATCTCTGAAGAAAGAATTCTCAGCCCCTTTTCGGTCGCGTGCGAAACAAAGGGGTTTACGGGAGAAGGCGGTCGCAGTGAAAGATGATCGGTTGAAGAACTCTGGCTGGATCGAATCGTGTGGCCAAGGGGGATGGACCTACCCTTAAGTTGCCACGAACCCTGTGGTGCAGGTGTATATAGTATAGAGGTGCACGCGTGTACACGCGTGCGTACTTCGGAATTTCACGGGGGCGGAAAAGGGTGGGGTGGTATTTACTGTATAAGCGACAGACTTGCGCAACCGAGGTTTATCGATCGGCCGCTTTCAGGGCCGCTTAAACTCGCGACTCACGCCCGAAGATAATAATTCATGGCTCCAATGGCGATCGTTCGAGCGAAATTTCAACAGAAGCGTTATGATTTCTGCAGGTTTTCTCGAAATCTGTACACACATCTGCTGATTCTGTGTTGATTCTCTCTATGATTTTTCTACAAGATTGGTCTTAAATCAAGTTTTCCTATATGTTTGGAGTGTCGCACCATCAGTAAGAATGAATTTTCTATGGAGTAGGAGGGTACAATGAAAAGATGTAATGTCTGTAATTTTATAACTGTGTCGATAGTTATAAAAATAGACAAAGTGAAAAATTGTATAAAGTTGAGTTTATCACTTATTTTACGTGGCTTTGATTTATAATACAAAATAAATGGTAAACTCTACTTTTTTAATTTTTCACTGCAACCACTTTCATAATTACCGGCATAGCTCATTAATGGCAACACTAATATGGCACGGGCACTCACTTGTTCGTTAATATCCTTACTATATCTTGAGGAAACGAGAAACAATTGTATGCAGAGGTTGTGCAGCTATAGTTCGTGAAATGGAGGGACGTAGCTACAATTCGTTGGCATGGCTTAAGCAACCTGTTGTAATCGAATTTCTCATTAAAATTACGGAAACCTCATTTTCAAAGTTGTCAATTTTTTCATAACAGCTTTGAAAAACTTGTTAATCATTGGAAGAAGTATGCCATGGACACAAAAGACTATGTAGAAAAGTAAATTGTGAATGTGGTATAAGATTTTTTATTTATTTTGTATTATGCCGATTTATACTTCGGTATTATAGAATAATTTCTGCAAAGTAGCGGTAATATAAATAATGACATCGGATTGTCACTTTCGGTTCGGGACTTTAATTAGTATCTCATCAGAAATTCTGTTTTATAGAGTCATTACTTACATGTTAACTTCGAAATCAATTACGGTAATTACTTATGCAGGATTTAGTTATTCAATTGTAAAAAGATAATTGAGATTATGAGTGTGCAAGACTTTCATATAGGCATATCTCCTGTAAAATAACATTAGAATTTCAACAGATTTGTATAGAAAGAGTCTAACGATAAAATGAAACATTAAGTATGTATATATTGAGCTTGACTCTACCTCTAGTTATAGGTCGAATTGAACAGTGATCACGTAGAAGCCCATAGAGGTAAATTTAAAAGTGAGGAACTTGAAACAAAGATCTGTAGGAGTCGAAGTCAAAAAATACTTGCTTAGATAGCGAATAAAAGTGCGCGGTGCTTCCTAAATACAGGATACTCGAGCTCGGACGCAGCCTCGTCAGACGGGACTCTCTAACAATATTGACTCTTGACCGTGAGTATTTATCCTTTTTTATAGTTACATATTTATCCGTGGCTGTCCTTTTGTCGGTCGGACAGAGAGAAAGCGATGGTTCCGCGTCACGGAATACGATATATAGACATAACCGCTTTATGTATATAGATGCAGCTATCCTACC
Organism: Calliopsis andreniformis; assembly: GCF_051401765.1. Lineage (NCBI taxonomy): Eukaryota > Metazoa > Arthropoda > Insecta > Hymenoptera > Andrenidae > Calliopsis > Calliopsis andreniformis. Next base: position 2,729,791 of record NW_027480457.1, read on the forward strand.
AGCTGCATCTGCAGTCGCATCTGCAAAGTGAACCAGTGAAACTGGCTTCCTTTCCTCTCGCAGAGTCGCATCATCATTCGTAGACAAAAACTGACAAAAGTAAGTATCTACATGCTTCGAAACTTTCAGTTTCTTCCATAGCTAATTTTTTTCTCATCTTAGTCAAGATAGAATTCAATTATGCAAGCGTTGCTGATTTAAATGTTAGATATTCTTTTTTCTGATGCTTCAATGGTTAAGACAATCCGAATGCTTCTTAGACAATAAACAGATTTCTTAAGAACAAAACGTAGATTAATATGCTGGTTCCATTTATATATGATAGATGATATTAACCACATTCTTCATTCCCAGCATTTACTCATGTATCTATATGATACAAGGTGGACTAAATAAAATCAAACTTTCCTCCGAAACTTTTACGGATATTGACTCAGTAGGCCCATTTGTCCGTTTCAGACCTGAACGGAGCGTTTGCGTCCGCGCGTGGATAAAATTACCCAATGTCATAATGCGCGGATCATCCGCTATACTGTGAATGCTTCTACCTACACAATATAAGTAATTTCATCCGCGTGTGTAGCGCGGAACACGGACGCTCCGCTCAACTTTGAAACAGGCCTCAAGGAATAAGTTTCTCTAGAGTGGCTGCTCGGAAGACAAAAAGAACCTATCTCGTTTTTCTTTTTTTCTTAGTTCTCATAAATTTTTTTAGTTACCATTCGCTTTTAAATGAAGCGTTCTGTCAATTCCTTACTTTTAGATGAGCGTTGTTGAAGTTTATGAAAATTTTTTTAAACACAAACTGTGGTATAACTCCTTTGCCAGAAACTCTATCTAATTCTATTTTAAGCAAAGAATTAAAACATAGGTCAAATTTTGCAATTTTACATGAATGTATATTGTTAAATATTGAATCGATTTAGCTTGCGCTAAAACTTGCATTATAACGAAAATAGACCCTGAATTTTGCGATTTTTATTATAAGAACACATTCTAGCAATTGTAAGGTTCGCATAGCGAAACGTATCCAAAACTGACATTAAATTCAATGTGTAATTCTTTAGAACAGACTTAACAATAATATTAGCAAATGAAACACCTAGTACTAGCATGAAAATGAACTTTCATTAAGCATAAATAACTATTGTATTTGGTTAACACTGAAATTCTACAATATGTACAGTACAGAGATAAGACGAGATCTAGTATAAAGGCACAGGGGCAAGGGGGTTACTTCGCTAGCTTCGCATGGCCCCGTCTGTGTCGTTTTGTCTATGAACTAGTGACGAATCTCGTACGTATAAACGTACGCGCGGCTATAAAAGCAGAGGAACGCGATGGTGCATCCGATCCAAGAAAAGGTAGACCATAGGGAAGAGATTATACTAGGGTTGATCGGACCTGCATTCTTTCTACTAGATTTCTTCCCATCTCTGCAGAGTATATAAGTAAGTAGGTACGTAGACGATAATTCCCTGTTTATGTCTAATTTTATTCCAATTCACATCTCTATCGCATTCGTTATCTTTGTAAAAGGATGTTGTTTATCTTTTATGACACAACAAATCGGACACTTCATCTCGAGACTGTGAAAAAGAAGAAATAGGTAGACGAAAGGTGAAGGTAAGAAAGCAAAAGGTCCTCAACAATGGGCTTAACACGCTGAGATTCGTTCACGGATGAACGTGCTAGAGCAACATGGATTAGCCAATAGACGCATGGTCAATGAACCGCAAAGGATTGTCCTTTTTCAGAGGACAAATCACGTTTGACCACCTCGAGGCTGCTCTTTTTGCGCAACTTCTTTTCTGCATTCACAGAAGAATTCTTGCTTCGATGATGTCGAAAATTTCCGTTACATTAAACGCAATCACCAGTCAAAGCAAAATCCAGCTCTTTTAATAACAAATTCCTCGGGAACATGGCACATGATTTTATTTGTAAATATTTTTTTCAAATTTTTAATTATACTTCTAAATTTAGTATCTTAATGAAGGGATTAGGCAGACAGGTAGCTGTACAATAAATGTATACAATAGAAGAAGTATTTTTGGAACATTGTGTATAAATATTATTTATTTTTAATTAGAATAATTTACATAGGTACCTGCAGTACATGTATTGAAAGTTGAACTATGGAATATTTTCCTATTTAAATGGTAAGTTCTGATCATGTACTACTAGAATAATTTAAGTACACGTAGATATATATTTGTGATTGTTGTTTACTCTTTGTCGTTTTGTCTTATACATAGCTGCGGATATCTCTACAAATACATACTTACTAATTTATCACATGACACTAGATGATACAAATTCCAATGAATGAAACTTTAATGTTGACGTTCGAAATAATAAATTGTATTTATGAAAATATAAATATGAAATGAAATCAATGAAATGTAATGATAGCATTTTGACATTCGTCCATTTAAAGGAATCGGTTTCCTAGGATGGACTTTTAGCTTCTTACTTAAGTATTACAGTGTAAAAATGATTAAATTTTATTAAGAATAAGCTTATAAAATGTATTAGATAAATGTCAGCATATCTAATTGGCAAAATCTCATAGTGAAGGCAAAAAATGTAAGCAACAGAATTTTCTTAAATTCATAGTTTACTCCTGCCCACAGCGTATAAAAGTATAAACGCAAGTGTAACCTTTTATGCTCTGTATCACATTTTTTCCCTTGATTTTCTCACATAAGGCACAGAACCACTCAGTGTTCTTTTTTCTGCATCTTAAGATGATATTGCTTTTGTAATATTTTATCATTGCCTGTATTGAATCGGTCCAATGCAGACTACTGTCGATCCAAACTTTAGCAAATAACTGCAAATATTCTACTGAACCTTACTTTTAGGCAAGAGTTTTAAAATCTATAAGTAAATTGTTTACAGGTACTGCATACCTATTTTATTTACGTAAAATTTATATAAAATAGGTATGTAGGAATGTGATCATTAGATTGCGGATATTTATGTATCTACGTGAAATTTAAATGTACGAAAAGGTACAGAATACACCTAATCTCCAAAAATGTACGCACAAAACATTTAGACTGAAAATCCAATTATATTAAAAAATTGAAACGAATCTCCATTTAAATTCGATTCCCTTACTTATATTTAGGAAGATTTGAATTAACATAAACATCTGCAATCTAACGGTTATCGTATGAACCGAATAGAATGGGAAAGAATTTGTTTTAATAAAATGACAGTCAGGTCAAGCAAATATTTATAAAATTCTGAACCTTCTTCAGGTGCTAAAAATCTGTTGCACATATTGGCATAATTTTAGTTCACAAGATAGAGGAACATGTATTTTGTGTATGTCTGTATCCAATTGAAAGGAGATTGAGCAGTTCATTACTGAGATGCAGTGTACCCACGGTCGTAAAACAAAACAACGTAACACGTCGTTCACCTATTTCTATTATTTTTTTTTATTCAAATTTTCGGTAACTCAGTATACAAATTCCATTTCATAGACTTCAATTAAGCCAAATAACTTTATTAACATATTTGGGATATCAATTTGAATCAAAAAGTTCATATATGTTTCGGTTCATTCATTTTCGAGATAAACAATCTGTATATTACCTAAATATCGCACAATATGTTAACTAATGGTGAGCATTAATACTTAATCTAATTTATTAATATTACATATTAGACGGTCGTTAAAGATACAAGTAAAAAAGTCAAACATGTGAAGAATAAATATTTCGCCGTTCTAGTTGCGTACATGTAAAATCTTTTTTATTTAAAATGAATCAAGAACAAATGAACCAAGACTAATAGATAGCATATAGGTATGACTTACCAAATATAATGACAATGTTATACAGTTTGCTTCTCGGACTATAAATATCAGACATAAAGAGTAGACCATTCTATATGGTCTGGTAATACATGGTATATAGGTTCTACATGGTAATACAAAACGAAAACTAAGAATGACGAAATTGCAGTTAAGGCTTCGTTTCCAAGTTATTAATAGCGAAAAATAGACCAAAATGCGCGTGAAGTATGTCTGACTGGGAAACTTATTCTACTGGCGATGTGCATTAACGAGGTCAGGATAGGCAATATCAGCAAAATAAGTCACCCAAATCAGACACATTTCTAACGTATTTTAGGCGTTTTGCAATGATTCTGTATCTGAGGGCCAAATTAACTCAAATTTAATTGTTATTCAAAATTCGCTATTTACGCTATGTAATCAATAAAAAAGACTTAACTGTATGAATCGACTCAAATACAATGTTAACAAATGTGTAATCACATTATCTTTATGCTTTCTTCAAAAATAACGAAAAACAATTTCGATCATCCTAGCTGTCAGGTATAGAACTGATAACTCGGAAATGAAATCTCAAATGTGATTTTGTCGTTCTTGATTTTGTCTTATTTTATCATGTAAAATGACCTCGTAACATATTTGCCATTTGTTATCAAATATCCTGCATAGCACTTTTCTTTGATCTCCGCTTCCTGCTGAATAAAGGCGACACTCATCTTCTAGAAGAAGTTTATAGAATAGGTACGACAATTGTTCGCATCTCCAGACTGTTTTTAAAGTTTGTTCGTACCTTCTCGTATCTAAGTGAGGAAAAATGTTCATTTGTTGGTAAATGTAGATTTCCATGTCGGGTATGATCCTACGTGTATTATAGAAAACCATAATACTTATTGTAGAATATGCACGCGGCTAAAAAGGTAGCAACTTCTACTCTCTGTTTTCCGTAATGTATGTGTCTTAGAACAAAAGATTTTATGATCCATACATCTTTCAAATCAATTTTTCAAACTCAAGTCTTCTGACATTGACCGAATAATTCCCAAGACTCTTTGATTTAATGGCTCCTCGACACACTTTCACATAGGTACACAAGATAAGGTAGGTATGCTTCGTCGTGCATACTCCAAAAAAGTAAGTACACAAGTACTTTTCTTATACATATAACTCGAACCTACGTGTATAGGTATTCTGCAGAACAGGAAAGAAGTCACTTTGAAAGAGTGTCACCTTTTCTTGAATAGGATACGCTACTGCTTTGTTTTCTTTCATAGCCGAGTGTGTTATGGGATAAATGATTGATCACTAATTCACACGCTACAATTTTCTGTACTGAGATAATTTTAATTAGGTGTAGATAGATGAACACAGTATTATAAGTTCTCCAGAATTGCCATAACATAAAATAACCACCATACTAAGTCATCGAACGATCAAAATGATAGCACAGACCGCGTAATCCGACTAAAACAGAATCACGCTCAGAAATAGTATTTAATATTAATTGACAAAGAAATAGGAACATAGGTACACCACAAGAATTCTTAGACAATAAGAATATCAAGATATTAAATATCTATATGGAGTAACCAGAAAGATCTCTTGCTCTGTAGATTATAAAGAATTGTTGGAATGAACTTGCGAAAACGGTAGGTAGAAGTGAATGCAAATTTAATAGCAGAAATGAATTTAAACAGCGCATTCAAGAGAAGTAGAATACAATAGATACGTCAAGAAAAAGTCATTTAAATTGTTATTAAAATGTAAAATTTGCATTCCTTTAAAACTATGCTGTCAGTCTGCTTCATTGCTTTCAATGAAATTTGCACTTTTGCAGACAAATCAATATGTTCACATTTGAAAGCGACAAAAATTAATGCGTAAAACAAATCTGACAATGTTTCACTTAAAATACGTTGTATTTCTATATTTTTGCTCAGTATTTATTAAACATTTGACAATTAATGTAACGTAATAAATCATATACATGTAACGTAATATAATAATACAGAAAGGGTCTCCGGAAGTCAGTGAAATACCCTTGTTGCCCTCTCTGTGGTCCCGGGTGATTTCTTTCCAGTTGTGCACGGTAGGTGAGGCAATATGTAGTCAGTAAAGAGACTGATTCTGGTTCATAGAACGATTTTGGTGACCGTTCCATCAAGTATCGAGGTAAAGGCTCGGAGAGTCGAGGAGTCGATGGTAAGAGCTGGAGGACTAACGACAACGGGTAGAATCCAGGGGGAGAGAGAGAGGAAGAGGAGAAATAAAAGAAGAGAGAGTACGTACGAATCGATTAGGTCCGTCGGCCATTTTGTTGGCGGCTCGAGCCGGCCAAGGGTCCCACAGCTTCCCCCAGGAGGCGTGGAAGCGACAGAGTCGACTCTAACGGGAGGACGAATAGCTCGACGTCGGTGTGGAATCGAGTCTCGAATTCGCGCGACGGGATAGGACGTGGTCGGTCGACTCGGTGGTGGAATAGACATCGGAGTGGGGTCGAAAAGGTCGACCTCGAAGGAGGGGGCTTCGGTTAGGTTGGGTTCTATAGGAACCTAACCGGCAGTCAGTGCCTCCCAGGGCCCCGCGCCGTCAGTCTCGTTTGTGTCGTGTAACATATCCTCTCTCTCTTTTTTCTCTTCTCCCTTCTCTCTCTTCCTCAGGCCCTCTCCCTCCCCCCTTTCCACCCCGTTTCCCTCATTTTTTTCGACGCCACTTCCGTCCGCGAGTGATAACGGAATAATTGCACACACAATTCAATTCTCCTTTTCGTGATTGATGGTGCGTGCCCAAGAACCCAGAATCAGGGTCATCGTTTATGCCAATTCTACCCACTGGTACTCCGTTTTCGTGGAGGATCGGAAGGATTGTTGGAGCAGGGATTGTCGAATGATTGTGGAACCATACCTAGACAAATCGCGCAGCAACGCGAGGAAAATGTGAGACTTCGATCAGCAGCCGAGGGAAAACAGTTTACCAAGATCCTTCGGTTAACGTCTTGATTTTCGTTGTCTCAGACGAAGTAACAATTATTTACCAAGTTTGCTGTTAATGGGAGTAGCAGCTTTAGTCTCGTAGTTTCTATTTAAATAGAAATTCAGTAGGTAGGTACAGATGGAAGACGGAAAGAAGTTGTACAAACAATAATGTTAGTTGGTGATAGAACCCTGTATCGATCTAGAGAATAAAATTTTATTGTCGAAAGAGGTCGTAGAAGACGTCGATGGTATGAAATGTCGTAAAATGACCAGGTTTCTGGTTAATCGTCATTGTGCAGATTCACCTGTTTAAGTGTAAACGCGTAGTGCGAAACTGAAAATCCGCGATGAATATAATTGGATAACTTGTGCGACGAACGAAGTGTACGGGTAGCTCCGAATGACGTGCAATTAACGAACCAGCGAATCTAAAGACTGTAAATACTCTAAGGGATACTTGGTTTTTAGTGAACATGTTTAGAAAGTAAATCGCATTCTAACAGGTGCGAAATACGAAACATTAGTGCTCCAAACGATCTCACTAGTGACTGTTTACGAAAGTACGGAGATGTTGAAGAGATCTGACCTCGATTGATAGTATTCGCGTTTCGAAGTCTGAATTGAAATCAGTGAACGGTTTCCGAAATTGGAAACAGTAGTATCAAAAGTTGTGAATAGTAACTGTGTGTTGTTATCTCGATTCTGTGGCTGGCTCTTTCTTTAAAATTAATTGAGAAGAGCCCGAGGTAAATTCCACCTTGGAAATTGAAGCTTCGTTGAGTACTTGGAAGTAAGTACGACCAGTGGTCGTACTTGGTGCGAAGGCCTCAAAATTGCTCGAAAATCATCGAAGGAGGTGCGAAGGGCTGGAAGAGCGATGGAAATCGGGGGTGCAGCGATGCAGAGGATGGGTACTGCTGGAGGGCCCGGGCCTCTCAGTCTTCAGGGCCCTCCAAGGTCAGTGAAAATCTCACCTGTAAACATGCAGGACGAGCCTGGAGATCTCACTTCTCAAAGTAAGTACATGGTCCGTGGATTCTTTTATTCTCTTTTATTTCAGTACTATTGAAAATACCATCGGATTGTGGTCAAACCATTAAACGAAATTTACACTTTGTAACGCTACAGAAGTCGTGTATTGTAAAAATATACTGTTAACCTCTTACACAATAAATAAGCGGGCGTCTTAGATACAAATGAATAACGTTTCATTTTGTGCTTTCTAAGTATTTACATTATTGTCTAAAAGTTGGAAGTATTTAAATCAAAACTTACTTAAAAGTAGACAATGAAGAAACTTGCTGTTATCAGAAGAATCCTTTTTTAATCATTTGCAAAGACATTTTGAAAATAACTAGCAAAATGATAATAAATAGGTACAGACACAATGTTTCTATAGAGTTCTATTCACTGTAAAATGCTTTCATTTTACCCGAAAGAAAATAAAATACTGGAGCACCGATATAAGTAGAAGTAAAATTAGTAAGAATACCTTTTTCTCTATACATTTGTTGAAACATAAAACAAAGTTTTTTTTATGCGTAGTTACTTTCAAGCTACATACATAAATAGTAACAGGGATCTATTTAACTAAAAAGTATGACTGCTTTCAAACTTCTGGATAGCATATTGAAATTTAAACTAATGTTCTACCCTCGTGTAACCGCTTTTATAGCAAAAATTGCAAAATGTAATTCAAAGTAATTAGTCAATTGACACTTACGTCAAAGGATAAGGGCTTCATTTTTATGCACTTCTGCTGGAAAATGATAAATCTTACATATTTATAGTTACTTTGTGTAAAAATTATTAAGTGCACAAAGTTAATTCGGTAACTTTTGACAAAAGATATTGCATTCTGACTCATGAATCACGAAATATTTTATCATACAAACATTAAAATATGTAGATAATTTAAGGTTGTGAAAAAAACGAAAGATTTAGTCTCTGAAAATAAATAACTATCTATTAAATATGTTAACAGCGGGATTATTACATTATTGTAATATAAAAGCTAACTCTTGAATTGAACAAGAAACAATTGTAAAATATTTGAATTACTTCTTTCAAACAGTTCAGGATGAAATTTATTATATTATAATAGAATAGTATTTATCAATTTAGCGTAATTTAGCAATTATAATTAAAATACATGGAAACTCATGATAAGAAATATTATAAATGAATAAATGTGTAGATATTTTTTGTACAATTGTAATAGCGTAGACTGTGAATCGTTTCTTCGAATTTTTCATAGACATTAAATTATTCTTAATTTCAATTATTTTCTACTTAGCAAGGTTGTTAATTATTCGAATTCTAGATAAAAAGATATTTTAATGTTTGTGATTTTTTCTTTTCGATGACGAATTTTTGCAAATAGAGTATTTTTTTAATGATATTATCTTATTTGATTGTTCTACATTTTATGAACTATATAATTAACCCCAATAAGCTCTAATAAAATAATTTCTAATCAAATAATTCTTATAATTTGCGAATAATCGTATTTTGTATGATAAAATGATATTCAATCGATAAAGGAATTATTATTCTTTTTTAAGTTTGATATGTAGTTAAGCAATATGTAAGTACTTACTTCAAATAAAATCTAATATGAGTATTTTTAATTTAGCACTATAAAATAAGTCGTATATAATACCATTGGCAGCTGACAAAGATTGTTTCACTTTTCTCGAAAAGAATATCTATACGATACATATTTAAGAAAACTCACGGTTATCAGATACTTCACAGGTAGTTACCAATAAATTGAAGGGCGGTATTATGTGAAAAAAGAAAGTATAGTGATAGTTGAAAGAACATTTCAAAGTTAAGCAGTGACGTTAAATGTTATTATTTGACGAGAAGGAAGTAGATTTGCAACTTTCTGACTGCATCGAGAACCTTTAGCTAGCAACCGAGAACTAGCAACTGCAGAAATGAAGTGTTGTAAAAGTATCAGTTATATTGTTGAATTTTTGTTGGTCATTGTAATAGAAGAATATCAATATACTTAACCGTTATGCTGCAGTATCCGTCTATAGCCGAACACCGCTGCATTCCCATTCGTTGCCAGTTTTGATTTTAGTCAACGCGTCCTTATTTTTATGATGATATGTACAGTGACATATAAAATGCAAAAAAAGTTGAAAGCTAAAGAACTTTTTCTCGTCTAAAATATACACTTTGCAAGAATAATTCGAAAGTTTAAATAAGCAGAGTTAAAGGGGTTAAAATAGCCTGAACTTTTACAATGACAAATAATACTAGACATTGAATTGACAGTAAGTGCAACTTATAATGGCAACCTATTGTTAAAATTAAACATTAACGCAACGGTACAAATAATTGTAGGTACAAATAACTGAACTGAAACCATTCAAGACAATTTTCCTGAAAGAAACAGAAGCCAAATTTAAAAAAGTATTATTCTATTACGTGACCCTAACTCCTCTTCGTGAGTACTATCAATTCCCTCGAGTTTGTTTGTGAAGTTATTACTTCAAATTGACTCGTTCATTATCTCAAATTATTCTAAACACTTCAACAATGTTGTATTCTCAAACTACTGTTGGTCGTTCACATTCTAACATTTTTATCTTGTCATTTTACACCATAATGAAATATTTGGACTGCAACCAGTTTTACCGCAAGTCAGCAATTGCTCATATTATCAGGAACAAATTCAGTAATCGTAAAACTTGCACTCCTGTTAATTAATTGATTGCTATATTGAAGGAAGCACAATGTAGGTAATAGCCGTCGGATTACGTTTTCACGATCAGATTGTACCGATACCTACAGTGTGCATTCCAGTCTATATCCATTCGTGTTATTTTTGCTTCATTTTTTCAAAAGCTCATCTTTAGATTCCAATTTGCTATGACAATACTTTACAAAATCCTAATTTGATGCGGCAAATTATATCTATGCCCCTATCGCGACTTATGAATTTGAACCAATGATGGACACCTGATTGCGTCCTTCACTTTTCCAATTTTACGACGAATTCATAAAAGTGCTCACTACTGATTCCTGATGTAAAGAATGTGCGTGTACCCTGCGAAAAAATGACAAAACTCCAACCTGACAGTGGTTGGACTTTAAATAGCGACGTCAGTGGTCGCCTTGTATCCCGCATCGCTTTTTGTAGCCTGCTAAGAAACGAATCCTACGAACAACGACTTTTACGTATGAAAGAAAAATAGAGAAGAGTTACATTAGACATAAGAAGACGTCACTGACAAAAATGTTGTTGGGTAGCGTAACAGAATATTAAAAACGGATCCAAAGTTCGTGTGGGACGGCACAAAATTCATGTTTTTTTTAATAGAAGTATGTTGAAATATTAGCCCAACCGAACTATTAGAATTAGATCATTCCATAAGTAATATATTTTTTCATTCTACACTTTCTAAATTTTGTAAATTTTCGTTTTATTTTTACGCTACGTATCGCTTTCTTGTTGCTTGCTTCACAATTGCAGGAACATGTTATGTAAACGATAAGTACCCGACAATTTGACATCAGGTTGAATGGAAGGGCTCTGGCACGACGAAAAGTGGACATGTTTCGATTTTGAATATTTTGTTCAAGTCGATAATAGCAATTAAAAATTTTCGCTGTCAAGAGTTGATCTCTGCTGTATGTAAGTATAGACTTACGTGCCTTCTCAAATCGAGTAATTTGCCAACACGATCTTTCGTAGCCATAGAATATTCAGTAGCACACAACGATTCAACGATTACTTTCTATCGTTGGACGTTACACGATGTTACGGCGGCTAGTTCAACACGTATTTTCCGTGTTTCACGAATGATTATGGATTCTATGCGTCGATCGTGATTACATCGGCGGAGCATTAACATTCAACGCGATTTATCTCGCGTAATTATTACCGTGCCAATTATGAATAAAATAGCAATGAAAATCGAATTGTAATTTGCTCGTGTTGTTTATAAAATAGAATGTCTCAAAAATATGCAGAAAATGATTCTTCGAGCAGAAACTATTCTGCATGTTGGAATTCACCTTTTCAGGTTCGGACGTTTTCAGACTATGACAGTCTTTCTCACTATTTATTTATTAATGATAGCAGCTAACCTAAATAAGTTTCATATAAAGCTTGATGATTTTAAGCTTTTCATTTAGTACTATTTATAAATCCATGTTGTACCTACGCAATTCTATAAAAAATAAATATATTAATGGTTTAGTATTTGTGAGAAAAATATGTGAATGAGAAGATTAGATAGATTTTCCTATTTTTTATACTACTTGTAATTGTGAGACAAATAAGCATAAATCACATGTTTCTATTCGTATGGTACGAATGTTCAAAGTTTCAAACCTCAATCCTGTGTTATAGACGTGTATTTTATTGCATTTTCGTCCTGTATCTTTTGCCATATCAAGATGCAATCATTCAAAGAACTAATACTATTTTTTCAACACAACTACACTCAACTTTCCAGATTTTCAAAATTTCACATTTTTAACTCCATATCTCTCCCTGTAATTTCTTGCATTGAAATTCTTGGAAATCTATATTTGAGCTCTAACTGACCCTATTCTAGAGAAGTTTCTTCAGTTCAGTTCTTTTTCAATTCTTTCTTTTTGTAAAAGATACAAATTCTAAGCAAAGCAAGTATAAGTAAAAAGTAAGATTGACCATTGTTTTTCATAAAAGCATTTGGGTACTGCCTCCTAACATACAATTTCCGGTTGAAACTCTGCTTACCGAAGTTACTTTTCTTTACAGACTCTATGCTAATATTCTTTAACGATTTTAATTCCTACCTTCTGAATTTCTTATGGTTAGCGAATTTAAAAACTCTGGCGAAATTGTGCGTTGCGTATAGTGTGAAAACTAGAATCATCTTTAGATACAGTTTATAGTAGAACTCCATTTATTTGTACAGTTTGAGGTGCAAAACTGTTCAAATAATTGATATTTGATAGAAGCTCACTACTTCACTCTTCTTTAAATGATTTTGAATTCGGTTTTAACCAGTATTAACCGAATTTCTTTATGAAGTTCAAATAAGTGGAGTCGAGCTTACTTACTTATGCTGTCTAATGAGTATTTATTTGTTTTATAGCATCATTGATTATAAAACAATTGTAGTAAAATAAACTCGGTCATCGACACTATATAACTAACTTAAAATTGAGAATCTAGTTGAAATATTAACTAGTTTGAACTACTATATTGTGCGTGTTATATCCATGTTATATTATGAATTTCTGACGAGCAACTACTTTGTCCTTTGTAAATCCAGTAAATCTGTTTAACACCGAGTAAAATTTCTTCTAAGGACATGAAGTTTATGTAAATGAAGTTCCAGTCTAGTACTCTTACTTTTTACTTATAGAAGTTAGTTGCGGGCATAGTAATTATCATTATAAATAATATTAAGTACTTTGCAAGTAATTTCTGACTTTGATTCTGTAAGTGTTTCGATGAATAAGAGAACAGTAGGTACCCTCAAGTACTTACGCTCGAACCTAAACAAAATCAATTTGAACCTTTCATGAGTATTTCGGAGAACGATGCAATACTTCTACGAAGATTCTGTCGAATTACTGTTTCATTGTTAGTTTCGAAATCAATTATGATAGATATCTATTATTTACTCATAATTCAATTATGAAACAATAACTGAAATTATGAGTAATGTTTAAGACTTTCGCGTAGTCGCATTTCCTGTATGATAGAATTACTTTTAGGAAGCTTTTTAATTTTTAGTCATTTTAAAATACTAGCAGACATATTAGGAATTACTAACACGATTATAAACAGTATACGGATTGCATTAATTAAAAACTTTGTGACCGGAGTTTGAATATTGTCGACGGGATCTTCTTCTTCATCGTCCCCAGTATCCGTTATAGGAATCTGATTTTAAGGTTAGAGTAATACCTACTTGTAAATGATTTGTGGTCTTTTTAATGTGACAGTACTTTTACCATAAATAGGTACGTAATCCCTAGCATAAACAAATTATTTCAATAGGTTTCTTTTATTTAATAGTACTGTCTCTTAATTTCATAATTAAGTTTTACTTCTATTGCATGAAATTAATTAGTCTCAAATGTTTTTTTATCATAGCACCAATTATCTGATAAATATCGAACGATTTTCTTTCGTTACATAAGCTTAGCTTCTACCCGTTGTTCTCTACAGAAATTATAAAACGATTACTGGCTATATACATATTGCAGTGAAATACTGTGCCTTCAGAGTATAATAAGGCCTTCCTCACGACCTTCTATAATAGACTCACGCCCCTATTGAAGGGAGGGAGCAAATATGAGTTTTATTTAATAGAATCGAAAGCTTTAAAATAATTACAGAAAGCAAATTCATTTTATATACCCCTCATCCACATGCATAAAATTGTTATCCGTGAACGTTTTAATTCCTCAATAGTTAATATTGACTTTTCATTTTTCTGAAAGTAGAAATTAATGTGGATGGATAAATACATAAATGTGAACTTTGCGAATTACCAATATAATAAAAGTACATAAAATATTTGCCAAGAACATAACAGATGCCGAGTGACATGAATGACAAGTGAGCTGCATGGAGCAAACGAAAGCTTGCAAACATCGCAAACAATATAATGCATCTATTTTGAATTATAAAAAAAAATATATTCATATATTTGTTTGCTGTCAGTAAGATACATGGTAGTCATAGCTATTTTTACTGAGTTGTCTTATAACTTGTGAATTTTTATCTATTGGGACTTGATATACAATTTACTCCTAAAAAAGTGATTCGTACTTATTGCGCCAGCTAATAAAGAATTCAGAAGTTCCTCATTTACTGCGCATACATATAATGAATATAGGTACATATGTATATCAGAGGACATCTCTAGCTACACATTTTAAACATAGATGCGTATATCGAAATATTTTACGAAAAGGAAGTCATAACTCGAATCGAATTCGGACAAGGCGTAGCATGAGATCACATGAAGCTCGATTTTTTTACCGAAACGTGAAGATTGTTCGTTTTAATCATCACATCATAGACAAGTCACATACATTTGCCAACGATCACTATATCAATTATTAGTTCTTCAACTAAGCGTTATTCATGAACAGATGTTAAAAATATTCTTGAAATTTTAAATCGCTACTTCAGTTGGTTGCAGTTACGGAACCTCATAACATGTAAAGTCAAAAACAATTTCCGTCGTCAATAATGGTTAATCGTAACGAAACAAATTACAGTCATTTATAATGGTGTTTAATAATAAAAATTATTTAAACGAAGATAAAAGTTCTTATAATACATAGGCTTCTTTTCAGTTGGATTATAATTTTCATTTGGAATTATGATCTCTAGAATTCATTTTCAAATGGGATAACTGAGAGACTTATTATTAACAGAAACAAAAAAATTGAAGTGATTTTGGTGAAATAATGAAACTGATGAATTGCTGGGTCTGATATTGAAAGTCTAAAGCAAAGTATACAAGTGAAGGCAACGGAGGAAGAATCGAGACAGGTTTGCCGACGTGCGGCGGTCGCCGGTCGCGTTTGATTTTGAACAACTATTTAGAGCAACCTCGAAGACTGCGGTCTTAGTTCGAATTCCTCGAATTCGCTTCATTTGTTTCTACTTAACTGCCGAATTCAGTCGGCCGCTGAATTGGTCCATGGGTGCAATCGAAAATAAACTCTAGCGAATTCGCTTCGCCATCTCGTTAACAACGATGTATGTGTAATAGCATTTGATTTTTGAAATACGACAGAATGGTAGACTCGTTTAGACCTGTAATTCTCAAAATTCGATCATAATGACGTCTTAGTGACATGGCAATTTTGTGTCTATAGACAGCCTGCGTGAGAGGTTTGTTTATTCACATGCACTTTGTTCGTTCGAAAATGGAAATGTGAAATAGAGGGACGAGTGTTTGATAATGAATTTGTACTTGAAACTGAAAATTTAACAAAACTTCTAAATAATTAAACAAATTTTTTCAATTGCTATTCTCTATTTATCTAAACATTTAGATATTTTGGAGAATATGGTGTCAACTGAAGTGAATTTATGACATACATACTAGCATAACTAACAGTCGATTGTTATGAATATGTACATAGACTTAACTTAAAAAAATATCTTTCTATTTTAAAAACGAGTTTGGAATCGAAAATAAAACGTAGAAAAACACAACGATGTTCCCTTTTCCATTTGGGAATTGAATGTTTAGTTACATGTTCGTTGCCAGCATCATTCTTTTAAATGAATAATTGCGCGGAATGAAAACATAAAATACAAACAAACAGGGAAGAAGTCACTTTTAAAATAAAAACGCTCAAGTCATTAAGTTCTTACTCAAATAAAACAAGAATTCCTGTCTGTGCACAGCAGCTATAGCTGGCCTCTCTTTTCCTAGTTTTATCAGAATTTTCTGTGACAGTTATCTACGATTCTTAATAGGGAAAATTAAGAATTCTATGTCTTATTAACATATCGTTAATAATATACAATTCATTGGTCTATTGTTGCAAGGAAACGAAAAATAAACACTTGAAGCCTTCTCTAACTTGAATCATACAGAATTTTGAGTAATTTAATCAGTAATTTAATGGCAGAGTTACCACTGTTACCATTTCTTCAAATGCATTATACTCGTTTCATTAGCAATGTCGAATTACGTATTGCCCCAGTTTTGAAAAAATATTTCAATTAAAATGACCTGCATTCCTTTGTTTCAAATAAGTCTACGAAGAAATTGACTTTCTTACATATCTTTGAATATAAATTTTATACAAACAGATAAAAACGCAATTTTAATTGGAAAATGATTTATTATTTTAAACAGCTTCTACTTAGGTGTGGAAAGTCACGTGCATTGATGTCTTTTAACCGTTCACAGTGTTTTGAGTTCCGTTCAGAACACTTATTGTTATCTCAACATAGTGAAACCTCGATTATCCAAATTGATTGGGGGGTGGATGTTCGGATAATAGAACACATAGTTTCTTGATGATAACTTTCATGTATGTAGGTATTCTAAAAAGAGGAAATTAATTACATATTTATTGTACTTATGTAATTATAGTAATGACAAATAATATATTTAAGTATAATTTAGTTACATGTAACAATGTTACATATGTTTCTACGGTTTGAGTTAAATTCGAATTAGTTTTGAGTGAGTTTAAAAAAAAAGATATTAAGTACATCGTATTGTATTGTTTCAAGATGAATTCCACAATCTAACACATGCTGTTTTTGTATTACACCGTAAATTTATACATATTGAAAATGTATATGTATATGTGTGTACACGTACTTGTAATGACTATACATACTTGATGTCATCCGCAAGTGCAATAAGCTTAGTACCTTTGTCTATCCGGATTCTTGGAAATTGTATAACTCCTTGAATGATGAGGAATATCGACATTTATTTGTCAAACAAAATGAGTTTTGTCATTCTGGATAGTGATGCGAATACCCAAAATACCTATACAATATGGCGTACTGTACAAGAGACTAAAACTAATATTTCATGCTTTGGAACTTGTAAACAATATTGTTATGCTTGGTAAGTAACCTCTGTAGTTGAATTTTTGTTTCGTCGATGATATGACTATGACAATAGTATAATTGCATCTTGTAAC
Organism: Calliopsis andreniformis; assembly: GCF_051401765.1. Lineage (NCBI taxonomy): Eukaryota > Metazoa > Arthropoda > Insecta > Hymenoptera > Andrenidae > Calliopsis > Calliopsis andreniformis. Next base: position 2,747,230 of record NW_027480457.1, read on the forward strand.
ATATGATACAGTCGAAATGTTCCTAGTTACTATTATTATTATTAATAATAATGTATTAAAAAGCTTATTATAATGTATAATGGCTCTTTTTCTTTTTATAATTAACCCAAAATAATACAAATCGCAAGTCTAAAATAATATAATATATAGTACTAAATAGTCTTTTGCGTACATATCTCCGAAACAAAACCAGCTAGGCGATTACGTGTAGGTAGTACATACAATGAAAGTTACTCAGAACATTAACTTTGACATCGATGATGTTTATCAAAATCGGTGAGACGCGCTTCCTTTTATATTTAATTACCTTTCAATTAAAATATTAAGTGATACACCACCTATTTTTCTACTGACATTTTTAACACATTAGAAATATTCGATTTATCGATAGACATTATCAATAGTATATCAGCTTGGTAATTAATATTCAAGTACTTAGGCACAGATGTAACCTAACATTTGTAATATTAAAACCACGTCCAAATTGTCTTTGAAACGAAAGAATGAAACAGTCACTTTAGAAGTAAGGAAATTTTTACAGATCTTGAGCGCCAATAACGTGCGCATTTATCTGACATAAATTTTTTGTGTGAAACTTTACTTTTGAAAAAGATTTATTAAATCCAAAATATACAATTTTTTAAAGTAGGAAACTCGCCCTTCGTTCAGCATAACTATTATAATAGACAACTCAAATGAACATTATTCAGTGAAAAATGGAATTTTCTTAGCAAATATACGTGGTTTGTGTATCAAACGGAACTAAATCCAATTTTCTCGTAAACTAAGCTTCCTATCCTATAATATACAAAATCAATTTTTGTGTACTGCAATACTCTATATAATAAGTAGGTATCTATATTGTTATAATTCAACTATTATAACAAACACATTATCTAATTGACTTACAAACAAATTCGAAATTAAAACGTGTTTTTAATTCTCCAAATTTCTTCGAGGTCCTAAATGTCCCTAGACTGTCATTAAACAATAGATCCAATTTTATTTATCGTCTTACAGTATTGCTACCCTTAATAGGGTAAATTTAGGTAACCTCATGATCATTTTAAAATCCTTCCGCCAGATGATAATATTTAATTATTTTGAAAACGAAAACAGAACTTGTTGATTTTATAATTATGTAATTAATCTTTTCCTGTGAACAAAATAATTTGTTATAAGCGTTTTCCAAATCTTATGCGAAAGATATGACTTAGACAACTGGTCTAACAGGTCTCTTTAAAAATACTATGGTCGAGTGTTTAAATAATTGTGTTTATTAACGCATGTCATGTACGTCTCATCTATGTTATAAACAATTAAAGAACCGTACAACGTATAGTAATTCAATGTGTTAAGCCGGTCCTACATATATGGCGAATATTCCATATTCAAGAATATTCAAGTATAATGGATGACAAGTCGAATCTCCCACACTACTCGCTGATGCTTGGACTCAGGCAGCCTCGTACTTGTGCGCTCTAACGTGTGTTTCATCTTCCACAAAACCACTTCTTTTTCTAGCGCAACAAAAAGTTTAGAAATTTGCTCGTTAGGTATAGTTCGATGCCTTCTATTTTATTTTATTTCTTTAATTTATATATGCACGTCGAAGTTAGCAGCGTCGTCATGTTGTTTACAATTGATTGCTCGTGAAGCGTGAACACGTGTAAATAAGGGCAAGGATTTCCAACTTGCCCCTGTAACAACTAGCTCCACTCTCTCCCAGTCTAGGAGTGTGGTCATGGGTATGACGACGAGCAAGGCCTGATGGACGCGAGCGATATTTTAACGTACGACCTCGTTGCGATTATGTATTCATCTTCACTGTTCGTAATTAGGAAAATAAAAAAAACATATGATTGCAACGAACTCATGCGTTGAAATATCGTATGTGTGCATTGGCCCTAAGGCCAATGGTACCTAGGCTCCAATGCGATTTTCTGTAGTAGTAGTGAATTCGCAGCTGTTTAAAGAAACATATATACGAATTGATATTGGTGCGAAGAGAATGCCACGAAAAATTGCTGCCATTGCAGAAAATTCACGTTAGTTTGTGGAATCTCTTCTAAAATTTTTCTTTGCCTTGCGATAATTTACCCACAACGAATGGAAGATGAGGGTGTACGAGGAACGAAGATCTCCGAGTGTCCAGTCCCACACATATCGCGAATATTCGCCAGTGATGATAAGTACTAGCGGCTTTTTGAGCACGAGTACGGGATACAAGTAATGAAGATTTCCGAGTGTTCAGTCTCACACTATTCGCGAATGCCATAACTTGTGAATATTCGCGATATGTGCGGGGGCGGCTTTGAACAAGTTCGTTTTCAACATCATATACGGCGATGTTAGTAAATCACCATTTTTTATTCTAGGCAATGGCCTTTCTACTTTAGCTTCAAAATGGTTTATAAAAGTTAACTTCGGTATTCCAAATAGCATGAATTAAATTTGTAAAAAGTTTCTGTTATGATGCAAGTGTCATCTTTATATATTCTTAGCTGTATTGATAATAAATTCTGTTTGCAGTTTCACTTATTTCAATAGCAATATTATTTTTTGAACTCCAAGCTATACTGAGCTGTTGAATTAATGTAAGAGGTCGTTTACAAAAATGATGTATGTGTCGAAGTTAATATATTGCCACGAGCTTCCAAGAATTCTCCTTTTTTCGTACTTAGAATGAACAATTCATCAGCATGAAGCTGCTTGCATGTAGAAGTTTTTCCTTAGAAGAAAAGCCTTTAATAGTTTAAAATAATTGCTGAGTTTGAGATATTTTTCTGTTGTATAACGTATCATTACGGAAAACAATCCCATTATTCTTGAAAAATATGTGACTCTTGAACGGCCGTTGTCAGGTCATTCTTGATTCATCTTTCAGTTAGATACACCACGTTTGTGCTCGAGTAAGTTGTCAATCGTGGACACATTCTTCTCTCTCTTCCTCCTCTCTCTCCCATCTACCGTTTTTTCAGAATCCCATCGGTCTAACATAAACAACAAATATAGAACACTTGTTTACTTTTTGCAAATTTATTTTTTTTTTATTTAGCAATCTGTTAAAGACATAATAAGATACGATTTTGATTAAGAAATTAGTTTTAGGGTAAATACTGTTTATGAAAATCGTAACATAGATCACAAATGATTCCGCGTCCCTGTTAGACGATCGGCCGTTCATGCATTAATAAACGAATGCAAACATTTATTCTCAGATAAAGCAAATAATTTGCAATTGAGAATTCCGATTTTCTAAGTAATAAAAAGGAATAAATAAATAGTAGATACATATCACACGGGAAGCTATATATATATGTATGTCTGAATCCATTTCCAGTCACGCACCCGTCCATATGTCTGTCCTGATGCGTTGCCTCTTCGGTTATGAATAAGTTAGACATTATATGCATAAGTTTCATACAATAATAGAAAATAAAGTTATTTTTTATGTTTGAACGAATGAATTTATTGAAAAAATAGATCTTAGATATTGTTAATTTTATTACCTTTAATAAAGACGTCAATGACAAACACTATTGAATGTAACAGCAGCTGACAGTTGGTTTTATCGGGCAGTAGTACCTATTTAGGTTATTTTTGTAGTACCTATAGTAGGTTATTTTTGTTCAAACGTCGAGCGTATCAGCTGAGACTGAAGTACACTGCAATAGTATTTGTTATAGTGCTTGCGATGAAAATAGTTATAAGGCTCGCTGCAGACGAGTGTTTTTTTGCCACCGCGACGATTTGCAGCAGCGCGTTCGACAATTATCAATTTTCAATTGTGGAAAACAAGGAAAGACATATGGACGCGGCAACTTGACGGCACGTTTGCGATTTTCAAACGAACGCAGATCTTGTTTCGCCGCTTTGCGTGAACTTGCCACTACAATTTGCCGCAAAGGTGCCGCTTGTTTGCCGCGTTCGTATGTCTTTCCTTGTTTTTCATAATCGAAAATTGAGAATTCTCTTTGTTGCTGCAACGCAAGGCGACGGCGAATAGCCACGACGGCTAAAAACGCTTGCCTGCAGCGGGCCTAAAATTGCCATTTCTAACATAGGCATTCGTATTTTTAGTTTTTTATAGCGATATAAATAACATATCGATACTAAAAAGCAAGACGTTTATAGTTTATTTACTGCCAAACTATTAACAAAAGGAAAGTAGATATGTATAATCACCAGTCTTGACTCGAAAATAGGCATATTATACTATTTTAGATCTTACAAAAGCATCTTTAATTTTCAATATTATTTTATGATTGTTACTTTTGTAACAACCAATGAAATTGTTACACTGAGCGCGCACAGTGGACATTGTAGTTTAATTAGTTGAGAATAAGCAAAGTTTCATTTATTTTAATTGACACTTATCCGATGGAAATACATCACCGACGAGGTAATTGAAGTTTATAGGTAATACGGGAAATCATCGTTTATAAAATGGCAATATCAATGCATATAAACGAAAATAAAGTGACAAGTGAAAACGTTGAACATTACGTACTTCGAATTATAAGAGTAAAATGTTCATTGTATTGCACATTGTAATAAAGTTCACGCATTGTTTATAATACACACAGACCAAATAACAGTTAGTTTCCTTTGAACAATGTCTTGGTAAATTGTTGCACTAAGCTATTCTATCGTAATTAAATAAATACAATTAAATATAGTTAAATAATAATTAATACAGACACATATATTACAAATTTAACTTTATAATCAATATTTCTATGTCTCTTTTGTAGGAAAAGTAATCAGAGAGCCATATTTAACAATAAAAGGAAATATGCTATATCCAGAGTGAGACACGAGAAACAGGAGCCCTAAATATTTTCGTTATTTATCATTGTATTAAACAAGTTCTTAACCATATCATTTTGCTCATTCTATTGCAAGATATTTGCATCTGAAGGTTAAAATCGTTTAAGGATTCGCAATATATGAAGAACTGTAAAGTGGCTATGTCTTTCATCTGACCTCACCCGTTTAGATTCTTATCTGTGGGGTAAATGTAAAAATGTGGTTTACCATTAACAAAAACTAATGGAATGAGATCAGGTAAACGAAATGGCCATTTCAAAGTTCCTCGTCTGTTGCAAATCTTTAATTGACTAACCTTCAGATACGAATATCTCAAGATATTATACTATTTTCAATTTTGATATGTATCGTAAGTAGCTACCTAACACTTAAAATGTAACAAATATATTCTGTAGAATTTAAAATTTATTTTCATTCTCTTTACATTCTTAAAATTTGTCACTAAAATTTACAACAATTTATGTAGATACCTATTTTAAAGAATAGAAGAAATGTCAGTTGTGTTGTGTATAATAAAATTATTATATTATATTCAAGCAGTAATAGATGAATATACCCAATGTTAATTTCTGAGCTCTATATTTGAAGAAAATGTAAATCTAGCAAAAAAAATGTATTACACGATATCATAGTACAGTATATACATTGCAAACATAAATCAAAACTATTGATTCATTGGTATATTGATTGATAATTTAGGAATTGTGCCGTACAGTTCATTCTATAGCTGAGATGCCCCAATTATTCTGCAAATTTTCAAATATCTATTGTAGGTATATAGAAATCTCCAATTTTTCAAATGTTCAGATATTGAATTTTTAAACTTGGAAATCCTCAGCGATTTCAACGTTTGACCTATTGGAAGCCCTTTCATGTACTTATTCATTTACTCCAATTTCTGGATTTCAAATCCTGGAATTCTGTACTTAAACTTTGTATGATTCTTTACTCTGGTAAGGATAGCAACTTAGATTTTTAACATATTTGAATTTTTACATGACGTTAGAATCTGTAAATTCCTGATTTTTGTTTAAATATTTAAACGACGCTACGCAATAAGTTACTAATCTATTTTACTTTGGGCACTTGCGTATCTCCTGTACTCTAATTCACTGCAATACACTTTACATATGTACATGGTTCTTCAAAATAGAGAGCTTGAAAACAAAAAATGTAGGTATTACTGTTCAAATAGCAATAGGATTCATTGTATGTTATATCTGTTTCCTAGCAATTCGTAAATAAATACTGAAATCGAAATACAATGTTCTCTCGTTATAGTTCTTGGGGTCAGTTGACATTTATGGTAGTCTACCTTGACCTTATCAAAGTTGTGAGTGACAATGGACTCAAATGAAGCTTTTCCGCCATAAATAATTTGAAACTACAGGTACCTAGTTATAGTAATTGTTATAATTAAAAGATTGTTCTACATCTAACGAATCTAATGAAAAATGAAAGATGGGTACTGTGAAGATGCTGTACGTCTCTGTAACAAAACTAACACAGGTCTTGAGTGACGGACGTCCGTTCGAAATTTTCATAGACAGCCGCATAATTTATCGGCGAAGGGTCGTATATGGTTCAGAGAAAGAACGGGCGAAGGTTTAGGTGGAAATCATCAGCCGATTAGAGTGCAGATGTTCTCGTACGGAGATTATAAGCCGTTTCCTACCCTCTGCAACGTTGATGTGGGGTTCTTGGCCAAGTGGAGCAGTGCCACCGAGGGTGGAATAGGTATAACTCGCTGGGGTGAGCTTGATTGAATTATCATGAGTGTTTGCGGAACGGCAGCCTGCAATTGAATTAGGCCCGGGTCGCTTTTTCTATCGCCGCACGTAGACATCTATCAGTGTCTTTCGAGGAGCCCCTGCTTTTAACGTTAATCAATGCCTTCGTCTAGATTTCGTAAGATCTTGTAGATGTAATAAAAAGGAAACATATTTCAAAAACAAAACTAATATTTTATCAATTATTTTCTTGAATTTTTCAAATAAGGCAGTTGTGTACAATTTCGTTATACGGATGTTTAGAGCGTTGCATAATGTTCTTAGATATCTATTTAGTGTATTTTTAGGCATGTCTTATATAGTGAAACAGCAAAAGGTTACGACTGGCGAAATTATGTACATTTATCTTGTATCTTTCTGAAAATAACAATATTTCATGGTCCAGCGATGCGTTTAGTATGTTACATTATTTTTCTTGACAAGAATGTTGTCTAAAAATCTGTAAGTAGAAAATGAACGTAATTTAAATAATTATAAAACGACATTAAATTAGAGTAAAAGCAACATTTTTAAATAGTTGTATCAATTATGTTGTACTTTATGTGGTTGTAGGGAGGTACATTGCAGATGTTATAAACATATGTGTATTTTTTACTATCATTCTTCTATTCTTTGTTAAGCTTTTCTCAATTTTGGGTCAAGTAAAATCAATAATCGTGTGAATTTTGCTAAATACACTCACTATAGTATAGTATCGAAATTAAGTTTGTATATTTTCATCATTGCATACTAATTACAGATATGTTACAAATTTATTGAAGTAATCTTTCCATAAAACGAAAATGGATTTTAAATTACAGTAGAACTTTAATTAATCGATTTAAAGTCAAATTCAAAGTTACAATGTCCTTGCGATTTCTAATTCTCGAAATTTCGTTCAATTTACTGAATATAGGATCTGTTATCGTTAACACACTGAATCATCGTGAACTCTGAATAAAGAAGAATGTACGTATGTATATTATCAAAGTTGATCAAAGTAGATAATCGAAATTCTATCATACATTTTTTGTTTTTCATACACGTAAATACATACGTAGGTATGTACTTATGTCTATCACTTCATCACTTGTGTCCAACTCTACGTACTTATATGTATAATACATACTGTTATCGTGTAAATAATTGTCTCATTAATTGCTGAAGCATGAAAAGAGGTTGTACTGTTAAAAGAATTTTTCAAACTTATAAATCTAACAGCCCACAGAATATTGTTTATAGATGAAAAATCGATTCCTCAGGTATTTCAAATAATTTTATAAATACAGTAAAGTACATGTTTTCGTTTCTTTGAATGCATACAAAATAAGCAGAAAAGTGTATTGATAAAACTGCGAAAAAACAGAAATATCATTATATAAAATACGAAAGTCAATATGGCGGCGGTTGTGACAATTGTTTTGGCACGTTTGCCCATCAACAAAATTGATCGTGACAGACAAGGTGAAATATACTAATTCTCAGTAAATAATTATCAAAGGTGCATGCAAATACGAATTTGTAAATCAGAACAAATAATGCTTGTTTTCGAGCAACACGTTCATCAATTTTCTGAAACGAGACTGATAATGTTAAGAGGAATAGACTGGTAAATTGTGAAATACTATTCTATAGGATGAAAAGAGGAAATCATTGTAAACTATGTTACCTATGAGTAAAACTTCATTGAAATCCATTTACATGAAATCCAAATATTTACAATCAAATCGTTACCGTGCATCTTATTTTAGACATTATGTATTCAGTTTTCTACTTTCGTAAAGTGTATCTTTCCTGACACTTATTGATAGTTCGCCAAGATAATCAATCAAATAAACTTATTATTGTAGTTTCAACATAAAACGAAGGTACCTGCTTATAAATTGCACTTCAAATTGCTGCATATTTTCTGCAAACTTTGTTTGTGTTTTTCTGATGTTCTTTTTTGTATGATCTATGACGTATTTATTTAAAACCAACTTTCAATTAGCGTAATAATATCACTATATCGAAAAATTCATCAATTCTAAAAGAAATAAAAGTATCTTTTATACAAATAACATTTTGTTATAATTGGCTTTCTGCTTTTTGTATAGGTAAAGTCCAGTTGCATCGGTTGATGCATTAAGCATACATAGTTCCATTTAAAAGAAAATAAAGTTGATCTTCACATGTCCTCTATACATAGATACACCTAGAACAGAATCACTTATATCGCATTATCTGCTCCTGAAAATCATTACATGTTTGTGTGGTATACTTTCCAATATCATCAACAGTTTCGATGATATTCGAGTGGATCCATTTAAATCGGACATTCTATAATCTATATAAGTCACAATTCATGTCAACATTGTGCACTCAATGTTACGTGAAAATTAATTCAAATCGGACGACAATTTATAACGAAGTAGAATGATAACGGGTTATGATGTATAGTCAAAGGCAAAAGCGGAAAATACGCGAAGAAATTAAGATTCCTTTCAAGTGCGTAATTGACGTTGGATCGGAATCGATGACGAGGTTCTTGTTACTTATCAGATAGTTGGTCAATTCGTTTAGCTGATAACAGCGATATTATCAAGTGTCCAATATTGGGAACGTTTTCTTTACTTCGAAGCGGTACGCCTTTGATCCGTCGAAAGCACTGATTTCTTTTTGGAGTTGGTAAGATGAAAAGAACGCCTCGGTCAGCGATAACTTTGTGTACCAAGTGATTAGACATTATAGATCAAAGAATATCGTTTTTTTCCATATTGAGACTCTGACTATCAAAACGATTTCATCGATGCACTGATCCCTTAATCCATATCCACTTCTCGGAAGATGCTCTCTTGGAAATACAAATACACAGATTGAAGAAGAATCTTTGAATTCTGAACTTATTTAAGTACCTATGTGTACCAATGCTACAGAATGGATTATAAACAAATTTTATAAAAGAAAAATTCATGATTCTGAAACCATGAACTTACAGGCATTGTACTATGTTGGAAGTGTCTATGGATTAAAGTTTAAAGTCTCCAATTGAATGTATCATACTCAAACACAACTGGTTCTTTTGATTGAAATGATACTCTTGTCTATTATACGTTGCTACGAAATGGTTCTAAAGTTTAAATATATCGAATGTTTATAGATAGAACAAAAGATGTTCGTTAGATATGAAATTTAAAATTATTTTGGTGACTTCACGCATACCTAAGTTCGAATTTGATTCGACTGATAGAATTCGAATCCTCCATAACTACCTATTTAGGTACCTATTTAGGTACCTATTGTAAATATTTAAACTTAAACAAAATAGATTTGCACTTCTCGTGAGTACTTCAGGAAACGAAGACAATATGTGGGTAGATACTTCCAGGCAGACTCGAATATTTGTCATATAGGTAAGTTCGAAACTTTGATGGGTAACTGACGAGTGGTTTTGATGAGTGATTCTATACTTTTTCCGAATCACTGTTCTTCATTGTCCCTAAATAGGTACTATTTATGCTCGATTCGCATTAAGGCTTTCATGTAGTCCCATTTCTTCTATGTTAGTGCACATTGTAATTTTTAGAGATTTACTATACAAATAGGCTAAAGCTAATTACTGTAAGAAAAATATTTTTATATAGTCACAATAGGTTATGTAGTTAAAAGCTGTGTGGTCATAGTTTGAATTCCACTGGCGCGGCGGGACCTTCTATTTCTTCAGCTCTTAAATAGCGTCTGTTATAAATACGTATATAGAATTCTTATTTCAAGATTGAAATACTAGTTATGAGAAGTCTGATCCTTTTTAAGCTACCGTAACACGGGTTTATAGAATCATCCCGAACTGTTTATTACCGATTTCAATTAAGTTTTACAAGTTTTATAGAATAGCTGAAAATACATATGTATTTGTTTCTATCGGCCACCGTTCATGTTAAGGGGATGAAAATCACTTACTATCTTGGAAACTATCGCGTGTATCATGGTCTCTGTAATTGGTTCAATTGCATACTTTTAAACACAGGATCTATGGTTTTTAAAAGTACTTATCAATTAGAAATATGTATTAAAAAGTAGTAGTACCTATTTTTTTCATGTTTTCTCCAATAAAGGTCGGTTGATTAATTTCTTCGTAAATTTGTACGTAAATATTGTGAATCGAAACACCGAATGCGGATAAAATAGAATGTTGAGTTTTTATATTGTAAAATTGAAAAGAATCGTAATTTATTTATGTTTTGTGCGAAATTAAGTTCAAAAACATCTTGTTTCTAGAAAAACGTAATCCTTATGCTGTTTTCATCACTGTATCATGATACATGCCTATGTACTGTTAATTGTTCATAAAATATATAATAATACATTTAACGAATACTCGCAACGTTATGACTCGATTTTGAAAAGTGAGAAAGGTTCAAAATGCAAATGATCTTTTCAAGTGATACGTTCAAGTAAACTGTCTTTAATGCAGAAACCATAATTTGAGCCATAACACACAGTCGACCAGCCGCCGACTATCTGGTCGCCGAGAGACCAAAGTCCAGGCGACCACGTGTATATTTATATATTTTCATACACCTCATAGTCGCTGGCGACCAGATCGCCGACGACTCGTCGACCGTGTGTAATGGCGCTTATTTGGGAATAGTAAATAGCCATGTTATATTTGTAAGAAACTAGCACTTCAAATCATTCGACCCTTCGCGACAGAAACGACATCGCGAGTGCTCAATAACTCTGCTTTCATTTATACAAGTAACGAACAATTAAAAGCACATATTATAATGTAATGATGAAAGCATCATAAGAATATACATTTTTCACGAAACAACTCATTTCAAAACTTAATTTAACACAAAATTGTTTGTATAAATTACAAACGGTTTTTATTTCACGTATAATGCAAAAATTGAATACTCCGATTTTCATTGACATTTCAATATCTATATAAATTCAGTCGAATTTGTAAGTAAAGATAGATATTATATTTGATTTCATTCTTACAGTGTTTATAGTTTATCCTATTATACATGATATTATGGTTGTATTATATGCCATGTGTTGTATCTAAGTTCGTAATAGGAAAGAAACAAGCCACAAAGATTTTAAGGCATTTCGAAATACGAATAGTAAAGAATTTTCAAGAGCGGTAATAAATGGAGATCTATTTCATAGAATTTCATTCGTAACATCCAATCAATCATATCCACAATGCGAATAAAATGCTACAATAAACGAATGAAAAAATCAGATTCTGAAATTATAGAACTAATAATTACGTACCAGAGAAGAGAAGATAGATATTATTATAACATTTGTTGATTCCTTTTAATAAATGAAAAATCTTTTGGTTAATGTTTGAACGAAGCGGCTGAGAGCTTTGGTAACCCCTGTCTAAGAATATGTACAGGAACTGCATGAAGTGTAGTAATATGACTTATGAAAGAGTGTCAGTGTAAAGAGCGTGAGTTAGAAAATATTTATTTGTTAGTGTTTACATTCTTCAAATACATAATCGTAATTACTATACAGTAAGAGTTCAATTAACCAGCTAATCACAAGAATCACATCTAAAGTCTCCTTTCGATGATTAATTATATTATTTGGTAGTAAAATATTTAAAAAAACTGCGGATAATTCAGACATGGTTAATCGAGGTTTACTGTATTTGTTTATAATCTCTAACCTGACACTTGTTATTATTCAATTAAAATTTCATAGCGATATCTTTTTATAATTCAAAAGTAGTATAAAAATGTCAGAAAAATGCCACTGTGCGTTGCTATTCTAATACGACGAGCTTAAAGACGAGCAAAAGCACAAAATAGAAAAACAGTGGTCCACGCTCGTTAAGCCGCATTAATGATGGGGCCATATCGATTTCGTGTCGTAAACTCGAAACCTGGCGCCGGCGCTTGGGCCCAAAAGCTCGGTTTACAATCGTCGCAATGACGGCCGTGGCTAACAGGAGTCTCGTGGGGCCTTCTGGACATCGTTCTCTCGAAAATGGTCAAATAGCCCTCCCCGATAAACGTAAGCTGTAAAACCGTGTCGGAATACTGGTCGATGAGCCATCGTCAAGGCCTGCTTCCTGTCAGCGACGCTAATTTCGTAGGAGAATTTGAGAACGGACCCTCGTCCGAGGATACTACTATGTAATAACACGAGACAAGATGCAACGGCGATTCGAACATGAATGTCATTTAGTATCGTTGTCCATGCGTGTATGGTGATAATTTGTTAGGTACTTAGTGGCAATCGAATAAAACGATGTATTTCGGTAACTTTCATTGCGTCCGCCAATCCTTAGCGAATGTTTGAACTTTCCTTCAGTGCTCATGACTTTAGTTCGTGTATTGCATTGGTGTACTAGACAAAATTATTTCTTCTCAATTTATGTAAAGGCTAACATAATTTAGTGAAACTTAATTAACTTTATCTGATTGGAATGCTCAAGTAGTCTAGATATTGCAATATTTATTAGATGTCCACTCTCGGACAAAAAAACAACATAACAGTATCATAATTTGTTAAGTAACATAAATGTAATTCACTATACATACATTTATTTAGATTGCCTTCGTTGGTAAGTTCCAATAGATTCAATTCCAGTGTTATCAATTGACGTAATGATATCTATAAAAATATAAATAGTAAAGGACATGAGTGTGACAAGGTGATAGTAGTTTTGTTTAACAAATTGAATAGATGGAAGAATTTATTACTTTTGTTTAAATTTTAGCTTAAATGTTGAAATGTACGCAAAAATTAGTATTTGTAGGCTGAAACAAAATTTTCAGAAACAAAGAAGAAAGGATTAATCATAATGATTGTTATAATCAGTTATTTGAGTTACACTATGTAATTATGACTTCACTAATAGTAGGTATCTAGTATAATCAGAACTTATCTTAACCGTAGCGATTTTGAATTGTTCATTTCTGAATTTCAATATGTGTACGCATTTTCCGTAAAAAAATAACTTCCTGCTGCTATATCAATAGCACGCTCTTTTCTCTTTAATCAATCTAAAAGCTAATGAAACTTTAAGATCATTTTTGAAGGAAACTGTTGAATTGCAACCTATGATTCCGTTGATACTTTCTATCTTTACGATGAGTAAAACACGATACGATTACAAAAAATTTGATCTTCTATTTCAAACTCAAGGTCAATGTTGCAGGACAATTTCTTACCACACGTATCGATTTAAAATTGCAGAATTCGCTTATACTAACCACGGCAAAATATTTACAACCTGTACAGAGTTTAAGAAATTAGAAACCTAAGATATAATAGGAACGAATACATACAAAATCTTAGAAGATCTGTAAACTAAAAATTGGCAGTTTTAAAGTACTGAATGTTTGGAAGTTCAAAATTGGAAAGTTTGAGAAATTAAAAATTTGCATTGTAAACATTTGAAAATTTGTATTTTACGTATTTAACAATTTAAAGATTTCAAAATTCGATCATTTGAAAATTCAAAATCACTTGTGTTAAAAAAAATATGCATAGGTTTCGGTTAACTATAAAAAATACTGATGGACAAACAAAAAAGAATTTTAATACCTGCAATGTGTACATGATGCATTCATAGTAAACAGAAATGTTTGTTTAGTGGCGAAGTTATAAATAAAATAGCAATTTTCGTTTAGGCCAAATAACTACTCACATAGGAAATAAAATAAAAGTTAATTTTAATTTCAAATGTAGCAAATAATACGACGTTTACAGATGTATCAATACTAATCTTAAAATTGATCAATTTTAAAACGCATTGATCAAGTAAAAAGTAAGATTGACCACGTTGTTTTTAACAAAAATTTTACTGCTTACTATCACCTTGCAATTTGTGGTTGGGGCACTGTGTACCCAAGTTCATTTTATCTGCAGACTTCACGCTAATGCTATTTAGCGATTTTAATTTATTCTGTATGAATTTCTTATGAGTAGCGAATTTGAAAATACTGGCGAAATTGTGTATGCCTATGTTATACAATTCTTACTCTTAAAATGTAGATAGACAGTTTGATTATATTTTGATATGTTAATAACACTACTCTGTTTCATCATTGTAAATAGGACATAATATCATTGAAATATTAATGTATCATATTCCTACCATTTTTCGCCATTTTGCTTTTTGCAGAATAAATTAGCTCCTTTATTTCTTTGAAAATGATAAAATAAATTCAAGTAAGTTCCACTTCAATGTACACACGTGAAAACGTTTCGTTAAGTCCACAATAAAATACATCTATCAAACAAAAGAACAACATTAACCCTCACCTGGCGAATACCGGGTTTATTCGAACACAACTTCCGCCCTGCATGTTGCTAAAGCTAAAATCATTCGTTGTTCGAGGGGTTAAACGAAGACTTATATTATGGGAGGGTATTATAATCCCTATAAGTAATACTTCATTTTCAAACATACCAGTAGATATTATGTATACTATAATGCTACTACACTGTGTATTTTAGTAAAAAATAATAAATTAAAACCTGGACGTCGTATATTTGTATTCTAAGAAATCTCATATTAAATATTACTCACTCCTTTATATTTGTTTTTTCTCTTTTTTGTTGGGCACAAGAGTAGTTAAATAAGGTATACATTAATGTTTTGATTAAATAATCCATTATTCTTCTATTTCTATGAAAACAACATTTAAATTTAAAATATTTTGCCGCCACATTTCTGTCTCCCAAGTGGTTTAGAAATATATTAATAAGAGAAAAAGACCTAATATTATATTAATATTATATAGACCTAATATTAATATACACCTAATATTAACGTATATACTCACAAGAAACACTATTCAATTAATAGAATTTATAAAATTGTTTGTAAATATTTTTATCTAATAAAGTTTGAGGAGCGATTGATACCTGATAGACAATATAAATAGATGAAAAAAGTTTATGAACTCTAGTCATTTACTAGCCGTTATTTAGCCGTTTATGAAATACCAGCCATACTTTTCTGTGAGACTGATAGTATTCTTTCGATTCGTATGAAAGAATGTATGCGATTCTATTACCAATTGAATAGTGTTCCTAGTCAGATGTAGAACTTTATGGGTCCTGGTGGAACCAGTGCGTAAATCGCAGCTTCGCGTTCCCTTGCTGACGAAAATGTTGTCTTATCGAGCGCGGGCTCTGAAACAAATCGAAGCACAGCCCTGAATGTAGATAAGAGCAAGTAATTTCGTTGTTTTCGCGTGAAAGTATGAATAGGTCTGTTGCGTGGTACACACTGCGGTCTTTCCGCGGGCAGGCCTGGGGTTGGAACTGATTCGAGGAACCGAGTCGCAGTCATACGGATTAGAACCTGCTCTTGGGCGACACCCGGGCGCCGGGTGGACGCAAAGGAATGCCAGCCGGACTGATAAAAGCTACGGGTAACACCTACATAAATTTCAGCCGGGGATATCTAAGGACGACCTTTCGTTCATTTAAGCATACATCCTAAATTTAGTGCTGGTCACAGTCCTGTATCGGCCTCCATGGATACGGGAGGCGCCGCGCCTGTTTTGCGTGCAGGAGCTCATCCGTCGCGACGCAACGTCGACGCGACGTTTCAGTTGGGAGCGTTATCATTTCTTTGGCTTATTAGCTTGGGGAATTGCTCGAAGTCGAGTGGTGCTTGTGCAACTGCACGCAATGGAAGCAAAAGCGTCCTTTTAAGTAATTACGAATTTTCTGCGCGACAACAGTTGTTCATCTGTTTTAACTATTTTCATTGTAAATAGATACAACTGATTAATATTGCTAAAATTACAAAATGATTCTAAACTCTTGGTCAGACACCTATATTCATTTTTTCGAAGAGTAATTAAATCTTTGTTACGTTATCTTCGATTATACTAAATTACTAATACTATTTTCGGTCAAAATAAGTTGTTTATATGAGGGATGTTACGTAAATTTATGTACAATTTATAAAATATTCTTCTAAACTGTTCTTTAATGTCTATATTTTGCAGAAATATTGAAAATGTTGTCGAAATTTATTATTCTAGATATCTTTTTTCTATACCTACGTGTTACTACCACTCACTTTTAGTGTCCAAGATATTACCAGAAAGCTTTGTCAAGTTTGGCTGGTTGGTAGGATGTTGAATGTGCGGTTAATACTAGATTGTGTGTGGAGATGTTGTATGCATGGTTAACTCTGGGTGCTGTTAATATACTCTTACAATTTCGGTGGTTCAAGTGAAGTTTCAACTAGGGAGGTTGAAATAGTTAATTATTATCGTTGTAATTTCGTTCGCCAAAGAGGTGTTTTATACATATTTCATTTTCGTATTCCATAGAATTTTATATTTCATTTCCACACGTCTTATCGTCCTAAATCTTACAAATACGACATATACCTAATATTAAACACATTTTTGCATATATCTCTAAACCTAAGGCCGAGCGATGATTACGTGTGTAGAAAACATTCTTCAGAATGTTGTCCTTGACAATATATTTCAAAGTCATCAAAATCAGTGAGATCGCCTCTTTTGTAAATAATTACCGAATCCACTTCTACTCATTGAAAGCGAAGAAGTATTTTACTTTTTGTTGTTACTCCTAAAATGTATTTATATCTATATATTTCTCTTACGTTATTACACTTTTGAACTAAGGACAATTCTAATTTATGCAGACTTGCAAAGCATGATTAAATAAAGTTACTTTATTGTTTGTACATGTATCAACTTTTACATGTTACAAAAAAACTTTCCATGCACAAGATTAGTTAGATATTTAAATATTGCATAACAGTTTTCTAGTCCTTAAAGAGTAGACTGCTAAATTATTCCATACTTTAACTCCTACCTTTCTACAACTGTTTCTTTTTGTGAGTTAATGATTATCTTCATTTTCAATGATTCCACACGTACGATTTGTGTATCATTTTTTTCAAGTAGTGATACCTGCACTGATGTATTCAATTTCACTTTTCCCAACAATATTCGAAAATACCTTGGTCACGTACATACTACATTTGACTACGTAGGTGCTTGTTATATGTAGAGTCGGTTCAACTGGCCCGCAGTTTTAAAATACTTGCCTGACCGCTGAAAAGTCATAATCGTTGTAATTTCCCATTTGGTAGTCCCTGGTTTCTTTATGTCCCTGAAGAATCCTTAAGAATCCCTAATTGCAATCTTATTGAAGTATGAAAATTGTTTAAATGGAGTAATATTTATACAAAAGGTAGTATTCTCCACCGTTTTAAAGAATATTACTTATTTAGCAGTCGATGTTTCTTTTACTCGTAAAGGTTGATATTAGCATTTGCAGTAGAGTTAGTAGCAAAATGTCATAAAGACAGTTCAAGAAATAGTATCGAAATACAAATTTGTTTCGTCTTTCAAAGCAATAATTTGTACTTTACTTTTCATGTTTTGTATATTGCTGAATATTGTGTGCGTTTTGTAACTGTACAACAAACTGTAAACACCCTCATTAATAACCATTTTATTTATTGTATGCGTTTTGGATTTTTTGGTAAAACTGTATGGATTCATAATGATAGATACAAATTTCACTGCTTTCCTGCAGTTCGGATTCAATTTTTGTAGAAATCTATTTTTCTGAAATTTAATTTTGAAATTTGTAGCCTATCTGTAGATAATAGCTATATAATATAGGTATGTATAGAATTTTAGGAATTTATTACGATAAATACAGCATTCTATTTTATAGTTGTACACAATATTTTAGCATTTTCTCTGATTTCTTATACGCTATTAAAATGTGAGAACGTAATTTTTCATAAACTACCTCTTGTGAGGCAAAATTGGTTATTTTAGCAGGCTACAAACCAGGTCCCCCATTTTGTTTACATCTACGATATAGAATCTAGATCAAACTTTTAAATAGAGAAATATTACCGATTCGTAAACACGACACTCTTACTTTTCCACTCGAAATGTTCAAAACTGTTTGATAGAAAAAAGAACAGGTTCTCTGGTCCGATGTGGATATCAGGAGACCAGGAATTATTGGAGATAGTCTAGAAGACGTCACTTGACTCGTTAGCTGTAAGAAAGATCATTTTCGACTGGATTTTAAAGGCACGGACTATGTTCAATGCATCTTTCGGAATCCAGCTTGAAATATGCACATGTATATGAAATATACATGGAAACATAACCAAAAACTACAGTCATTATAAGTGATCGTCACTAATAATTATTCATGTGCAGTTGACAGGACGATAATGTACACTGAAAACAGAATTAATTTTATGCAGTCAAGCGAGTTTTAGATACATTAAGAGTAGGTAGGTGCTTGTGACTAAAATTGATTTCGTGCCTTTGGTTGATAGTTTGATAGCGTTGAATGAACAAAGAAGAAATTTAAAAAACATTGAACAAAAGAGGTGGGAATAGTGTCTATTTCTTTACATTTTCAAATATCCAAGTCTTCAGATTTCCAAATATTTCAAATACAAATCTTCAAATATAAATAAAAGACGAATCTTTAATTGCCTAAATGCTGCTCCAGCTTTGATTTTTGAAATTTTCAAATCTTTAAAGGCTTTCTGCGTATTTCTTTTATTTTCTGACCTCCGAAATTTTGAGCTTTGTACGATTTCTTGACATGAAATGTCACTCTACATGTCAAGTATAAGATTTTCGTTTCACTTAACACGAATAATTAATAAGTAACTCGTAATTGTGTAAGTTTGGTCGTTAATTTTATACACGAAGAATAATCAGAATAGTTGTAGTCACTAAAATGGTTTTGTTTTCAATGTAAGAGGCATTCAGTATTGAAGAAAATTAATAATAATTGTGCAGGCGAAAATTTGTGACGTCAAAATTGTGTAAATATTTTTAGCATGAACCGCCATGGTATCACGATTGTAATGCGAAGCGCACCGCTTGAAAATGGGCAATTGAATGTGTCGAACTATTTGTATAGAATATAGAAGATCGTCGTATCATTTTACGCATATAGTGTTGCGTCAGGCGTAACTTCTACACTTGAAATTGTCAAATGAATGATCTTTGAAATATTCGGGGCAATTATAGATTATTATCTAGAATTTATAAAATATGTTTGGAATAAGCTTGAGGAAAGAAATATTTAAAATACAATGATGACACATAGATACATACACATGTAAGTAAGTGTACATATTGTGGTAATGGCATTTTAAACTATTGCGTTATAGCAGTTTGAAAAACATTTTAATATTATTAATAAAAAAATATACATTACTGAGAAGTGAGTAGATACAACTGATATAAAAGTGTCTTTTAAAGGGAAGATTCCTTATAAAAGTATGTAAATAAAAATCCTCAACATACTTTTGCTGTTTTTATGAATTCACCAATTAGAATAATTAATTGAAAGAAATAGTAAAGAAATAATGATAGGAAAATACAAATGCTTAAAATATTTTAATATTGTTATAACATTACGGTCTTATAATTGACAGGTTCAAAAGTGATGAAGCTACCTACATGTAGCTATACGAATACTAGGCACGTTGCGTCGCAACATAATAATTGTTCAATACTAGATATCAAATTTATTTACTTACGTATAATTCATTATGTACTCGTATATATTATGAATAAAGAATAAAGAGTAGAACTGAAGGCAACCATGGGAAAAGGAATTAATTGTAATTAAGCGGCTTGTAAGTTCTCCTCTGAACTGGTTTCTTATTTCCCCAAGCTTTCGTGTTCCAGACAAACTCTGCTCCTGCAGCAGTAACTCGTTAGTGAAAGTTGATAACATGTCGCTTTCTATCATGTAGTTTTAGGCAACAGAATTTTAGAGACACTATTCAACAGTTAATTCGCACATCTTCGTCTCTAATTCTAATTCAAATGTCAAATCGTATCTAATAATAAGCGTGCTATAAGAAGTTTCGAGTAACTCAAATTTGTATTTTGCATAGCTGCAAAATATTGAACCAAAAATTCTACTAATTTAAAAAAAAAAGACACAAGTAATGTTGAAATAATCTGAGCAAGTGCGACACTCAAAATCAGATTGCTCGCATAAATTCAAATAAAGGTAGGAACAGCTATAGTAGATTCGTTGTATTCGCATAAATTTGATAGGTTGAAGTACTCTTGATTTTGAATTTATATTATTCAAATGCTTTTAAGTAAAATTCGAGAATCGATCACGACAACGATCAAGTTGAACTCTAAGATTGATCACTTTGATCGAATATTAGATCTGATTTGAAGGAACCAAGAAACATTAAAACTATTTTATTTATTTGTTCTTGTGTAACTCGTCTCTATAATGCACTTCTTTTATATCGGAAAATTCGATTAGACGTCAAAACCTCAATGTCGAATATCATAATTTATATATCTTCATAATGTCTTGTAGATTTCTCATACAATAGGTATGTACCTACCTCTATTCATTGTTCTGCAGCATAAATTACTTCTTAAAACAGATTAATAAGTTTGATACCGATTCAAGTTGGAGATAAATTTGAAGACAAAAAAAAGTATCAATGTTCATTTTTTGAGCGAAAAATAATTTGCAGAACATATGACTGAATTCTATTTTCCGTTTGTTCCATCGTTATTGTTACCCTTAACACTCGAAAACAAAAACTTTTAGAGGATTAAAATTTTTAGTCAAAATATGTGTTTTGTTAATTTCAGCAACTTTTCCCAAACACAATGTTAAATGTCGTTAAACGTAACGGAGATACGAATGTTGACAAAATAAATGAAACGCTCTGTATAATGCATAAATATTTATATTACCGTGGTAATATTTATTTTTCTTTCTACCTCATTAACTGTATAATTATATTCAGTGAAAAATTTCCACCGTAGCGAATGAATTTGGCACGTGGAATTCGTTAGACTATCATTCTCGATACATTTTAAATAGTTAGAAAGTTCAGTATAAACGTAACAGCAACACTTCGATGAAATATTACTCTGATAAAGATGCAAACCTTTTAACGACTTTGAATAATACAGCTTGCTTAAATGAAGAATCGTATGTATATTTATGGCGGTCCTAAAAATTACTGAATTGCATATACAACATAGTGTATACTTTAAACCATCACTTCTTTGCGCTTAGTTTTATCATTTTATACAACTTTGCACTAATGGTTTTTTTATTTTTACACTTATCCACAACATACACATTTAGTGGAGATATTACATGCACCTACATTTAGAATTATAGATAATAAGTGTTTCCGATCCAAGCTATTTCTGTTACTCATTTTAAAATGAAACACTAATTTTAATTTTAGTAATTTTTAAAAAATTAGTTTTTTTTTTAAAGTTTTTTATAAACTAATTTGTTACGTAATTTTACCACGTAACAGATATACCTCTAAGATTATTACGAGAAGCTTTGATAGAATTTTAGAAAAGCTGTGGTTCATATGAACTATTAGTTTCTTATTATTACTTTTATTTACTTTCTTATTTTACAAATATAATAGTAGATACCTACAGGGTGATCAGTTTAATTGAAAACTCTCTAACGAGTGTTTGAACGTTAGAAGCACTTAGAATGCTAACAGCATTTACAATAAATGCTGCCAATACTCAGAGGGTTTCCAGTTAAACTAATCATCCTGTATTATCTTAACATACATACATTTAGAGCTATACATATATTTCCACTGACGATGGTTAAAGTTTTCGGAAAAAAATGTCTACTTTGTTCAACTCTTTTAACGTAATTTTAAACAACGATTTTCAAATAATAAGAACGTTTTACGTATCGCCGTGTGAAATAGCTCCAGTGTGAAGTATCGTCAAATTTATTGTTCGAAAATCGAAATATTTAGGTAAGGTCACCAACGTGACTATGCTTTCGCTAATGGAACGTTTTGATGTGTTTGAACTTTGAGAAGATATCAGTTCTAATCAAATAAATAGGTATCTATTTCTTGTATGTTGACCAAACATGAAAAACCTGCGAAAACTATCATTTATAATGAAGTTTTCAGTTTTTAAAACAATTCTTTTTAACCATTATATACTCTTTGAAACGTTTCAATTCTGTATTACTCTGTTTATTGTCTTTTTAGTTGAAGACATAGTTATTTTCTATGGAAATCATCCCAACTATCACCAATTGTTAAGTAAGACTTTGCACTACTAGTTAAACCTCGATTTATCGATTCAAGATCAAAGTCGAAATTAAAGCATTCATACTTAATCTTCACTAGGCTGTCATTATCATGGTTTGAGTTATACTACACTTTTATTATTAATATGTCTAACAAATGCTAAATATTACGAAATCTTGAATAAGATTGATAAAAAATGTAATTATGGTATGTTTATTGAATTTCTATTCAATTGTAAATTATTGTATATACGATAGTAGATAATAGTAGCGCAGGAAGATTGACAAATTTGGACAGTCGCCAAAGTTTTACCACTACTGCAAATTGTTATGTAATAAGCAATTTGCGTCATTTGATAGGCAACATGCATTACTTGTATATTAATCATAAGTTAATTAATGCACTTGCCACTATTATACAGACAATTTACTGTAACAATGAGGAATTAAATATTTTAACATCCAAGTGAAAGTTCTCCAATTATTCCAAAGTATAACATTGAACTATATATACACTTGATAACCTTTCCCTAATCTTTGATAATTCGAAGTGTACTTTATTAAATAAATCTCAACAACAATTTAATTCCAATTATGTTGTATTACCATAATATCTTATAAAAGTTTTTGTAAACTGTTTTTATTCTGTGGAATTTATATATTTATCTATCTATTATATTATGCAAAGTTTAGTACATATATATGTATATAATTATGTCATGCAATGTTGTTGATTCTAAAATTTGTGAATATTTGTAAGTGAGTACAGAGACGTCACCATATTTCGAGACAACTTCGTACATAAATAAGATGACAATTTGAGGTGTACATACATACCTATAGTATTGAGTTGATATTTGTTATTCCTATATCAAGTTATTGATTTTATATTTAAATATGTAGTACCTACTAACATAAATACAATGCAAACCGCGCTACATTCTTTTACACAAAACCAACAAAAAATGAAAAAATACCTAAAAATAACTGTAAAGGATCATAGGTCGGAACATCAGTGTACCTTCGGCTAGAGTATTACACTGTATCTTTGAACTAGGTTGGTTCTTTGGAATCAAAGAGTAACTGTTGCAAGAGTAAAACGCTTGAAACTATTCTTTAAAATAGAAACATTCAAGATTCCTCAACTGACAAGCGAATGTTTCGGTGAAGCAGATGTGTCCTTTGACAATCGAAAAATCGAGGTGGAGATTAAAAACAGTTAATAAAAAGTGTCGAGGCAGAAACGCGAAGAAAAGGAGGAAAGGCGAGTAAGAATAAGGAGGTATGTTGGAGTAGCGCTGGCTGCTCTACAGAAGGACGAAGAAAAGAAAACGACGCGGCGCCGTGGACTGTGTTGAGGATGTCTGGTTGGCAGTTCAGAGGCGCCGACCCGGTGTCCCACGGCGTTCGTTTGGTATTTCATTAACACCTCCGCTAATTATTTCCCTTTTTTTTTGTATGGCCTGGCTGGTTTTGTAGCAGGATCGGGAATGCACCTTACAAGTTGCGAGTCTGGATTCTGGGCACCTTCATCCTTCGCCGCTGATACCTTATACACTCGCGCTGGCGTCCACGTAAAATGCATTCGCTGAATATCATTTATAAGCTCGCGTATCGCTTCTAACAGTAACTCTCGCGTGTCAAGGGCACGTTGTACAGTGCTTTAAACAGCCAGTTGACAGTGAAAAAGTGTATTTCATCTTGAAAGAGTATCTAAAAATCATTGAAAGCAAGTACGATTAGTTATTCAGAATACACCTTTTCGCTAAAACTATTTGCATTATAAATTCGGAGTCAGAAAAACAGGAAATAGATTATTTTATTGAAAAACACTAATGTAGGAAAGGGTACTAAAATTATTCTATTTAAATCACATTTAATTACATTTAATCACGGCTCACTCATGGCTCACATTTGTCTAATAAATTGCGATTTAATATTTATCTAACCAGAAAAAAAACATTAAAAAAATGTTCCACAACTTCGAATAAATACTCTTAAATAAACATCGATTTTAGTTTTTACAATGCTGATGCGTAAAATAGTGCGAATCCTTGCTCGAAATTAATAACATAATAATTCTTCCTGCAAACAGTTAGCAAACTTCATAATTGTTACTCAATCTTTTCGCGAACATCAAAAATAATATCCGAACAGGTACGCGAACAGACATTTCTAGGAAATTTAATTTCCATACTGTTCGCGAGCGGTTCGCAAATGCTGGTAAAGACGCAGCTTTAATTTATAAATATGGTTGGAATTCGACTGTCTTTCTTTCTATTCCACATTAAAATTGCAATTGGTAATATGTATCAAGATGAAGGATATTAAAAGTTCACTATCACTTATAAACGAATAGTGTAGACTAAGTTAAATATTTCATCAATGATTGAAATCATATTTGTATCAATATAAGTTGCAAATGGAAGTTCTTTTGTTATATATGTTTTTCATTTAAAAAATTTAACAAGAAAAACCCTTAGGATCTTTCTTTATTAATCTATAACTGCATACGTAAATATACTTTTAATGAGATATTACACGTATCGCACACGTATTACAAATCTGACACAACTCAAAAAAGCATATTTTCCAGAAAAAGCCAAGAACTGTTTATGAACTTATAAACAAATTATTTACCAAACTTATAATAGTAGCAAAAAAAGTAGACTTTAAGAAACAGTTACCAAAAATTATTTTCTAGACTTAACTATTAACTTAACTATAGATCTGAACCCTTGAAATCCTTCTTTTTCGAGTAACTGTGGTTTTGA
The DNA here is from genome assembly GCF_051401765.1 of Calliopsis andreniformis. Lineage (NCBI taxonomy): Eukaryota > Metazoa > Arthropoda > Insecta > Hymenoptera > Andrenidae > Calliopsis > Calliopsis andreniformis. Next base: position 2,772,683 of record NW_027480457.1, read on the forward strand.
TATATTTTGCAATCACATAAAACTGAATTATTCTCTGAATTATAATCTAATAACAAAGTTGTAGTAATTTGAATTTTGAATTTTTATTCTTGATTTTAAGAACTTTCGGAAATAATATAAGTACATTTCTTTTTTCTTACTTTCTTGAGTCTATCTTCAATCGGAATATTAAGTTAATTTGCAGTTCCTACTAAAAGAACTACTTGTACCTTCAAACGATTTATTGTTATCAGTGAAATCCGGATTTATATGTCGTTCAAAATACTTTCGTCGCTTTACATTAGAGATAGGTGGTAAGTCGGATAATTATTTGACTTTAGTACAGTATGATGACACTGTAAAGAAACGTTACTCAGATTCCGGTGTAATATGTAAATCACTAAAATATTTAACTGTGGTTCCAAAATTAGTTTTCGACATTGTATCATCTCTCGTATCAAATTTTTGGAACTTTTTTTTTGGAACATTGTTGTCAAGTTTTTTGTTTGTCTACAGACAAAGAAGATATTCTTATTCGGATTAAGAAATCTATCAAAGTGATGCTTCGATAAATAATCGAGAAGAAAATAAATTTAATTTGATTTATAGACAGGACACAATAAAAAGTGATATTACTTTCTCTTCCTTGATATGTAAACGAGTAAAAACTACATTAATTCATCAAAAGTGACTACTCAAAATGTAATAAAATTATTCTTCAATAGTGACATAGGGAATTCGAAGTGTAACAAGTATCCATCCTTATCATGGTCAGCAGAACTATCACAACTCGAAATATAAGAATTCGTTTTTCACGCTTCGATCAACAAAACCGTCTTAACTTTAATTAATATTAAATATATAAATTCCACGCTTTATTTATATAAATGACACAAATCAAAATATTTCAATTTTAAACTTACGTAGTACGTACGTTTGTTATGCGATTCACGTTATTCACATAATTCAAAATGTGTCATTTTTTTATATGTTAATGTATTCTTGTTTCAAACATTAAGAATGACATAAGTGCCACATGATGAATAAATTTTGAAGTTCAATTTATAACAGTTTTACTATGTACAGAGATGGCTTTACTCTACTATTTCGTGAAAAAAAAAAATTTCAGTTTTTGAGTAGTCGCAGTTTGGTAATAATGTGCGATATTGTAATTACTTTCAGTGAGTAAAACATATAAACTTTAATGAAAGCAAAGCTACTGCTTTTTTCATGTCATTTTATCCTATAGTATAAATGAAATTGACTCACAATCAGTATTAATTGTATAAGCATAGACTTCTCATCAATATTGTAACACAGTAAATAAAAGCTTTAACTTCGAACATCTTCAGATTTATATTTGACAAACACACCCATATTCTGAAAACTTTCTTTACATGCACATACTTTTCAGAAAATCTGGTGCAACTGTTTTAGAAACTTGTCTGTTTTTTCGTGCTTTAATCCTCAAACTATTTAGTGGAGAGTGTGAAGACACACAATGTAGCCATATTTCATGATAATTTACCTATTTTTGAGTAATAGAAGATAACAAAAATAATAGAGTTTTGGTAAAACAATTGATTGTAAATATCAGTTTTTACGAACAAGAGAAACATCAACTATTAAAGGATATTTATTCTTTAAGGCGGTGAAGATTACTGACTTACGTAGAAATGTTATTCTACTTAAACAATTTTCATGCTTAAATAACATTCTAACTAAAGATGTTTAGAAATTCTTAGAAAATATAAGAAAGGCAAGATGTATGTAGTAGAAAATGATATGAAGATTATGATTTTTCTGCGATCAGATGGCCGTTTAAAAGCATGATGCAACATAACAAGTAAATATACAACTTACTATAGCGATGCGATGAATTAAAGTAGGTACCTCGTAAGTACCTAGATTCCAACTTTGAATTTGATTCGTGTATAGGTGTTGTAGAAAATAAAAACGGCATTTCCAAGGATACTTATTAAGCTATGATGGAATAGATTCAAACTTTTCATGAGTACTTCAGGAAACAAAAGTAACATTTCCAAGTAGACTCAAACATCTGTCAAATAGACTCGAAACTTTAATGAGTGCATTACCAAAAATTCTACACTTTTTTTGAAATCACTGTTTCCTTGTTACCTTCGAAATCAATTTGCGATCGTTACTATTTATATACGATTAAGTTATAAAATACTAACTGAAATTATAAAAGTGCATATACAAGATTCTTGTGTGGTCACAGTTCTTGTATAGACAATAGCATCTACTTCAGTTTTTAGTAATTTTTCTATAAGTAGGCTATATGAAATTTATATGAGAAACCAATAAAATACGATTGAAAGCATTATACGCAATGCATTAGTTAATAACTGTGCGATTGTAGTTTGAATTCTGTCAGCGGGACATTCTTTTTCTTCGACTTTTAACACCTGTTCAATAATTTCCTGGTGTTCAGTCCTCATTTTAAGATTCAAATATTAAGTAATTGTAAAATGTTTGATTCTTTCTAATATCATAGTACGTATAAATATGTTTTTGAAATTTGCAGATATTCAGTCTAAACTAGTTTGTATATCTACATCGAATACTTTATTATCCTTAGGTAGTGTTCACAATCCGTGAAGCGAAATTTAGATATTGAAATTGACTCGGATTTGTAAATACATATAGAACTTGATCCCATCGTTAGCCTTTACTGAGTGTGTCATTGCAAGGACGCATCATAAATTCGAGCGTTGCATATTTATAAGAGTAGAGTGAGCAAAGGGCGCATGGGTGCGTTGGCGGATCGGTGTACCGATACAGAGTTAGGTCTCGAAGATACGTGGCGGTTGTCGTCTTTGGGAGCTAATGGGACGTCGCCGACACTCTCCTCTCTTTCGAATCCCTTTGATCCTGACCGAACCTACCTTTGCCTCTACCTCCGCGACTGCTGTCCTCTTTCCACTTTTCTTCCCTCCCCCCTCCTTGTTCTTGGACCCATGTTCTGACCTTATCCGTAGCCTCCTCGGGATCTTCATGGTGGTCACGAGTCTCATAGATGTACGGCGCGTTATAGAAAGCGGATCCGGTAGAAATGATCGATTTTTGCATCGTGTAAAAGCTTGATCGTTTGTCAACTTACTTTGTATCACATGTCGTTGCCATGGACCACAAGCCCTTCCGATAATTATACTTTCGTAAATGTTTTTTTCGCTTCCTGAAAGAATGGGCTTCTCCATTGATCCCTTTTAGTGAATTGCTATTTAGACTTTAACTTTGTGTCGGATCATTTCTTCTAGGATTCAAACGATAGTATTTCACTTCGGAAAATGTATAAAATTTGCCGCTATGCAAACCTTTTGATAAAGAAGTTTCCATTATTAACGATTGAATTTAAACCGTCTCGAAAAACCTTCAATCAGAGCGTACCACACAGAAGGTATCAAAATATTTATTGAAAATAAATTCGTTTTAGACGAACAAAGTTTTTTAGTTACGTACAGAAATGTTTGTCAATAGATTTTCAAGGTATGATGGACGGTCTAAATATTCAAAATTATTGTCGGTTTTACATAACCTCCAAGCATGTCCCTGATTCGAAGTTTTCTTTTTTAATTTACGTCAAAATTTTCGAGAACATTTGTTGCAAGGTTATAAGGATTCTAATTTATATTGTGCGGAATTGAATCAGAAATGGTAAAACGCAACACATAGAAGATTTGAACACTTTCTAAAACAAAACTTTAACTGACTTGATATACCAGTTTATCATTGTATTGAGAAATGAATTTTTGTTGAAATCCAGAAGATTAAATGTCTTCTCAATTTTAATCTGTTATGCAGTATGTCCGCTTCAAATATATACACGCGATTAATTCTGTAAGTATTAAAAATATAAAAAAATGTTTCAGACAAAAGTTGCATAGCGTTAAGGGGCAAATATGGTGATTATAAAGATTTGACCTTGAGATGACCTTGGAGTCCCCGTTATGTTTTCCACTATATATTCTCATGACATCGAAACGTTTTCAAAACCTCTATATGTATTTTTCGTAAACCATTGTTAAATTATTAACTTCTAAAGTTGACGTGTCACGTCGCCAGTATCAGCGTTATCTGACGTACAGGACGTATGCACATGCCTCCCATTACTTTTTTCTTTCAATCGACTTTCTTTACGGCCACCATGATGTACAAAGTTTCAGCCTAGTCGTGGTGTACCTCGGGTAACGCTAATTCCGGCGACACGTCAATTTTAAAAATTAATAACTTGACACAGTTTAAGCAAAATACATGAGCAGGTAGTGTTTTGAAAACGTTTTGATATCAGCTACAAGAATATGCCGTGAGAAATATAGGGTTCCATTAAAAAATTTAAATATGAGTTTCACAGGGCTCTCCCAGATTATCTCAAGGATAAATCAATGCCATCGCTATATTCGCCCCATAATGCTATACAACTTTTGTATAAAACTTTTTTTTATGTCTTTAATACTTAAAGAAATAATCTCGCGTAGACATTTAAACCGGACATACTGTATACATGCAGGATGTTATGTGGAAAATGTAACAAGTGTAGATTCTACACGTTAAAGTAAGAAAAAAGATCGTGTAAACATATGCTCGATATGGCTTTGTTTTGAAATTACAGCTTGTTCTGTGTTGCAACAATCTTTTCCGTGTATAGCGTACATACACCATAATTGAATGTTGGTTCACTGTTTTTCTGTAAGGTTTAAGAGTCTCAAGATCAGATGAAACTGTAAACTGTATTATAAATGGAACTGTCAGTATCCAGGCTGCGTTCAGTGATTTAAAATATGCTCGTTCTGAATTATAGATAATCGTTAACTTGTATGGATAATAATGAGTTATTTAAGTAGTAGAATGGCTGATATGCACCTTATGTACGAATTTGTAAAGTGTAACGCTATAAATAATATTTGTATGTGATATTTAAAAAAAATTCATGAACGTCTTAAAAATTGTACTATATAGTTCGTTTAAGAAGGACATGGTAAATGCTAATACATGTATGAGTATCAGAAGTTTTAGATGAGACAAACAAGCATTAAACTGTATTGCACTAAACATCATTCATAGTATAGGAGAAATAGAAAGAGAAGTAGGCATGATACGTTATTTGGTACGGAGTATTTAACACGAAAACCAGCTTTACAAAGAGTGCAAGCCTTGTCCAAAGCTTATTATTTGCCATAGGAAACGTTCTGTAGATTCTGTAGATAGCTTTCTTTAGGAAGTTTTCTTCAGGAAGCTTTCTTCATGCAACATTATTCACGGATGAGGCTGGTTTGGCAGAAAATGGTGTATTTAATATTTATAATATATAATAATTGTATTATTCATTATTATATGCACATTATTATTGAATATACTTATTCAAAATACCAACAGCAATTTGGCATTAATATGTAGACAGACATCCTTGGTGACAACTCAGTAGAACCCGTTGTTATGTCTCCAGGATTAACAGGAGCTACTTACTTCAACTTCTTGTGTAATGAATTAAATACAGTATTGAATGAAGTCCCTTTAGACGTCATATGTCGTTTATAGTTTATGCACAGTAGAGAAGTTAAACATTATTTACTTACAATTAGATCGACGGTTTCCTGGCAACTGAAGAGGTCGTCCGCGTAAGTCTCATATCCTGGCCACCTTGTTCTTCGAACCTGAATCTACTTGATTTTCACTGATAGCGACATTTAAAATCGGTAGCTGACAAAACTTCAGTTGATCGTGTTGGAAACTTGAAACACTTAGTCAACATATTGATCGAAGCTGCTTTCAAATCTGTATAACAACCAACTCGTTCGAATAGGTTGGACAATAAATTATAATGTGTATTCACGCTAGAAGATATTAAAGCTAGATGTGGTAATTTCGAGAAATTTCTCTGAAAGAAGATAAGCAACTATTATAACACAAAACAAGCTGTAACTAGAAAATGTTAATCATATTGGGCATATGCTTATATGAACTTTTTTTCTTATTTTAGTGTGTAGAATCCACATCTGCTGTACTCCCCACATGCAACCGGACATCTTGTATATCACTTGTAACTGCAGAATCAACAATAAATTGTGAACGACAGTTGTTCTACATACTCCTCTATCGCCAAGAGAAAGACAAGTATAGTTTGCTTTCCATATAAAAATTATATTATATTTATCATAATTCAATTTTAGATTTATACCTTGAACAGTTTAAATTAACTATAAGCTATAGTTATTCATAACTTTCGGTATAAAAACAAAGCGAGCCAAATCTTCGTACAAAAAATGGTTCATTCTCTATGTAAACATAGTACTACATAAATTTGATGCGATTATTTATTCTACATTTGTAGTAAATTACTTATTGTGAATGAAGTGGATCTATTTGACCCTAACAGCTTCAGTGAAACAATTATTCCAACTGTACGTCAGGATTAATCTAGATCAAATTCTCTATCATCTTAAAACAAACTCTTCCATTCCTATCCCTTTTCCCGTCTTATGTCTTATCTGCGCACAGTTGAACCTCTTCAGGGTGGCCGTAAATTTCAACCCTTTTTCCACGCGCATTTACATCTAGCCGTGCGCAACGATCAGGCCAGCCAGCAAAAAGACGAGCAGAAAGTCTCATCTGTAAGTTTATCGGTGCTATCGTGTACGCTGCGTATGTTCTTCTTATTTCCCAACCGGTTGAGGAAACGTTCGAGAGCTCTGTGATTTTACAGGTTCTTTGGTGAAATTTCGAGAAGTCGGAAGCCTGACAACCTACCTTTACGTCCTTCTTTCCTTACCAAAACCATTTTTCTGAGCTTTTATGCCTTTTATCTAAAACTGTACAGAATTTTTATTTAATTATTTACGATGACAATATAGTAATTTACTGCCTGTAATAAATGTATTATAAGAAACTACCATATATGTTTACATGTTTGAAAAATGTAGAAAATTTTCAGATAACATTTGATTGTTCAAAAATAAACAAAATTCGCTTATAATCATAAGCGAATTAGAGACTTATAATCGTAACCTTATGTCGATCACCATGCTTGATTAATCTTATAACTTGTTTGATAGCGAAAATTTCCCTGGATCAACTTAATAATGCTTACATTTGGTAATTCAAAGTATGTGGGTTGAATAGGTATAATCAACACTGTACGAATTATTCCTTTCAATACAATCATTTCGCACCCACGTTAATTTTTTCTAATTCGCTGTTTTGAACGTGCATATAGGTTGAATGTTTGAAATAATGGCAGCGGAATATGAAAAGTAACCAACTAATATTTTACTTAGGAACGCTGATAAGTAGGTATAGGCCAAAACGATGTAAGTTACAAGTTTAAAATATTTAAGTGTTTGGCTCAATCGAAGTCTATCAGATAGAACTTATATTTTTAGCCGAAGAAAATTAAATTGAACGGATTTTTCTCATAAAGAATAGAGTATAAGAAAAAGTAGGTCCATAAAATGAAATTGGGAATTATCCTTCCGTATGTCGATATTTCTAACACAGAAATGTGTGACTTCTGCTGCTTTGCCTCGCAATAACGTATGTATTCCTCAAGATTTCTCAAGAATATTTCAGTAATATATGTGTTAATATGTACTTTCAAATATGTCATGGCAAAGTAGGATCATTCAGAGTTCAAGTACAGATTTTGACTTGAAAAAGTAACAAATATAAAACGAATGTAAAAACATGTTGAAAACTTGAGAATTAAAAATTTGAATGTTTGAAAAGTTAAAGAATTCGAAAATAAGAACAAGACATGTCTTGGCCAATAGACAGTTTTAGTGATATTCAAATAATTCGACATTAAAGTACTCAATGAGGCGGATCGAAAAGTATCGATAGGTAAGTTAGCTACTTGATATGAATTTTCGATACATTCCCATACTTCTTGAAGCAATATCAAATCGATACCCACTTGATTCTTAACAAAAGCATCGATAACAATTTGATATACCCAAATATTGATTTATGTCTAATATTATCTACTTCAAAGGGACTGTGTCAAACAAAACATTCCTTAACATCATATTTTTTCAATTTTCAACATACTTACAAAGAGTATAAATCCATAAAGCAGTAACTGTTCGATAACTTTAGGAAATATTAATGTCAATTTTTTGACCTTAAATGATTAGTATATAGATTATAGAGTTATTCTTTTTTATTTACGCTAGGAATCCTTTGCAGGGTTATTAGCAATATGCACCTTCCTGTGCATATTAACGGTATAAGTAGATAAGAAATGACCTTAATACTAAATAGAAATATAATTACGCTTACAATTTTAACTAGTCTCTACAAGACACGTACACTTAAAGATACAAACTGTGCTTTTTCAGGTATTTATGTATGGTAGTTAGAGATGTAATGTATGGTTTAACCAAAAAGGCATTTATGATGGGAGGGGAGAAAAATCCTTCTTTACGAAGTGTCCGAATAAGTTCATTTCTGTTTTCTTCAAACAGCGGCGCTGTCATAGCACGTGATTCAGGTCCTGCTCGGGATAGCCACACTGACGTTTGGGATCATCAACAAGATTGACCTTAGAAAGCGAAGCGGCCAGGTGATAATGGTTTGCTCTGAGTCGGTTAACTCAACATATGAATTCCCCAGGGAAATTTTTATGAGCAAACCATGGTGGAACCTGCGTCATAGTAGTACTCGAAGAACTTGACTCCTTTGAATTTAGCTTCTTTAAACATGTATCTCCCTGTCTCTATCTTAGCTTGCACCCTGAAGTTTTGGCCGAAGTCAGAATACGAGACCAATATATTAGAGGGGGGTACAGTTTGAGCAATCTCTTTTGCCAAGGCGTCCACTTTTTTGTTGAGTAGAATACCAGTATGTGAGAGAATCCAGTAGAAAAATAGTTTCTTCCTGCCTGTAAAGAAGGTGTTAATAGATTCCTTAATGTCTAAAAGAAAAGGGATGGTTTCAATGTTGCTCGTTCTCCTACTTAGGGCTTGAAGAGCACTTAAGGAGTTAGAATAAATAAAGAGGTTGTTCTCTAAACACTTCGATGCGAAGTCATTGGCGACTTTTATCGTGACACATTCCGTTGTAAAAATGGATGTGTGATTATTTAAACTTATCAGGGAAGCCAAGATCAGTTCGGGTGAGAAGCAAGCTGCTCCAACACTTTGTGTCTCCTGATTCTTGCTTCCATCTGTAAGAAAGGAGACCCAATCACGAGACCTATTACGAAAGTGATGCCAAAAGACACCATAAGGATCGGTGGAACTCTTGAGAAAATGATCCAATTCCGTGTTTATCTCAATCTCTAAGGCAATAAAAATATCTGCATTCAATACGTGAAATTGAAGTTCTTCTTTACAGTTAGACAATCCTCTCGAATTCTAGAACATCACCCTGACAATCAGTTACATTAGGCACAGTAGACGGGAAGGAATAGTGAACTGTTCAGAAGTATCATAAGGTAGAGATTGGACAATGCTTCGCAAGCTGGACCTCCTTCTTACATATGAAACAGGTTGGAATATTGCTTGATACAAAGACCCAATAGATAGAATCCTCGTAGTTTACTTGGAAACTTTCAGGTAGTTTAGGGGTGTCGTCAGGATGAATATAAACCTGTCTCCGGAAGCTAAGAACATGCGACTATCCAGTTTGTACGAATGCTGCTTTGACAAACGGTTCTAAAATCCAGTTTTTTAAATGTTTTGAGTAACTCTGTGTGTGGTAAAACCGGACACACATTCGAGAGCATTACACGCTTGGATTTCATTAGAAGATGCCTGCAAAAGAGGGAGCGGCCTTTAATGTTGATGTTTACATTCTCAGACGCAAGTTTGTTGTCAAGAGATTTAGTCGATAAATATAGGCAAACTCTATTGTTGGAAATTCTTGAAGCAAATCTAATATTGATTGAATTAATAACTTTGCCGATTGCTACTGTATATTCTTTTATAGAGATGTCATCATAGGCGCCAAATACAATCGCCTGATCTTTTTTAAGAAAATTATTCTTTGATTTATGATTCATTTGATTCAAAGACTTTATCCATGATTGGGAAGGAGATATACTTCTGTACTCAGGAATAGAGCTCTCTTAAAAAGACACGCGGAGTAGTTTAGCCCCCGAACAGGTCGGAATATTAAACACAATACTGTAAAACAATTCAGAATCACTGACACACTACCTCGTTCTAATCAGAATCGAAGAGTAATTAACGTAATAATTCGCGGAACCGAGAACACGATCTGTCACTGTAGGTGTCAACACGATACTGGTTTATAAAGTCATGCAACTTGTTTTCTTTTCTTTTCTTTTTTTTTTTCGAAATAGAAAAGTGTCGATCGAAAAAGTGACCGTGAGAAAAATTATCCTATCGTTGCATGTGTTCCTTCAGAATAATGTAATTTTATCCTGAGGATTTTTTTTATGAAACTATGATCAACAGAGGTAATTAGATACTTACAATTAGTTAGATTTAAATGTCGTATTCTAAATATTTTTATGAAGTATCGAATCGCTATCGATATTTTTGCAGAAGCATCAAACAAATATTAATATTTTGCACGGCATTAATTTACGTTATAAATTATTAAAAATGATGCAAAAATACTGTGTTCACAGTTGCAAGGAAAACCAATTTAAAACAAGACAATAATTTAATTTCTGATAAAAATAAAATATGCAGCAGGTTAACTAAAACTATTTTATTTTATGATCTACAACTAGAAATAAATAATTTTTCTTTAAACATCTATCTACCATTCGTATTTTTATTACTTGTTTAAACTAAAATATGTTTTAAAAAAATAATTAGACACCTTTTACAGAATATTATCAATATCTCAATATCGAATTCAAATAAGTTTTGCAAAATTATAATCTTCAAAATATGTTATAATGAGCACTGTTTAAAATTGTAAAAATAAGTAAAAAATTAATGACTAAAATATATACTTATAAAAAATATTATCTTGTATACTTTTAAAAATATTGTCTTGTATACATTTATTTCTTACAAAAATTAATAATTTAATATTCAAGTCGAATATTAAAATAGTTTTACATGTTTGAAACATTGATATACCGCTCTTTTGAAATTGTATAGGTAGTATATATCTTATTAGCGTAGTTTCTACATCTTGCCTATATGTAACGTCACGTAGATGATAGTAGACTTTATCTTTGCTTCAGGGAAATTATCTGACGCTGTATCTATAGATACATGTATATGGTCTAAAGAGAGTACCGTGCGGTCAGAATCGTTTGAGTTGGCCATTCATAGCGGTACTATATAAGGGAGACCGGGATCAAATGCAACATATTGAATAATTCACAACCTATGGCAGGTTTTATCGGAAATTTTGAATATATAATGCAAAATTACAATTGAAATACACATATCTATGTCCCTATAATATACATACGCAATAAACAGATATAGTAAATAAAACGATTTTTTGACACCATAGAATAACTTTTTCTTAGTGATTTAAAAACGTGATATAATCGTTTCCTAGAGAAGTAAGTGCTTTTTCTACTTATCAGTCTTTGATTGTTAGTTAGGACTTTTAAGTATTTAGTTAGTGACAATTTATAATTTACGTTTCAAAGCATGGTCGGGGACGATTGTAACATCAATGTCTCGATACGTAAAAAAACAGCAAAATGAAAAATGGATATAGTGCATTGTTACTTTCTTTTACCTTTCTTTCTTTTTTTTTTTTATTACTTTTGACCGATCTTCCATAAGTTTAATAATATCCGGACTACAACGCTCCTTAAATTGTGATTGTGTCCCCACTGCAGTAGCATTTGCCAATCAGCACTGATTGGCACTGCCGAACAATTTTGCTGATCGGTTTTGCCAATGTAGTACGTCCTCATTTCATTGGCATCGTAGTAAACATCTATCTTGTTAGTACGACAAAATGTTCAGTGACGATGAGGTGCCTATTGCTGCAGCCGCATTTATAGTCATTGTAAAAAAAAGATAGCAATTAAAAAACGAAGATTTTAAGTGCGTCCTAATTTACGCAGTTGAGACATACAGGGTGATTAGTTTAACTGGCAACCCTCCAAGTGCTGGCAGCATTCATTGTAAATGCTGTTAGTATTGCAATTGCTGCTAACACTCATTAGAGGGTTTCCAGTTAAACTAATCACCCTGTATAAGGTTGAGGTGATTTAATAAAAGATTCAATTTCGGACGATATCAATATACTTAATCTCGAATATAGATGTAACGGCAGATTCAGAAATGTTTTTAGAATGTTAAGTACTGAATTTGAGCATTTATTAACTTTAGTCGAGCCAAAAATTGATAAAACTGATACAAATTTTAAAGAAACAATCCCGACAAATGAGCGTCTTGGTTTGATACTAAGATTTTGCGACGGGGGATTCGTATTATTCCACTATGTATCTTTTCAAAATTTCGAAATAAGTAATATCTAGACCTGTCCCGGAGGTATATAAAGCACTCATCGATATACAAGGGTGTTGAAACTTGTAGCGAAAGATTATAATGCAAAATGGAATTTCCCTAACTGCATGAGAGCGATAGATGATAGGCACATGTCTATACACTAAATAGCAGCACAGAGTATTTTTAACTCTAAAGAATTTTTCAGCATAGTACTTTTCGCAGTAATGGTCGCGAATTATAATTTTATTTATTGCAACATGTGACGTCAAGAGAGAATTTTTGATAGAGGAATATTTCAGAATACTTCATTTAACAAACTAATTTCAAATTTAAGAATGAAACTCCCTCCTGACTGTGTTCTCTAAAGAAGAACACGTGAAAGTCCTTTCCACTGGTACGAAATATTATGAAACCATATGCAGAAACTCAGCTAAAATATTCAAAGAACACAATGTTTAATTACCAATTAACCAGAGCACGAAGAGTTCCTAAGAACATTTTTGGCATAATATCTTGCATATTAAATTATATTAAATATTAAAACTCGATACTGCAACCAAAGTAATGTCAGCAACTATATATTTGCACAACCTTTTGAGACGAAGTTCGTTAATGAATATTAATAACCCTCCAGGAATATTCGACGCTCGGACACTGACAATTTTATTCCCACTATCTGGAGAGCAGAATTAAGAGCAACAGCCTTGACAAATTTTTCAACAATAGCACGTAGAAGTTCGATGGATGCCTAAGAAATGAAGTTCAAAAAATATTTTTTGACAGTAGAGGGTGCCGTACCTTGGCAATACGAAAAATCTTAATTCTTATTATTCTCTTCATATATATTATAATAATAAAATGATAATGAAATGTTAATATCAACGGTGTGCTCAACTATTTACCGTATCCTCAGTATTAATTGTTCGGCTTGGTTTATTTTCATCTTTCAAGAACAGCATGCTCTTAGCCCTCGCCCGGCGAACTCCGAGTCCACTTGGACCCTGAGTCTACCGCTCGCCGCCATAAACTGTCCGCCGTACGAGGGTTAACGGCGAACCAGTTGCTTTTATAAGTATTATCGGTCTCAGCACCCAATTTTGTAATTTGTTCTTTCTTCATTTTCCTTGAAAAATGACTCAGAAGATTGTTCATTTTTCGTTCAATCCTTTCTTTTCATTCAGCGAATGATACTGCGATTTCTATCAATGTACCATTTCGCTTACTTCTATTTTTAAAAGTTTTATTTTGACAGTCCTATAAATTGGAACGATCGCGATATATGTCTATTAATTTCAATACTTTTTTAACTGGCATGTTTTCGTTCAACATTTCAAGCCATGCCGCCCAAGATGACACACAGGTCCGTATTTGGTTGGCATTGTCGAATGGCGAATGCCGACGTAGTGAGGGCAATATTTAAATATTGGCAAAACCGATAGGTTAGTATCAATCAATGCCAATTGGCAAATGCCGATGCAGTGGGGACGTGCTTTAAGGGTGAGAGCACCTTACGATTCCGTTATTTTATGTCGATTGCGGCATACGGTCTAGCGTTCAGTTTAGTGTTTAGTTGTTGGCATAACCACTCTGTCATTCTTTTGTTCTTTAGTTCTTTATGAATATAATAATATATATGCACAGGTTCGTTTATTCGCTACAAGACTCAAAGGCAAGAACTGAGAAACTGAACTAAAAACGAGAGTGCCAAAATGAGAATGCCGAGGAAATGAAAGTATTCAGAATAAATCGCTACAGTATTCAGATGTCAGCACTGTCTCTGTGTCATGTAGTAGGGAACTTACCTCATAACAGTTTCGTCATGTCATTTCCATCGTTCATCCACATTACTTTTTGGCAACACGTGATAATAAGAGATTCTTCGTATTTTAACGTTTCATTGAAATAGTATATTAAATTTGTAAGATCTATTTCAATTAGGTATCCTTCTGTTCTGGCTTCATAAAATCCTTTGACTTTTTTGTATTGTATTCTGTAGATATTGAACATAATTAGGTATAAAAATTGTTATAATTATAAGTTAGATTAGTATGTAGAACACCTTTGTGAGAACTACCGCTAGTAGAGATAAGAGTAACAAGTTGTTACATTTGTCCCGATTTTAATTATCGGTTTTCTTCTATGCTTTTTGCTTTACCGGATATGTTATTTTAATAAAATTTTTTAAACAAAGAACTCTTTAAGAAGGGTTTATTTAAAAAAATTAGTATAATATATTGCCAATTTTCTGGTTTGATTATGTTGTTCAATAATGTAGGTTTATTGTCGTGTACGATCTTTTTAAAAATTCTGTGTAACTTAGAAATTACAGAGTCAAAAATCCAAGTTGCTACGTTTGTCCCTGGTCTCCTCTACATAAAAATACTTATCTTTAATATGTACGTTTCAATGAACAAAAGCAAAAAATTCTGTACTTAGAAACCAAACCGAACCAAGTCCTTTTTTGTTATTTCTAAGGAGACTAGAAGAACAAGTTTGATCAAATTATGTTTATTTAAAATCTAGCATAAACAAATTCCAATTAATACTTAATAGCGTAACTAGATTTCAGTTAATATCGAATTTTGAAAGAACTAGATTCAGGTTTTTGTTGCCTCACGTACAGAATCATTCTCCGAATAGTATTGAACGCAATGCAGCTCTATGTTTCGCATAAAGTACAATTACAGTCATATGAGAAACTTGATGCCAATAGTTGCCAAGCTCTATATTTGTTTAACGGATATCTAAATCGGCCTGTAATTTATTTGAAAACTGTCTCGTGAAATTGGGAATACGTTTGAATTTCTAGAAGACTTAATGAAGAGGTAATAAACGCCAAAAATGAAACATACTCGACGATGAATGTTATTTAAGGGTTTAGATAAAGACAACTTAACTGTGACCAATGATTTTGGGCGCTATATTTAAATCTGAAAGCATTATATAAGTGTAGTTGTAGACTGTGGACACAATTGGTGGTTCATACATGCGTGCAACTTCTATTCTTACGATATGTAACATGTATAACAAAACTTGGTCACAGCCAATCTAACCAAAGATAATTTAACAATTATTATTTGTTTCAATTTTGTTTCAAGTTTACCTTACTTCTATCATAATTTTTTATCAGTCAAAGAAACTTCTTTAGAATAATTATCTCTAGTAACAATATTCTATTCCAAATCAATTCTTTCTTTTCATTTTTCTACTAATCATAACCATAACATAAATAGAATTTTGTCAAACTGTTAGGGACGTGAATAAATTTTAATAAATATATATGTAGATACTATTAGGATAATGAAAACTAAATAAATATTTTCTAAATAATCGATACTAATTGTCATTCTTCTATCAGACGGTTCTTTCATTTTTCTGCAGTACTTATCAGTTTTCCTATATTACGCCGCGTCGTACAGTTTATTTTATACATGTGTTAGTTTAGTTTGACTGTAGCGTACCAAGGTGAAACCTTTCAGTCATTCTCCAATATTTATTCTCCACATTTTTAGATTTTCAAATATTCAAAATATAAATCAGTTGTCATAGATTACAATCTTCAACTTTTAAACCTTCCAATATTCAAATTTCCACATATCCAAATATTTCTAAATTTTTAAATTTCCAAACTATCTGATTTTTAAATATTTCAAATATGAATCCCCAATTTCCCCAATTTTAAATGCTTACAATTTTGTATTGCATTATCAGTTCTGAGTGATTTCTTGGTATAATAATTTGTAATGTATTTGAATATTCACGTGGCATCTAGATCTGCACGTTTCCCATTTTTGTTCAAATACCTACAATAACAATACCACCCACACTTTATTAACCCACATGGTTAATAAAGTGTCCTGCAATATCGTTTTATTAACCATTATACAGCTCAATACATGTAGGTACATATCAAACTTAGAAATAATATTCTATCTATTAGTGTCCGAATATTAATAAAAACCATTGTATGATAATAAGGAGCTCTGTTTAATGTCATTCTATTAACAGTGCTATTCACTTGAATAGTCTCCCAAAGTTTTTAAACAAATTATGGGCAGTATGAAAGGCTTTAACTTGATGTTAAAAAATATTTATATTACAAAAATGAATTGGCGTCTCATAATAAACGTTTAGTCTTTTGCACTAGTACAAACATATGGGACATTTTTGGAGGATAAATTCTATATACGTAGACAGTGAAAAGTCTTTTAGTTATACTGTATCTTGTACTGCGTAAAATTGTAACTCAAATCCCGTAAAATGTGAAGTAAAGGTGGGACACTTTTGAAGGATAGGTTTTAGACATAAAGCAGCGAAAAAAGTTAAAATGCACATATGCCCGAAAATGCATGGTGTTTTAGTTACGTACTATTTTATATTGCATAAAACGCTCCATTTCTTGCTTATACGGTGTGCTATACCCTTTAAGCTTTACCAGGCCCAGAGTTATATCGACCCTTTGAATGAGTGGCGCAAGTTCTTGGATCTTAAAGAAGATATCACACCGCGCGTAATATAAAAAAAGCACATAGTTGAAAAACTAAGCGTTCCCGGATATATATGCACACGAACTTTTTTCATTGTCTTCATGTTTAGAATCTAACCTCAAAAAGTGTCCCACATGTCTGGACACGTTTTGTATAGTAATAATTATAAGAAGTATAGTTAAAATATAAATATAACGGATAATTGATGGTAAGAGAACAGACTGACTGTGTTGGAGGCTGCGTAGTTCGTGGCAAAAAAGAACTTGAGCAGCCCTGAACCTACAGATGAGTGACAACCAGAAAGGACTTTTCTTTCTTTTCTTTTTCTTCAGTCATAGTAATAAAATGCATATCCATCCGGTTCGTCTGACTTGAACTTTTTTCATCTGAAAAAATTATGCTATATCATTCATTAGTCCAATTCATGCATAATTCATGCATAATCGTCCAAAAACGAACCGAACTTCAGAATGATGTTTTTTTAATGCAAATTCTCTTTGGATTTGTAAACGTTTTATGTAAACTACACGACTAATGATTAAAACCGAGACTGTTATTTAAAGTTTATTCTTACTTTTCTTTACAGAATCTGCTGAACTAGAAATACTACGTAAAATTAATCATTTCTCCTTTTTTCTTCTTGCTATTTCTGTTCTGTCTATATCTCTTATCATAACTTTTTTCCTTCACATAAGTATTTTTCATCTTTAAAAACTTTTATTTTTCTAATCTCTGCAGCACGAAATATTCGACGGCTCATAATAGTAATACATACAAGCATACTAATATAAAATATAATGACTATAAAATTTTCAGTTGAACTCTAAATCTATTGTTGACAAACGTTTTTTCATTTGTTTGCAGATAGTAGCAAGTTAAACATAAACGAGTGAGGCTATTCAAGTAAACACCTGGTTCGTTCCTTAACGAATGAATTCTTATAATTTTCAGATATATTGACAACATAAACACATGTTATATACTAGTCTATATTACACCCATACTTAATTTACGACATAGTAACATCGCATAAAATGTTCTTCCATTTAGTTGAATAAACATTTTTGTCTGAAGCAAGTCAACATTGTATGTACAATGAACAACATTGTATGTAATATATTTACACGATAGACGAACGAATAACGGACACAATATTTTCTACAGCCTTTTACGAAGATAAAAAGTTTCTATTTATCAAGGCAGAAAGTTCTATTTATCCGTTGAACTAGTCATTAAAAGAAGGAGGTCATATTGTAGACTACAAGTACGGTTTTTATCGTGCATAATTGCATATGACGGATAGCGTATTATGCCTCTACTTATCAAAGATAATGTTAATTACAGCCCATGGTTGATTTTGTGTGCGCACCTAAATAGGAGCTTAAAAAGATTAATATCAATCAGTTAAATAAAAATTCTATGAAACGTTGCTGCATAAATAATGCGATCTTTAACACAGTACAAGGTCACTGAACTTTATCATAACTTTAAATTTTATTTGATGTGCATTTTATAAAACGAAAAATTTGGCCTTTCGTTTAGATTTAGACTTTATCTGAAATGTTTTCCAACTCGGAAATTGAAAAAATTATGAAACCCTGAGAATATGTAGAGCATATGTATGTATATAATACATATTTTTTTGCTATCCAAACTCACTCTAAGGAGTAGAAGTTAATCTTTGAAAATTCAGCTATTTATTGCTTTTATTTTTATTTGGGTCATAATCATTTGGAATATACTTAGCATTTAATAAAAACACAAAATAGAAATAAATTTATTTTTAGTACTCACATTAGCTTTATAAACTCAAAAAAGATAACCTTTGCTAGTTACATTATAAAGAACAAGTGTTTTACTTTTAAACGCATGTGTCGGTTCTTAACAGATGTTGCACTTCCTATATGGCACTGAGTACGCAGTAACCGGAAAAGGAACTAAATTTTATACTACAATTAAAACCAGAAAATTAAACGAAACATACAATTATTTCTCGTAATAATGGGAAACACTGAACACTTATTTCAACAATGTTGTAACTCGCAAATAGTAACAGATAGAAAAAAATGTTTAATACAAAAGTTACTTCTTTTAAGTAGATCTGTCAAATGGTAAAAATTTTCAATTGTTTCAACAATTAAAAAAAATTATAGTGAAAGTTGTTTCTAAAATTCGTTCTTTTGCGTAAAACCTAAATCGGAGATTGAAGTAGAGTCGACAGCAGGATATGGCGATTTTAGTAAAACAAGAGGATCTCCTTCACACTTCTAATAATCGACATTGCAAACTGGGGAGTCAGGTACGAACCAACGTATTTTATCTTAATTCCTTCCAATTCGGAACCTTAAGAATTACAAAAGCGTTATCATTAATGCAGCATTGTCGATTAATTACGTAGCATGTAACATTTACTTCACTAACATGTTATATATTTTTTACGTTAATTTCTTTACTATTTATAATATTTGATTAGTTATTAATGCTGTGCTGAATATAATAAATTGTTGAATAATGAATCTCATAGAATTAAAACTTGTTTACTTCTTTTGCTATCTCTGGTACCTCGAATTCATAGAAATCAGGATAAAATACGTTGGTTTGTACCTGGGTCCCCAGTTGGCCATCGCAATGCCAATTGTTAAGTTTGAAGGACTTCGCTCTTTTACTGGAATCGCTATATCTGGACGTTGACTATATGTATGAAATAGCATAATACACTTTTTTTTATACGAACGCGGCCGTTGTTCGCTGAACTATGATTTTCCATATGTGTGTAACTTTTTATTCTTAATCTATTATGCGTAAACTGTATGAAAATCTTAGGTATGTATAATAAAAGGTATGCTCATTACAGTAATGATTCGATCGAGAGCTGCAACTCAGGCCTGGGCACCAGCTTAAATCGTAAGCGGTAGTCTGTTCGTTTGCCTTGGTTTTTGGCTCCAGAGATGTATGTTTAGGCAAAGAAAGGGTTTTACTCGACCGTCAACACTCAAGTTTGATCTCGGAAATAACAGAAAACCCTAAAGACAAGGGAAAGATGAAGTGGAAAAAATCAAGTTCCTTATTTGCTATCAGATCTTCTCGCAACTAGCTCCAATCGTTTCTTTGTGCTTTCTCGATGAAAATGGGTACCAAACGCGATATGATTCTGATTGTTTATAACAAAGATATTTGAAGCTTGATTTGTAGAAAGGTTTGGGGTAGAACGGGTAAGATTCTTCTTTCTACTAGTGCTTGTATGGAACTGTAAATTTTTATAAATAAAAATTATTTTGTAAACTTTTAAATTATTTCTTTTCTGTTTTAAGTTAACTTTTATATTAACACTTTAATTCTGTTATAAAAATTTAATTTGAACAGTTATTTTATATTTAATCAGTAAAAGTTCTGAAAGAACATTTATTTTTTAATGGATGTTTTAAAGTAAAATACAAAAATCTGAACTATTTTTCACTTACTCAGCATTATTTACGAAATTGGAAACACGATAAATGTAGATGAGTAAGTAAATCGTAATCTTATTGTACTCTTACATTGAAGGAAAATTGGAGAAAAGAAAAATTCATTATTTACATATATGTTCAGTGTTTAGTTTCAAGAGTAATATATTTTCGAAAGTATTTTCCTCAGTACTAGTCCTAAGATCACTGAGAATAAATTTCAAAACATTAAATGTTCTTTCTACGCTAACTTGTGTAGCGAGAGCACTGCAAACTGTGAAGTGCTACTGCTAATTGACTTAGGAGCGGTTTTATAAATCCCCAATTAATCCAATATTTTAGTATTGGAATTTAGTATTGGATATTTAGTAAAGCTGTTTCTAAATCGGAATTATCTTCATTTTCTTCATTAGATGATTCACTAGAAATATCAATTACATCTAGATGTTTCCTGAAATTGGCTGCAAGCGCTGTAACATTATTATTGTCATTATTAGTATTATTACTACTACTATATGATTTAGCTATACATATCGAATTATAAGTCAGATGCAATGTCTTTCTCTCATGTTGAATGCCGAGTTGAGAAAGCTTCTTAATTGTTAATAGTTCAGTACAAAGTTTTCTCAAATACATTTTTGCTGTCTCAAATTTTTCTTAACTTAAAAGTTTTCTTATACAAAAATTCAAAAATATTAACGATAATAGCGTATCGTTTTCCATCAGCAACTGCTTACGATTTTCTAAGATTTCAGATGGTAGAATAGAGTAAGAAGGTTGCATCAATTTTACACTGAATTTTAGTTCCTACCAAAATTTCACAAAATCACCCAGAGGTAACTGAAGTTCTTGTACTTTTAATTTTTTACATTGCTTTCATTAACACAATAATCCTTTAATGTTAAAAGCTGTTTCAACGTATTGTACATATGTCGAATTCCAAGTCGTAACTACGTCGATAAATGGTTGTCTTAAGTTCTTTTATCACCAATTTATTTTGTGGTTTGTGGTACGAAGCGATTTCACTATATCTATTGCTACATTTATGATTGATTCAATATTTGTGTTCTTCAGAAAATCATTGACTCCTAAATGTAAAGTATGAGTTGCACAGCGAATAGATGAAATGTACCTGATTTTGAAATCATTGAAAACTTGTTTATTATAATTGTTATTATCATTATCGTATAACGTACATGGAAAATCCTGCAGGATACGTACTGTCTTTATCAGATTTTTTCCATTATCAATCGTTATTGTGTGAATTTGGTCTACTCTAATATTGTATTTCTTTAAAATTTTCGGCACTTTTAATTTCAGATTTTCGGCATTGTGTCTTTCATATAACTCCCTCATGCCGAACGTTTTGACAACAATTTTTTTGGTTTTAACATCAACCTATTACATGTTTGCACAAAAAATGGAACGATCATAACGTATTGCAACATCAATCTTCAAACTAATAAGTTTTTCAGCACAAAGTTGTGTAATTTGTTCTTTTAAATCTTCGTATTTTTTATGAATAATATGTAGAATGCTATGTAAATTGATAACGTTCATTCCAAAACCTAAAAATACTCGATTAGATAACAAAATTCAGACAAAAAAAATACAAATGTGATAAATATATCATCTTAGCAGTAAATATAGGTTCTGTAAGTGTTCTATGTAGTTTATACTCCAATAAAATAAACGGTCGTCCTTCTATAATCACTAAATCTGCGCACGAATTTGTAACTTCTTCAACTGATAATACCACTTGAATCTTGCGTTTTTTTTTTAAGATACTGCACTTATATTATAGTATTCACCTTGTTGTATAATGTTTATCTGTCAAAGGCATTCTCAAATTTGTAAGAAAATTTGCAGCGATTTTTTACCACAAGTTTTACATATATTACAGTTTTTATTGCCATTTTGTTCTAGAATAAACGAATTTTTCAAAAGAATATTTACTTTTCGTTCCATTATCTTCACAGTTTTTACAAGATTGTCACTGATAGACGACGATATGTAATATTGTACAATGAATGATAAGTATAACTCTGAGCTCATCACAGAGGTGACTGCGTACTGAATGAGTATGACTACTTACTGATTCACTGTTGTTCCTTGTGAACGTGAAGTACTCAACATATTTCGTCTCACTTGCAAATACTGATATCAACTATTTAGAATTCAATAGAATGAGCCTAGGTTTCAATCTCAAGCCTACGTAACATTTAATGGTAAATTTATTTGAAAGAACTTTTTCAAATCAGAATAACTGTTACTGTCCAACTAGAACTTTTTCCCATTTCAGAAAAAGTAAAGATTTTATATTTATGCACAAATGTATAGAAGTTTCTGTTATAGGAAAACAAGTTTCTTGTTTTCCTATAACAGAAGAGTTAAAGGTCAAAATATAACTGTTACATCAGAACTAATTGAAAATCTTAACAGTTTTATTGAGGCCCTGCTTTCTATAAATCAAGTTTTATGTATTTTTGTTATAAATAATCGGAATTGTGTTATATTTGGTATCATTTCCATCCGGAGAGCACAAAAAATCGATTGGTGTTCCTTGCGTGAAAATTTGATAACAAATAAGAAATGTGACTTTTTATACTTCTTAATCCCTATTCCTAACCTTGTTTTTTATGGATCCATCGTTCTTCGGTGTAGAGTTCGAGGGTCAGAATCTCACTATGTGTTGACTTCGCGTCACAGAACAAAAGAAGTGGTAGGGACAGCAACAGCCCTCAATAGTAAGTCCCAAAACAGCCGTCAAATCGAATCATTACTGTATATCGTAAGAAGAGACTTCCTTTTCAATGGAAACCGATATAACGTCAGAATTTCCGTAACCATTTAGGCTACATTCTATAAAAAAATGGAGATCTATATCCTACGGAAATCTCGGACTTTTAAAGCTTTATAAAAGTTAAGCCGTAAGAGATATAACAAAATGTTTTGTTTTGTTCCACTGCTACTTGCCAGTGTATTTGTCAAATTACAGAATCCTTTGATCGTTAGTTTAGTGTTTAGATATACTAATTTTAGGGCTACGCAATTGCAAAATAAAGGCATATCAAACATTATATTATAAGACCTTTAATGTTCTATTTGAATCCCTATTATAATTTCAAATATTGCTACATATGTAAGTATATATCTAAATAACAAAACATTAACCATACGTCATATTCATTTCTTCTCTACTTCAGTTTTTGGCAACACGTAGTAACAAGCGGTTCTTCGTATTTTACTGTTTCATGGAAATATGTAGCAGTATATTAAGAGTACACTTGTAATGTCTGTTTGAATTACGTATCTTTTTGTTCTGACTTTAAATAATCCATTCATTTCTTTGCATTGCATTAGAAAGATATTGAACTTACAGATAAATATAAAATGTGTAATAATTATAATTATAAATATGTAATAATTATATGTGTAATAAATATAATATATGTGGCATATATCCATGAGAAACAACAGCTAATAGGGAAGAGAAAGTTTCCTTAGTCCATTTATTATTTACCTAATATTAGTTAGTTAAACTAATTTATAAATTAGTTAATATATATGTATTAGCCGATATCGTTCAATACTGTCGTTACAATAAATCGAATGATTTTCCATCGCACTCTAAGTATTTTCTCCATACTCTTTTTACATTATTTAAAATACAAATTAAGTCTCCTTCAGTAATTTTCCATGTTTTTTCCAAAATGCGCTGGTTAATGTTTTGAATATCTTGAAACTATAAAATGTTCCTATAGAAAAGAAAAAAATGTATCGGGTAATTTGTTCAAATGAGGTATGATATAAAAAAGTAGGTAGGTACAATTGAATTGTTTAGGTACTCTAATGCATAAAATTAATATGGGACTATGCTCCATTGTAAACCCTTTAACTTTATTTTAGGTAACGCTTTTTTTCTGTCTGCAAGCACCTTAAAGATACAGCCCGTCTTCTTCGTGTGAGACCCTTTGTATGATCACGTAAGAATCATTTCTCTCTTCCCTTAACTATTCGAAATATTACTGTTTCAAATTGTTATTATTACATGATTTCACATATTTAGAATCGGAAAGAAGTCAATTAGTAGGAGTGCAAGTTTGATTCGTTCTAGTACCTATAACCTCTTCCCTATGACTCACCTTCCTTTGAATCGAATAAGCCAGCACACTTTTTTGTTTTGATAGCCGAGCACATGAGCGAACGTACCATACAGAGATAGAAAGAAGTGCAACGGAAGGAATGTATTATAGATCTAATTAGGTAGAGTAGAATGAGCCACGCCTCATCTTACATATATTTTCCGTTCTAGCGTATTATTGGCCGAAACGGTTACACGTGTTATGTAACTCGCCCGAAGGATCGCGGTTGTTCATGTATCGTCTGAAATAACTAGCAATAAATACTTCCTAGCTTTGCAACATGCATTGTTGGGGCTGGTAGGGTGTCAATCAGGACGGCACAGAGGCAAAGGGGACACTGTACATATCTATATATTCATGTGTACGTACAAGTACTCGGTTATTGTTAATGCAAAAGGACACACTGACACGTGAAATATCAGGAAAAGTTAACCACAAGAGTTATTTCAAATGTACTGATCGAATATCGTTTTAAAATTTAGTCTAAAATGTCTAGTCTAAATCGTCCAAAAATCTAGTTTTTGCATACCTACATCTATTTATATTTCGACAATTCAAATAAAACACTATTTCGCACTGATCATTTTCTACTTCAATGTAGTACCTACATATGTACCTATATAATAATTATATTTGTATTGTGTCATAGCGATCATCGCTTCTTGCGATTTCAAGGGTTTGCGGAAATTAAAATAATTCAATGCTTATCAATCAAAGATACATGGAACAAAGTACATTGGTTGTAGAAAATTTTAGCAGTTTTACAAAACTTCAGGATGTTTCAACATATTACAATTCTTGGTCTATAGGTAAACATTTTCCTGAACATAACGCCAAGAACCACACGATAAGCCTAGTTCGGTAATTAAATTACTAAAGTTGAGTCATTCTGAGATAGGGAACAGATTATTTATTATTCCCTTTTCTTCGATCTCACTACTTCTTCAGGCCCAGCACCCTTTAGTGCTACGACCCCTCCTTGGTATATGTACGTACGTATATCAAACACCCTTTACTTTTCCAGTTATCTTTTGGGCAGATCTTTTACAAAGCTAAACATCTAGTAATCAAAATAAAATTCTGAAATTTTTATATCTACAATCAATAGTAGGATAGCAAAAAGTTAATTCAGAAAACGCCACGTTTAGTTTGAGAAGTGATTTCCCGCAGAATTTTTTGTCTATGTCCTTTAAATATCGCTAGATTTCCTGAAGAATTCTGGGACTAAAAATAGATGCTGCAGGAATGTACAACTTATATAGCTGATATTGAGTAAAAAAATTTATTTCCTCGATAAATTTCAGTCAGCAGATACTTGTGGAATGGACTAAGTTATTATTACACGACAAGAAGAGACACAAGAAACGAGACACAAAAATTTCAACTGATTTAGAAATAGAAATAGCATAAAATTTACAGAAATGCCTACAAACGTAGATGTACATATTTTATAGATATCCAATCCATAGCTAGATATGCACAATATGAATAAAATCCTACAATAAAAACATAAAAGATCAAATCCTGAAGTTATAGAACTTCAAATTAACCTAAGATTGAAGGGTGAGCAGCGACTTAAAGTTTCGAGGACCTTTATTTAGGAATAGGTACATGAATTTCATGGTTTGTAAATGGTAAGAAATGATCAATAAAAATGTTTGTGAATGAAGAAAAGTAAAAAGTCATTTATTATTACTTATACTTTTTAGCTGTATGATTGTTATTGTCTTTTCTTAACCTATCTATAACCTGACACACATACAATACTCAGTCTAAATTCTGTATACAAGTTATATAAAAATGTCTAATTTTTTCGATCCGACCTACTGTGCATCGTACATGTATTCCAGCTCCCAAGGGGCTAGAAGAGAACGGAGCAATTAGAATGCATAACTACATTAACGACTTGCGACAAATAACTAAAATCCACCAGACATCTCTTCCAAGGATTCACGGAAGAACTTAACAGAAAAGAACGCTTTGATTGGAGTCCCCTGAAAAACAAGGCAAGAACTAAAACATTGAATCCTCTCAAACAATATTTCCGAACACAAAGTACAAACTCTAGATAAAAGACACCATTTTTCAGATAAGAGTGAAAACGCGTACAAAACAGAAGTTAGTACAGTGATATTGCAAATAATTCCAGCAGAAAGTATTACTATGGGAAAATGACGGACCGAATAAATAAGCGAATGAATCGCAGCGCGGGCAGCGAAGAACAATAATTGCGACAGGTATCAGATTTAGGGGCCTGCAGAAGGGATTGACGCGAATGATGCTCCGAAATTTATCGAACATCTCAGTCAGCGGTTCCGATAAGACGGCGCGGCGCTGCGCGTCAAGGTCTGAGAGAAATGCACTCAAGACGAAGAAACCCACGAGCCGACTCGATGGTTTCACCTTCAAATATCTGGGCGGAGTTTCGAGCTACCGAGCTGAACCTGCGCCGCCCAACTTCGTCCCCTGTTCGTCCTTCTGCATTCACCATTCCCCTCTTAAACGTTCCACACCCAACAGAACTTCCACGGCGCAAACGCGTCACGGCGCTGGTTAATTTCAGAACGTTGCACCGACAGTAAGATAGCCACCTTTGCTTTTGCATCCACAGTAAGGTTCACTTCAGTTTTCCCGCTATGAGTTCAGTCCATCCAGACATTAAACTGACTCCAGACGCTAATATCGTATGCAGTACCCTAACCTGCTCAAGCATTTTAAAATATTATACAGAGCTAGTAAAGTTGAATTTAGAAGAAATGTGGATTCCTACAGTTACAGTATATAGAACCGCCTAATTTCACACGCACTTCCAGATATAGCGTACTATTGGTCGAACTAGTCATAACTACTAATTGAATCGACGTATCACCTATATACGAAAAATTACTATTATGTCAAAATGTGTCTCGGGTGCAACCTTACCAGTTCTGCACAGTACAAGACAGAGAATACCCCAAGAAGGAAGGGTAGCACTAGTCGATTGGTTATGTTCGTTTGATGTCAATGACACCAATCATGTCATTGGGCTTACATATTTTCAATTGTTCGTATAACTGTGATCTCAATGAATGTGGTACACTAGGCAGGTATATTGTTATGAGCATAGAGTTGAAAGCAGAGGTTAGATAGCCAATAGAGTTTGTTAGTTACAAACAAAACACTGCTAGCTTGAAACTGCGAAACTCGGCTAACGCTAAGGGCTACTGATGCTAGTTTGACTTCGTTGTTCTTATTACTATTTAATAGATACACTTCAACGAGCAAATCTGTATTGTTGTGAATTCTTTAATATTACTGCTGAAAGTTGCGTGTTGAATGCATTTGAACTGAATATTCTAAGTTGACGTTCAAAATAATTTAGGAGGTATATGAGTTATTGAAGTACATGTCAATCTAAAATACACGTTACTTAATTTAGCTGCTTGATTAATCTGCCATCGATAAGTGATTGTATCATATCGCTGCATTAGAAGAATCTTTCTGCGGATTCGCCCTCTTTCTGTCGACAGGTTCGCGGTCGGCCACACGTGTTCGAATATTGCTCGGAGAGTGTTAACCCTCTACTTCTCAAACAGGGATTTATAATCCTGATGCAGTTAGTGGTACCTAAGATAAATTTATTGAAACATATTTCTGCTGGACTGAAATATTAAAATTTAATACTCTTAAAAAAGCTGTATTATGATATTCACGTATTGAGTGAGTTTCATCGTGTATTGTAAATAAGATTTTTTAAGTTCTCTCTTTAGTTTCTTTTTTCTAAAGTACCTCGTATAATTTTTATATTTCCAGTAATTTTTTAAATATTTCCTGCGAAAATTTCAAAATATGTAGTCTTCAATAGATCCTTCCTTAACATATCTTTGAATACACCCTTCTTGAAAATTCCTTTTGTACGTATATAAGATATTTATTCGTCTGCCATTTATAAAACTTACAGGGTGTAACGTAGTACGTGGGACCCATTTCGAAAGCTGATTGTACACTTAAAAGGGATGACAAAAGTTCATCTAAATATATGCTTTACCTCTCTTCGTGTATGAGATCTACTGAATTTTATAAACAGATGATTTGCCACATTATAGTCAAGTAGCTAGGCAATTTTTAAATGAATGCCTTCTAAATAAGCGGATTGGGTGAGAAAGCCTCATTGCATGACCTCCTCGTTCCTCAGATATGAAACTATTGCATTTTTACTTGTGGGGACATCTAAAATCAGTTGTGTACGCAACATCTATTGAAAATATTGGAATACTAAGGTTTAGAATAGAGCAAGCTTTCCAAGAAGTTCGGGAAACACCGGAAATCATTAAAAGAATAATTAAATCTATGACAAGACACCTACAAACTTGCTTTGAATTGCAAGATGGTCATTTTGAACATCTCTTATAATAAAGTAACACAGAACCAATATAAAAAGTAAATGAAGAGAATTGAACTTCGAAGTTGTAGAATAAATTCGAGTTAAAGTATAATCATGGAGTATAATTAAATACAAATGATAAATTATTTGAATGATGTAACAGCAATCAAATAAGATAACATTTATTATACGTATAATTCTATCTGTTTCGTTAACATTATTTGTTTAATAAATAATTTTTGGTTAAAAATAATAATTCAATTTTTCTCAATACATACTGTGTTGAGTTGTCACTTTTGAAATACATGTATGATATACAGTGGTGGATCCAGAAGTCTTTCTTCGTAAGGGCGGGGATTTTTTCAAAATTTAATACAACATAAGAATGTTATAAAAAAGTCTAAAAATATGTCATTATTCTTGAAGGTAGGGAGGGGCGATCACGCCCATTGCCCCCCGCCCCCCTCCCACCACCGGATCTGCCACTGGTGACATGGTATAGGAAAGATATGTATTCGCGTAAGTCTTCGCTGTTTAATTATAACAATAGGCACATGCATGTCCTTTATTCACCCTCATGTACTTCAATGTTACGTGTACTTATGAAAGGCTCTTTCTTCCAGAGAGCACAAGCTCGCAATGCGTGGGTTGCGGTGGACGAATTCATGACCAGTGGATTCTACGAGTTGCTCCAAATCTAGAGTGGCATGCGGCTTGTCTGAAATGCGCAGAGTGTCAGCAATTTCTCGACGAACATTGTACCTGCTTCGTTCGGGACGGGAAGACATACTGCAAACGTGATTATGTCAGGTGAGAAATGATTGCCGAACTATTACGCTGCATTTCATAGCTATGGATGTATTCAAAAATTTATTTATTCCATATATCCATAATATAAGGGTGTCCCAAAACTGGTGATACAAGCGGAAAGGAGGTGATTCTACGTGAAAAAAAGTCGAAAATAGAGAATAAACTTTTTTGATATCCTGCTTCGTTTTCGAGAAAATTGATTTGGAATTTATAGTCGGGTGCCAGCGTACGAAAGGAGTTTTGGGTGCTTGAGCGATAGACTCTTGGTTTCACTGATAACTGCCTCTATGCTATTCTAAAAGCATTCTCCTTTCCCCGTTTATCCCTCAAACGCCTAAAACTATAGTTCTATATATGTACTTGTATGCGGTCAAAATTCAAAATCAATTTTCTCGAAAACGTAGCGTGATATCAACAATGTTTATTTTATATTTTCGTCTTATTTTCTCATGTAGAATCACCTCCTTTCCACTTCTATCATCAGTCCTAGGACACTCTATACTCTCGTTACTACGATAACGATTGAAATACCTATATCATATTTGAAATCATAATGGCAAACAGTGTTGTCTCAGAAAAAGATAAATTATATTCATTAGAAAAATGAAAAGCGAAAAGAAAATATCTTTCGTCATGCTATATTTTATACCTGGCTTCATGGTGTACTGCTGAAATTATTTTTTAGTTTGGATATATTTTGATATTGTTTGTTACCCGCAACAATTTTTTTATGATAATACTTTAAAAGTTTTCTATTGGATTCCGATGTAAAGAAGATACTCGTCATTTGAGCAAATGAATGCATATTCTGATCCCGGAGCCATGGCATCTGCCTGATGCGAATGACGACATTATCTTGCTGGCAAGTCCTGTTCACTTCTTTACTTTCATTCGTGATAAATAAAAAATGATTGTTTAATATCCGAATATAATCCTCACTATTCATTCTGGTCCTCGAAAAAGCTGGAAGTAGCATATAACTTACACAAAATACTGTTCAGACTATAAGATTATAGTCATGAAATTTCCATTTTGACAACTAGTAGTTCTCTCCGAAGATTGTACGAGTACAAATGATGATCATCGGGACCATTTAAAGTAAATTTTCTTTGACTGGAAGATTTACGTACATTACTAAAATGTGTGAGAAGTAGGTACCTATTCAATCGAAATGTTTGAACTTAATACGAAGTTAATAAATTCAAATTTCTTTACATTATTTGAATCGTGATTAATATTTCCGTCTAGTTTCTTTACTTCGAAGTAAAAGATGCCTTCATCAAAGTTTGTCTTTCTATGTGATGAGTAGATACTGCAGATGATATGTCAGTGTACTATGCAATGGAAGATTCGATCTAATTTCTGTAAGAGTCTTACTGCAGTCTCAAATCGAGACGAAAATTTCTTTACCTATATTTACTTGGATTTTTCAAAACATTTATAACATGTTCGTTTACTAATTTATCAACCGTACATTAAATACAGATTGTACATCAAATGTTGAAACGTCGAAATATTATTGAAATGTTCAAAATAGTATTCATGGAAAGACTCAAGAAGTCCAAAGATATCACTTTCTCTAGGCGCATATTAAATGTAGGGTGACGCAAAACCACGACGTGCTGAATTTTTGTAAATAACAAAAAAAATATGACAGCACACATTGGCATGTCAGAAACGCATTGCAGTTTTACAGTTTTGACGCAGAAGACTACGTCATCTTCAATGTGTGCCTAGCCTTTAAACATTTAATAGAATGACACTATTCTGATATTTTTTTCTGCTTACTCAAAGACTCTTTTCAGAAAAAGTTGTTTGCCATAACTTTATAATGCTGTTGCAATAAAAAATGATTCAAGTAAATATTATCTAATTTGGTAAGAGTTATCCGAATAACAAAAAGTTAATACCCTCTTTCCTTTTCTTCTAACAGTTGTCCGAAAAAATTGTCTTGCATCTTAAAAGATTACTACTCTTGAATCATTTAATTTAAAAACAAAAATTTGATATCTTCATTAGTTGCTGAGAAAAAAACAACGTTTTATTTGAACGTCTTTGTACAAGAATTGAAAATTTTAGAATGGTTTTTTAGTTGTGAAACAGAGTATACATGTACTCCAAGGAAAATCAAATAATCCTTGCCAGTACTTACAGTACTTACATAGGTATATAATGTCAAAATGACTTCGCACGCCAAAAAGATATACAGGCTGATAACGAAGTAAATATAAGTATTGGGAACTTAGGTAAAATATACTACTCTTGAAAATATGTTGTGAGATAATTATCGACTGCTAGGTTTCAACGCCAATATTATCAGTTACGGAGTATATGTCAATACACGATACGAAAATTCGACATCAGCAACATGATAAGTACGTGCAAATCTGCATCACTAACGGATCTAGCTCACAAATCAGGGAGATATGATGATTTCTGCATTGATGCAAGTTGCAAAAGGTGTCGATTTACTGATACCAGTCTGCAAATGTTGCAACTTACATCATGAAATCACGAAGAGAATACTTTACTTCGCATAATTTTTCAGCATGTGTAAAACCTTTAAGGATGAAAAAGAGTTATATAAAAATAAGAAATTCTTCCTTTTTGATAAACATACGTGTAGAACGTCCCATTTGAATCCACTCACATAAGCATTTTCGAAACTATAGAAGATACTGATAAATGTTTCAGACAAATTTGTATAGCTTTGAGGAGCACAAAATCCAATGTAAAATGTAGGGATTTCTTCCTGAGAGTACGCGTAGAGAACACATGAGGAGTAACTTTGTTTTCTTAAATGAAATTGTAGATACATATAATTATAGATACATTATAGATACATATAAATCTTATACTTTACATACTACTAATAGTATATCTACAATCGTTACTAACTTGAAAATAGTGTAACCAAATTTCTCGGGGTATGTGTGATCAAGAGAGAATGAGTTGCGGAACGAGTGCTGATTGGATGGATATCGAATGTGTAAGGTTGAGAGCGAGTGATAAAGGAATCAAAGAACAACACGAATTTGGAGAGCGAAGAGCATGTAAAAAATAAGATTTATAAGCAGAGTAATTTTCCTATGACAAATCTCTCACAATAATTAGACGATTTTTTAATTTAACCTTACTGTGGTACGTCAAACTGACTCTTAGCATTAGTGATGATGTATGTCAAATTAGCTCCGTATCACTACAATGACGTCAGACGTGACGACTTTCTATCAATTAATGGTGACTTGACGTCAAATTGATTCCGCATAAGTACTGTAAATGTTTACGTTTTTTATTCTGCCAATTATTAATCTTGTATTAAGATATATTGTTGCATTATTGTTAAGTGTATTGAAATAAAATTGATTATTATAATTGTATTAACAAAAAATACATTTTGTATATGAAATGTTATAAATATAATAAAATTATCTAGAAAATAACAAATAATAGCGTTTTAATATAAGTAGAATATACCTCTATCTAGGAATGTGTCAAATTGATATCACATCACTACTAGCGATATGCAAGTTAATTTGTCGTCAAGTCGCCACTAGTGATACTAACACGGTGGTCACCATGTGAAGGTTGAATGTAGGTTGTCAAGTACTTTGATATCTAAAAATAATTGCAAATTAATTAATTTTCTCTGTAAAATAATTAAAAACTCTTGATTACTAAGGCCTAGTTACAGGGGAGGATAATAGTACAACCTTTTGACATTATTGGTAGGCACTACATAAGAAAAAGACTGTAAAATAAATTAGAAATATACCTACCTACATAGGTAGGTTGCAAAATGACAACACTATGTACGTGAGGGTTAATTTTGTCGTCATGCCATGTTTAAAATATAAAACGGTGGACAGAAGGAAGAAGTCAAACTGATGAACAAAACTTTAAAATATTTATTATAAGCAAAATAAAAAGAACGTTAATGCTAAATTTAGCCTTCGATTATTAAAATGTTTGTGTATGAATATATCATAACATAAAAGCTAATAAAGCTAACATATCTACTGAACGAAGAAAATAATAATAATCTGAAATATTAATCAATATGAACCAGGAATATTTGGCAGTGCATAAAAGATTCGAAACTCTATGCTCACGTGAGCTCTGACCACGCTGAGCGTTTTGATGGTATGATTCCGTGCAAGTCGATCGTTGAAGTTGAAAAATGCCTTGCTCGTCAATTCACAGATGTGAATTCACAGATACCGTGCATTGAACGTCAGAATAAAAGGTGAAGAGATTACGCGATTGCCTTCACTTGGCGCACAAAATTTGGATAAGATAGCACTCACAACTCAAAGAATACACAAAATGCGCGCCAAGAAGTGAGGAAAAAGTACGGCGTGCCTTTGTCCCGCTCGAACGGAAGATCACACCGTAACGTTGCCTCTTCGATTGCACCAGGACGGACGAGCACATGTTTTAATCGACACTCGCAATCGATGTCCCTGAACGAGATCGCGGTCTACGGAAATAAAGATTGAGGACCTCGATTAGTCTTTAGCTAAGACTCTGCTTTTCATGGTTGGACGACTGGTATTTTCGAGTTCGATCTATTCTCAATTTTTGATTCTTTAAACATGCCAGGAATATTCCCAATGAAGAAGCACACGATTTCTTCAACTATAGTACTCCAATTTCCAACTTGGATTCATCGAGAAAACAGCGTGTGGAGCAAAAACGTAAGGGACTGAGAAAATAAACGCGCATGTATTGGTTACGCGCGAACAATGTAAACAAATAGAAACAAAGAGGACAGGAACACGTTTGACGGATTAACGGGAGTGAAACGACGAGACACGCCATCGCCAGTGGTAATCCGAAACGAGTGGCTTTTCTTTGAAAAGAAAGACTGGACTTTTTAAACTGGCAGCATTGATCGACGCGATCTCTCGCCGACAACCTGCGCCAAATATTTTTCTCTCTAGAGGACAGTCGGTTTATTTGTATTGGTCCGCCCGATGTCGAAATGCCACCGGAACGAAGAAGAAGACTGGCATATCCGGTCGACACAGATTCGCCAAGCAGGAGAGGCACCGATGACGATGGTTTGTTGTTTCTATTGGTTTATTCGGGAAGTCGAGACAACCGAGGAATAAAACGTTCCCTTCTGGGTGTTCTTTCGCGTAGATGTCTTCGAATGGATATAACTCTTCTAAAGAAAGTAAAGAGGCTTGATGCTAATAATTATTACTTTTGGTATTTAGTACATAATACTGCTACTTGGAACTATATTAGAGTTTTAACGTAAATGTGCACAATTTTTTTATGTCAATTATCCTGTATCAATATTGATTGATACGTTCTATTTTTCTCAAAATATTCACTTTTTTCGAGGCCGCAGGTACAATTTTTCAAATATGGCCAATTTTATTTCTTAAAAATAATTTGGTATGATGGAAAGCATGATAATCTGATGGAAGGAAAAAGGCATATTTTAATTCTGTCAGTTTTATCGTAGTCGTTTGTAACGTGTGCTGAAAAGGGTTTTAACGCCTGTATGATCTGTGAATTCATTGCTGTTTTTTACATTTTTTATACTAGTATTTTTGCTCAGCCACGTACACCTATTTAGCATGACTGTCACTCCAGTGTCATCACAAACCATCTTACAAAATCAGCAATTTCATATCGTGTGATCTAATAACTTCTTAAATACTGACCTAATAAATGTTTCATATAGTATAGAAAATTAGGTAACGCTTGGAAAAATGGATATGACAAAGTGATTTTTAGCTACGCGGAACAGAAATAGGAAAGTGTCACAACTGACGGAATTTTGTATACTTACCATATAAAATTAAGTTGTAATGTTTTGAAAATTATTTTTCATTTTGACCAATTTAGCATAACTATAATATGAATCTTGTATAACTGAAACTGTATTATATTCTTGCAAATATACTTTATAACGTTTCTGTTTAATCGTAAAAAATTAAATTTAAAACAATTTAACTGTTATCACGTTCGTTGCCGATATGTGAACAGACGACGGATACCTGATGCCGATCGGAGCTCCTGCTGCGCCGACTGCGAATGTGTTAATTAAAAATTTGGGTTACATACTACCTATCATTTAGTTGTTGCTAAATAAATATATTAAGAGAAATTAACTTATACGTTGTAAGAAATATAAAAAATAAGCCAAAATTTGCACACGAAGTTTGCTTTCTTATTATTATATAATTTTGGCTTAATAATTTATACACTTTTACTTATTTAATTATAGCTTCATCGTATTCAGATCTTAATTATTCCTAAATTATTCACGGTCACTCATCAAATTAAATTAACCTATCTACACCTTTATTAATAAATTTTGGCAATTTAAGCGATGCCATTAACGAATCCAATTTACTTTGTAGAAATTGAACGAAATGTCACAAACAAATACAATTCGAAAACTAATAATTGTTTTACTGAAAATATAAACTCGATTTTGCTGAAATATGCGCCTACGGATAACATAATGTACCTAAATGAAGATGCTAAATAGAATTTATGGACAAGTTGCAGTAACTTCAGTTTCGGTCAATAAAGTATTTCGAGTGTCAGTTTGATAAAATCACAATTCAAAACAAATTAAACAATTCACAATACAAATTACACATATTAAAACAAATTTTAAAGATTTATTTTTACTGAAGACGTTTTATATAGGGTGTCATTTAACTTCTTCATCTGACTTTACTTGTGTACTATTTGTTATATATAAAAATGTTTCAAACAACAGTTGTTTAGTGTCAAATAGGGCTTACGATATTTACAACGTTAGTGTACTATGCTTACAATGTTAGTTTTTTGTTTTTTCGATTTTTTGTCGAGATACAAAGGTTATCCTGAGTTTTGTATTTGTAATGCGTAGCACTTTTATACCATGCAAATTGAAAGAGGCGTGACTGCAGGGTAGAAAACTACTACATATAGGTACATGGGATCGAAAATTAATAATTACAGATACACGGTCCCTCATAAAATGTAGTATTATCTAGTAAGAGGTAATTCTGCATGAAAAAATAAGTCGTTAATGAGGAATAACATTTTTTTAAATAACGCTTCGTTTTTGAGAAAATCGATTTTAAACGTGTCAAGAATGAGTGAACCTGACTTCTAGATAATGATGCCCTACCCATCGATTATTATGGAAATATAGGTTTATTCATTTATAATAGGTTAATCGTATAATACATTTTTATGTACCTTTAGGTATAAGATAAAAAATTTAATTTTATAGGTATTTGAATCGCTATTCCTGATATAGAATTTATATTTTTAACAAAAAAAAATATTGATTGAAAGGAAATTTTTCCTTCAAAACTGAGAATATAATGAAACATCACAATTTAATCGTCAGTATCTGAAAAATAAAAATACACCTGTTTAACTTAGAATCACAGGTAACTATACGAGAGTTATTCCAAAAGCTCAAAATCAAATTATTGTTGAACCTCATAATCTGTAACTGAAATCTCTTGATAGATTTTTAAAGTGTTGTACCTAATTCGACGACCAGGAATGTACTGTATATAACAGCCAATTTCTTCTAATTATTAGATTACTGTAATCAGAGCTATTAATGACCTTGTCATGAAAAAATTGAATTTACAGTGAATTACTAAGGATCGAAATTTGTTCCAGACTATTCGGTACGAAGTGCGACAAATGCAGCGAGTGTTTCAGCAAGGATGACTACGTGATGAGAGCGAAAAGCAAGATTTATCACATAAAGTGTTTTCGATGTTCAGCATGCATGAGGCAGTTAGTACCTGGTGATGAATTCGCTTTGAGACAGGATGGTCTTTTCTGTAGACATGATCACGACGTTCTTGAAGGTGGGAAACTCTGTTCAGGACCTGGCAGCGTTCCTGGAAGCGAAAATAACAACAATGCATCCCTCATGAATAATAATCATCATCTGCATCCCAATGATGGTTCGATATCAGGTAAAAAAACCACTTTTCCTCATTAATTTTGTGTTAAATAGGAAAAACAAAGTCCTATTCAATTGACATTTTAGGTTACGCCATCAGAAGGTACAAAAAGATATTAGAGTTCTTTCTAGAGATCCTATAATCAAATCCACTTTTTAAACAATTAAAATTTAGAAAATTTGTTTACATAATTAAATGCATTATTAAAAGTATATATTATGGAAATAGTTGTTGAAATATTGTAAAAATTATGTTTTGCATCCTTAATTTTACAAGGTACTCTACCACCCTAAACATGTACGTTTGTCGAGAAACTACGTGCCGAATAGTTTTGGTATTTCTATACGATAGTAAAGTTTCATCTTCTATAACACTTATAGAAGGGTCGAAAGTTTTAAACAACTAAAAGTACCTTTTAATATCGTACTTCGTTCTAACAGATTGTGGCAAGTAATTGCCACTACGATTTTTTTGGCATTTCTGATAGTAATCGAACAAAAAAATGTTTCGAGTAAAAGTTAGTTAGCTTTCAATCGACTACCAGTTACAGTAATTCAAAGTTTCCAAGAAATGTTTTCTTTCAATCAAAAATAAAGCTCATCTTGATTTTTTAAATGGTAACAATATATTTTCACATCATAATGTTGTAGCTAATGCTAACCGATGAATTCAATGACCTGGTATTTATAAAGTGGAAGCATTATCGTAAAAAATTAATTTGCTTGAATGAAATTACACTATTAATTATATACTCGTTACAAATAGAACAGAACTAGCGTATGTAACCCTTATTGTTGTGTTGCTATTATATGCATGTACGTAGGTAGGTACGCCATTCACATACTGTTCTTTTTCTCGCGATATACCATTTCTACACCTATTCTTTCTACATACCTATCTTCGTGTCATGCATATTTCATAATTATTAGTTTTAACCGATAGTTATAAGATACCTACTTTTTTCATTTTATTATAGAATATTACAACTAACACGCACATTTTCGTACTTTTATAAAAGTTTACCGTCAATTCAAACTATTTTTGTTGATATTAGAATAAAACAACGACTGATTCTAATTAGTCTATATGATTCTAATCAATAAAATTTTTGGGTACCAAAGAAGGTTCACAAACCTCCAAAGTAGATAAAAGAATAACACTTTAATTCACATAACAACTAGCTGGTTTACTGTCATTGTCAGTGGATGATGCAGAACGGGTTGCTTTGGATAGGGTCCTAACAGTAGCGACTGGATACTCGAAAGACAAAATTTGTTCGATAATGTTTGAAAGGTCAATAGCTCGAAGCAACAAGCTCTAAGAAGCGGTTTGACACTCTAGAGAGTTAGCAGATCGTTCCAAAGTAGACGAGATTCTAGCGGTAGCAATTGGATTCTCAGAAGGAATGGATTTTGTCTGAAAGAAACTTATTTGGGCAGCCGACAATTACTTTATTCTGTAATGAAACGGGGAAATCGCTCACAGGTTATGAGCTAGCTTGTAACTTAACTAGCAATTTATCGCTAGGTTTGAGCAAAAGTAGAATGATGGAATATAATTATTTGAACTTTAGAAAGTTTTATGTATTTTCTTATACATCAACCAAACGTGCTGTAAAATTCGGACCACTCTTCTAACACACAATTACTCCGAGATTAGAGCACTACTCACAATGTAAACGTACGTACATTTAAAAACAATGAAATAATATTTGATCGAACCGAAAGCGGAGAGTGAGCAGACCGTGATTGTATCGATAGTGTGGTTCGACTAATTGTTTACTCTAATTATTTAAAAAAGGGGCGATCTGATCGATTTTGATGACCTTAAAATATGTTATCTCGATCATCATTGTATACAATTTGTCTCTATATCTGTATGTTACTGCTATTCGGTTTTAGTTTCTGAGATTTCAGTTCTACTCGTAACCTTAACTTACAACATGTTATGGTTATAGTATTTAATAATCTGAGTAATATTTTTTTACATATCATAAACCGTGTACATAAACATCGACTTTTCTTTACAAAACAGAAAAACCATCAACTTCATTAATTTTTTTACAACTTTCTCATCACATTTATCATAATTATATAGCCTCCTTTGCAAGTGAAAAACTTTAGTGTTTAGAAATTTGCGGAATTGGAAATTTAAAGATTTGAAAATTTGAAAACGAATTAGATTATGTATGAGAAAAACATCGAATCCCTGAGTGACTCAGCTTTGATATGCTAAGAGTTAAGACAACTCTAAGGTATGATTCTGACCAGCGGGTTTTAAGAAACGAAACATGATTGGACGGTAGTATCGTAACTTTTATTGCAGAGGCGAATGAGCGTAACTTACTTGTGGATTACATTGTCTGGACATGGACTATCAGGACACAAAGGGTAAATTTGCAAAAGGGTATCAGCTCGAGGGGAAACTCAAAGGGCTCTCTCAGTATAAGGGTGTTGTGTTAGGATCACGGGGTTATAATTAGGTGTTGATAATTGAAGCTGTTAAGACCCAAGAGGCTTGACCACCTTCCTGCTGCCCAGCAGGATTACGCAGGATTAGAGTTCTTCGAGCTAGCCACTGTAATAAGTGGACACATATCGACTGTATAAGGTTGGATTAACTGTCGCATGATATTTCTGTGGATTAGATAATAATCTTATTACACAAATTTCTCTACTATCATGTCATAATATGCTGCAGAATTAGTAGATGTCACATATCTAATTACATCTTATCATACTAAGAGATCATAAGACTTCTAAAACGTCCAAAATTTAAATATTTTATGGTTTGAAAGTTCAAGAGTAGGATATGTAAGAAATTGAAAATTTGTAAACTTTAGAAATTGAAGATTTGGAAGAAAAGTGTTCGCGTTAAAGGACTGTTGATGTCCCTGAGCGAATTCAGCTTCGCATAATAAAGGTTAAATCAGTGGTTATTTCAAAAAAATATGTTATAATATTTTAGATATTTTTTTTATATATCTTTATAGAATTCGCTTATGATTATTTGTAGAATGGTATGTTATTTTTTAATAAAAAATGGGCAATTAGTTTATCATTTTGTAATTACAAATGTATGCAATATAAAATTGATGTGCATTTTCATAACCAAATTTTTAAATTCTGAGTTAGTTATAATAATTTATAAGTTAGTTAAAATAACGATAATTTAACAGCTATTGTTAAGCACGGCGATATTTTACTTTATTATTTTATATTTACATTCAAGTTTATTAGTACATTTCAAGATTTTTCTTCAATTTTCTTCATTTCTTTAAACAAAGATAATAGACATTATCCACTGTCCAAAATATAAAGAAAAAGGCGTGGTTAGTTTTCAGACTGTTAAAAGGTTAAATAGTAAACAAAGATTTGTTACAATATAACGTGTTTGCAAGTGTCAAGGAGCATCTGATCTAGACCCAAACGAAGTCAAAGAAAAATATTCGTAGTATGACTCATGGTGAATCGTAACTTAATAGTCGTATTTATACAATATGATGTAGTAGAGTAAGTCCGGGATAGTTCGACTACCGAGAGAGATCGGCCAGTGAGAATAGTTTAAGACTGATGCAAGAGAAGGCTCTGTGTCTCATGTACCAAAAAAAACAAAAAAAAAAAAGGAAAAGAAATGAATCGGTCTGTTGTCGATTTCGCATTGACAAATAACACATCTAACCGTGTTCATATAACTTGTAACTTACTCTTAAAGTCTAAAAATTTGAAAGGCAGGTGAATTTTTACACTACTTCGATATCAGGGGATATAATAAGTATAAAACTGCAGTACGACTATAGTAATATTCATATTCGTTTTTATTTTATGTTAAAAAGGTAGTCGATCATTCCTGTGATTCTGGTATAGTTCGACCTCATTAGATTCAGGCAACAGAAACCCAGGTTTACAAGAAAGCGACTTATGGTTTCAAAAGTGGAACGAAAAGAAGTGCGTGGGATGCGAGGAAAACTATTTCAAAAAATAATTTTAAATGTTTGAACTACAGCCATTGATTCCATGATGGATGCGAGAATGTATACGATTTATGTGGAAAATTAGAGGAGAAAGAACATACCAATTCATTTTCTCAGTTATTATACTTTTTGTAAACTACACATTTTATTTTCTTCTTTTTTTTCGAGGTAGGTTCCACCCCTAGTGGGCGGGCGCTCTAACCCCTACATGCGGGTGAGACCGCCCAGTTGAAATGTCAATGTCTTTTATTGAAAATGACAATAAATATTTTAATTTATCGCGAAGTATAATTGATGTAAACACTACACTGCTTGAACATTGCTCTAATTTTCTCAAAACAACAAAAATATGAAAAAGACAACAAAATGACGATTTTTTTCAAAAAGTGGTCGAATTATTACGGACTTACCTTATCATTAATTCGTTGTCTAAGCACGATTACGATGAATTATATTTAGACGGAGAGTCTAGCAACGCAAGTCATAACGCCGTTTGATTAGTGAGTGCTGAAAGTTCTGTATACAGTAGTGTTTCTAATAGGGTTGATTTCTGACGCTGCTACCTACGTCTGCGTCCAACAGACACATTGTAAAAACTATGAAAAACCAAATGCTGTAGGTCATATGTATATCGAAAACCGTCGTGTATGTTTCGACGCAGACGCAGTCCGCAGCATCAGATACGCGTATAGAAAATCCTGCCTTAATCCTGTGACAGCGACGCACTCTGGGGATGTCATACTGCGCGTGCGGATTGCTGTTCGTCCTCAAGCGAAGGATCAGCATCGACTGCCTATAGGTTATAACGCCTATGCATATATAAGGAAGACTTTCGACAGGCGCCTATAGGCGTTGTACGCAGTGAAAGGGTTAAATTGATGCGATTTGGCACCAACAGCGTCAAATATTTGGTTACAAATTTATTCAGAATGTAAGGCTTTCAAGTCAAATTTTTCTGAAAAAGTGTAAGAACGTGACACAAGAAATAGGTGGTCGTTTTTTCTTAAATACCACATAAGCAATTTCGTGACTGTCGCGCGCGACTATTGCAATAGCTAACGAAAGTATATTCAAACTTTACGTTTACGAGATTCAACATACGAAATATGTATTTTACAGTGGTGTTTGAGATAATATAGTGTATAAAACATGAAGGAAATCTTATGCGAATATCAGTAAAAGTAAGAAGTAATTGATTGAAATACATATCTACACAATATTCACAATGGGTTCATTATAAATGCTCACCATCATAGCCGGCTGT
Organism: Calliopsis andreniformis; assembly: GCF_051401765.1. Lineage (NCBI taxonomy): Eukaryota > Metazoa > Arthropoda > Insecta > Hymenoptera > Andrenidae > Calliopsis > Calliopsis andreniformis. The sequence goes on from NW_027480457.1 coordinate 2,815,509, forward strand.
AGTAGCTATGTTGAACTAAAAACAGAGATAAATAGAGCCTGCAATGCTGGGTACTTTTTCTATCGAGTGCAAAATCAGACTCTCACAGTGTTGCTCTTTTTTGTTCAGCATTGCTAGTACTAGAGTCGGCTGTGGCATCATGAATGACTAACAAAAGTATTCGGTCACTCGAAAACTGTTGGTGATTTTTCATATATCTCAATCTTGTATGTAAACAATAAAACATTTAGTTGATCTTAAACTGATCTTAAAATTGTACACTGTAATAATGAAATAAACATTGAATACGTCAGAAGCGCAAATATGTAAATGAAAAACAATATACAAATTAGGAAGCGATGGAAAATCATATAATGAAATCGTATAATTTCTAAATAGGTGTAAATTTACAATAAACTACATCATAATAACGTTAAAAACTGAAGGAATTATTGTGGACAAAGCTCGTTCGCGTCGCTTAGAAGCGCTAATGGAACGAGAAGAGAAAAGAATTTATTTTGCAAAATAAACAAAATTGCCAGTTCCGCTTTGAAAGTATCAAATACAGTACAACATCACATGATGATGTCAAATATGACATATATAGTTGGTTATTTCCGTAAATATTAAAAATGAAAACAAAAAAAAAATGTTTCAGACAGAAGTTTTATGGTATCAAAGAGCACATACTGTAATGATAGCAATTTGACCTTACGATGGCCTTGGAGAGCCCTTTGAAGATTACATTTCAATTTTTAAATGGAACCCTATATTTTTGATTGCATATTCTTGTAGCAGATACGGAAACGTTTTCAAAACATTGCTTAGACATGCATTTTGCGTAAGCCATTGTTGAGTTATTAACTTTTAAAATTGGCGTGCCGCCGGTACAGCGTTACCCGATATAACTGTTACAATAAACAAAACCGTTCAATTGTTTTTCGTCTAGAAATACACAGAGCCTTACCGAGCAACTTCTTCGGTGATGTGCATCGGGTAACGCTAATAACGGCGCCATGTCAAATTTAAAAGATAATAACTCAACAATAACTTATGCAAAATACATACATGGGTAATGTTTCGAAAACGTCTCGATATCAGCTACAAAACTACGCAACAATAAATATACGGTTCCATTTAAAAATTTAAATGTGACCTTCACAGAGCTCTTCAAGGTCTTTGCAAGGTCAAATTGTTATCATCATAGTATGTCTCCTTTGATATCATACAACTTTTGTCTGAAACATTTTTTCTCATTTTTAATATTTACAGAACTAACCACTGATGTAAATTTAAATCGGACGTACTGTATACATATGTATATATACATTTACATTTTATATACATACATACATGACTGATAGCGGGTCTATAGGGAAAAGCCCAACTTGTATTCTCTATGTAGCATACCAAGGAAGAGAGAGTATAGGCTCCCGAAAAGTGATGTAAAAGTAAAACATGGTACTTCGTCTTTCTTTTCAATGCCAGCTTGAGCCCTTGTCCTACTTATCGTAAAATAAACTCAACGTTAGCTGACTACGCCGAATTCTCGAAAATGATGGGAATAGTGGCCGAGTTTGTACAGAATAGTTTCAGCGAGGTTTACAGAAGAAATTTTCTGTAAATCAAAAGAAGAAATGATATTTCGCATAAAATTATATTAACAAGGTAATATTTTCGGGGAGAAAGTCACATTCTCATTGTTACATGAATGTAATATCTTTAGCTCGGATGATTAAAATTACGTACAGAAAATAATAAATACAGAAATAATAAAACATGGAGATGCCTCTGTTATGGCGTGGAGTGGCGTAACAGCTAATGCCACGAGTTTAGTGTTTATCGATGGTCTACTCAGTAAATGTAAATTTTTGAATACTTATTTTAAACAACAATCTTAAAGACACTGCCTATCAATTGAGATTATTGAAAGACTCCGGTTTCAACAGACTAGCAAACCAAATCGTAAATCTTTGAGCGTGAAAAAGGTTTTTGTATAATATATTATACACATTGAACATTAATTATGTGAAAACAGATGTTGACAGAGAAAGCACAGACTTCTATACGTATAATACACTAGATTGCTAATTTCTGTCTGGAAAGCGTTCTAACTTTTATGTGCCGATGTTGGTACATAGAGTAAAGCGCATGCGCGGCGAAAAGGGACAAAAGAACACATATTTCTATATAATGTAGAAGTATTATATAGAAGTCTGTGCATGTGATACTTACAGTACTTTCGCGTTAGTTGGCCATGGTTCGAAACCATGGGAGGAGATAATTTCAGGATTTATTTGTAACTTTTATTCGTTAATTTTTATTTTTAAATTCTATCGTGATTTCGAATAATTTAGTCATCTTTCTCTATGCGACGTTTTTAGTTCGTACGTTACATAAATAAATGCTTTCATGTATAAAGCACGATAATGTTATGGCTTGCATTTTGTTTTGAGATTTCAATACTAAGTGGAGGTCATGATTTTGAACGTGTACATGTGTAATTAATCTTAATCTGTGTTTGAATCCGTATGGTGTTTAATACACGAGTGCGCTTGCATTGACATGTATGTATATTAATAAATATGTATTAACATATTAAAATTTCAATTTGTGTGATTGTTAATAATAAAATACTCAAGTATTTAGATACATTTACCCAATGATTATTCCACGCCAAATCGATCGCTTTTTTCCTTTCGATGCCTGAAGTTCAAACTGGTATATATATGATATTCAGTCATCATTCTGCTGATTTCGAATTTCTTTAAAAGGTACAGGCTTTTGAATTTTACGATTGTTATACATTTTCGTAAAAATGGGCTGAAAATAATAATTTTTATCTTGGATACTGTTCATCGTATTTAGGTACTTCAATTTTTATGTTGCTTAAGAAGGATTGGCCTTTCTGAATAGGTGTCTTTATATTTATTATTATATATTTTAGTACACGTGTACCAGTGTATTAAAAATTACACGTATTAAAACACGGATACATTCATTGTACATATGTTTTCTACACATGTAAAATAGAAATCTGTAGTACTAACTACTTCTCTCGTGATATTTAACTTGTAGTCTAGATTATAAATTAATGGAAACGAGTCGTGCATATAGCGCGTATAGGAACCGTTGTCCATTTACAAAGGTGAAATCAGCAGAATGGTGACTTAATAGCACATGTAGGCTACATCATATTTCATTTTGAACTAAATCCCAGGCATCAAGAGGAAAAATGCGATCGTTTTAGCGTGGAATAATCCTTGGGTAAATGTGTCTTAATACATGAGTATTTTATTATACATTAACAATCACACAAATTGAAATTTCAATATGTTAATACATATTTATTAATATACATACATGTCTATGCAAGCGCACTCGTGTATTAAAGACTATACGGATTCAAACACAGATTAAGATTAATTACACATGTACACGTTCAAAATCATGACCTCCACTTAGTACTGAAATCTCAAAACAAAATGCAAGCCATAACATTATCGTGCTTTATACACGAAAGCATTTATTTATGTAACGTACGAACTAAAAACGTCACATAGAGAAAGATGACTAAATTATTCGAAATCACGGTAGAATTGAAAAATAAAAATTAACGAATAAAAGTTACAAATGAAAATGAGAATCAATTTCGCACTGATAAAAGTTACAAATAAATCCTGAAATTGTCTCCAGCTTCGAATAATAAATAAAGATAAAATGTGTTTCGTTTTAGTTTGCATTTGAATAATTTTTTGCCCATCTCTGTCCCGAAGACTACTTCTAGAAATTCCGAGTGTATTTTTTCTCCGAATCGTTCGTCTTAAAATGGATACATAGGTAGAGTAATAAAGAATGAGTGCGAATGAGATATCGATATAGGACATAATAAGTAAAGGGTCTCGTTCAGAGAGGTCACGGTTATTTACTTGAAATTCGTCACGCTGAAGACACTTGGCGATGTCACTTCTAAGAAGTGGTGGGGATAGCGAAAGCCACTGTCCTGGGGAAATTTCAGTCAACTAACCTGGAGTCACTGTACTATGTATGTATAGGTATCTATTGTATACATGCTTACCCTTTTTCGACGCGCATGCGCCAGTTTAGTACATTACTTTCTGGGTACATTCGTTCTGCAGCTACATACATAGTATGATGTGATATTGATAGTATGCAGTGGGTTACAACGCCAATTAAGAGAAATTATCAATAGCAAAGTGGCACCTCAAAATATCAGCGCAATATATGAAACCTTCGAATACATTCGTTTTGGTATGTGTTTGTAATAAATATATTGTCAATACTTCGTTGAATTATTTTTTAATTTTACTAATATAATCTTGGGACTTCACCCTTGCTATAAGTATTGTATTGTTTAGAATACTCCGGTTTGACATACATACATGTTGCTCGTGTTAAAAAGTCGTAAATGGAAGCGCTCGAATATTTTCGTTAGCCGCTGTGTATTTTTCCACAGAACGTGTTGCGTAGTTTCATGGAAATCGTTGTGGGCAAAAAGCTCCTTTTTCAATGTCCGAATCAGCAAGCCACCAGGCAGCAGCGACAGCAGTGGATTGACAACTCTTTACCGATATGCTAAGGTGTCAAATGTAGCACCTCTGTGCCAACTACCGTGGCACATAACTACGCACAATAACATTCATTTCTTTTTTTTCCTAATAAAACTTTTTACTTCTGTTTTTACTTCTCTTTCGGACACCGTAAGAACCGTAAGAACCGTAGGATTTTGTTTAATACCTTTTTACATATCCTCTTACCGTTCGCAAATAGTCGATTTCATGCAGCTACTGAATCCTTCCGAAGGACACCGTTGAGAAAACTGGATCCTGATTTCGACACGAATTATTACTCGTTAATTGGGAGTTAATGAAATTCGACGCTCAACAGGTTTCGCTGTTTCACCGGTTGAAAAGTGCCCGAAAGGTTTGCGATTCCTTTTTTTGCGCTTGGTTTCTTCCAAGTTCCAACAGTTCTTTGCTGAGCGGTGCAACTGAAAAAGGAGTCGAATCTGAAAATTTTTTAATTCTTCTTAGATTTCTTTTAATTTCTTAGAAAAATTCCACGTAGATTTTGACTTATACGTTCAAAAGGTAATGAAATATATTAAAATGTATTGAAAGATGGAGTATAAGTCGTTATAGTTTACAAATGCAAAGGATTCGTTGAAGATTAAGGACAGGTTTTAACAAGTATAAAAAAAAGCATTATCAATACTTTGATCGCCTTAAAATTAATGAAAATTGCATGTAAGGGAAAGTGACCTATATTGTACCGACCTCCTAAATTGTACCTCACCAACATTTTTGTCATTGATAAATATGTATATGTATGATTTGTGTCAAGTAGAAACAAAATATTTCCCGTTGAAGTTTTATTTAATTCAAATTACAGACACATAAAAGAATCTGATAGATTTGATATAATTTTTAATGAGTTTACTTTGATTGATTATAATCTAACAATATCTACACTTATAACCGATGTTTTTGAATTTTTCTAAAACTAGTATTATAGAATATTTTACATTTATATTATTATATATACATCATATTCATTATAAAGGTCAATTCGAAACTTATTAATAAATTGAGCCCCTTTTCCAAAGCGAATCATCAAAATGTGTAATATCAGAAATGTGTAAAAAGATATTAAACTATTTGGTAATTTCCATACTGGAAATTATTCTTTCTAGAATCTTACCTAGTAGTCTTTCAATATTCCTCACTGAGGTACGATATTTTTCGCGAGCTAAAGTACAATGTCCTGTATCACTTTGGCAATAGTACGTCATTTACTTACTATTTTACTGCGCATATAAACATTTTGGAAATAAAATCAGTCTAAAAGCTAAGCGAAACTTTATCATCATTTTTCAATATGGTTCAGTTCAGACTCATGGTACCTTCGACAATTTGTATCTCTGTGACGAGTAAAATACGACCAAATACAAAGACCTAAGCTTAAATACTTCACGATCAAGATCAATGTTGCGGAAATTTTCTTTAATAGATCTCCACCGATCCAGGTAGTCATGATATAATACTTTTATACACCCCATACATACACACTTATTAATCATTTAATTTTCTATTTAATGTACAATACCTCTATAACATGACTCTATGACTGAATTAAAGTTTCTATTAAATATAACTTATTTAGATTTGACAAATTAGTAATAATTTCTATAAAATATAATATAAAACTTCTATTTTTGAAACAGTCCAATAACTTAAATTCTTTTGTTTCATTTTTAGATGAATTTAATATGGAACCGCAAATTTTACTTTATTACTTACAATTTTTGTTATGGCATGTCTTGTATACGAATCTTTTATACACAATTGTAATAGAACATCCTTATTATTATAATCTAAGAAAAAGCTTTATACTGTCAATTACATAGTGTTATTATTAAGTATTATAATTAAAACACACCATATAGGGAGCTCTGTCTTCTTGTAAAGAATAACTATTTATTTTCATATGACTTATTAACATTGACGTTAAACTAGGATCTTAAGTTGTTGAACAATAACTTCATAATGTTGTTTGATTCTCCATTTTAATTTCATAACAGTTGTTATAACTAGTTTAATTATCGAAACCGATTGCTTTATTAATTGGTACTCTGATTACCGAGGTTCTGTTATAAAATAAGTTCAGTTATTTTAATGTAGGTACGTATATTTCAGCAACAGATTGAAATATAACGTTAACTGGTTTTTGATTTCATTTCTGAATATGAGTGACAAAAGTTGTAAAATGTAGACTTGTGATCGTAAATGAATAGATAATTCCTTGTGCTTAAATTCTGTTACATACTTTATGATTCAAAACATATTAAACATTCCAATGTACGTTTATGTCTCTTAAGAATACCTAAATTCTAATAACTAAACAAGCTCCTAAATGCGTTTGGAATGTGAAGAATTCTGTATTGAAAAATTTTTAAATATTGCGCTTAATAGTTTCCATAAATCGGATCATCATTCTGAATTAAATAACCGTAGTTACACGCGTAATTATTCATCTTCTATGTTCGATTTAAAAGTAGGCTACTGGTCCCTATTTTTTAAATTAATTAGTAGATATCCCGAGTCGTTAATTTTATTTGCTCAACTGTATCAATTCTTTAATCCTTTCTCGCTTTTCATATTTCATAATGTTTTAATAAAAATAGAAAAAAGGAATTTTGTATCACAACTTTAGAAATCCTTTGAAACTTTGAACACTTTAATGTACTTGTCCATCATTGTCTACCCCTGTTAATGTGCTTATAAAACAAGTTAATAAACAATTTCACTGATGATATAAGTATATATTACAGAAGTCTGTATTAAAAAGAAGATAAGAGTTGCTATATATGAGAAAGTAAAATAACGGTTAGAACATTGATTCGAACAAGGTCTTAAAGTTTCGCGGTATTACTGGACTCACTTTGAAAAATAAGAAATTTAAAATCCTTATCTGATTCAAATTATACTTTTACATAATTTTATATTTTATACAATGTACATTATACATATTATTTATCAATTTATTCACTTCAGTTGAGTAAGCTTTCCTTAAAGTTTTTGATAAAATGTTCAAGTCAATCTCCCGAAATTATAATTCGCTTTATATAAGAAATAATATAATTAAATAAAAAATGTACTATACATAGATCAAAAGCTTGGATCTATGCCCGCTTTGCACACGACTATTCAGTTGGATGATGCAATTACGATAAAAATATTCTCTAACTCACTATACAATCTCATCGATGGCCAACAGTCTTGAAAAGAATTTTACAGAAGTTGAAGAACTTCGAGTAGCAGAAGCTAAAGTTCTCGATCGTATTCGATCTCACGAATGACCTTTTCAACGGATCTTCGATCTTCCTCGTTGTGCCTAGCGGCAATTGCAGAATCACATCCAAAGTTTGTTCACCGATAATATTGTCTTTGCCCTCTCGAGTTGCTGGCAAAGCCTCCGTCTTCGAGTTTTCGCGTTTCCATCTGTCATGTTGAATCACTATCCAGGTCTCCCATTGGTCAAAGCAGAATGGTTCACAGGACCGTTTGGAACGATAGTCATATTCATTCTGTTCAACACATTCTTGATTTAGTTGTGTTACTTTTCACAGAAAAGGTAGTTTCTTCAGAAGCACTTTCAAAAAGCCTTGTAGATCTAAAGTGTTGGTCACAAAAGTGTTCCTGCTGTAGTCAACCCGTCATCATGGAAGTGTAAAATTAAGTTCTTGTTTTTTTCTACGCGTTACCATAGTTTAACTAATCATTGATAAACGTTGCTTGGGGAAAGAATATTAGTTGCTCTGATGACTGACAATATCGCATTGGTAATCCTTCAAAGAAATATAATGTATGAATTAATAAACAGTTTCATTTCTCGAGCGAGAAAAGAATTAGTTGCCTGACAGATAACAAGTTTTTATGTTCGAATAAAGTAAACTTCACTCAACCCTCGGTTTCGGTAGTAAAAATATAAAGATACTCTAACTGGCGACATATATGTATTATGTTAAACAATATACATATGTACGATAAATTTCCACTACCGGGTCTTATTGGTCAGAAGGGAAGAGGCCACACCATATCTCACATACATTTCCGCCTTTAGCGTATTATTGGCTGAAGCGATTACGCACATTAACTGGATCGAGGAACCTTTCTTGGTTCTGTGCCGTGCTAGGCCGAAATTTCATTATATTATTTCATTATTTAACTCTGGAATAAAATCATTTTTTATTTTGTTTCTTATTTGATCAACTATTTATTTAAATACTTTCTGAAATACTCAATACGGGTGTCTTTCTGACTAACTATTCTTGAAAGCAAACGTGGTTATATTGTAAAAATTCTCGAATTCTAAGTTTAATAATTAATTTTATTCTGGATTGAATTGGCAAAGCAAGGTAATTTAGTTTAACAACCTCTCATGTAAAATTGTTTGTTATTTTATTTAAGAGAATTAATTCAAATAAACAAGTAAATGAAAATAATTCATTTGAATTAAACAATACCTTCTATGTCTTATATTTGATAAACTTTCTTCTACTTATAGTTCATATTTTTTAACTCTGTAATAGAATGAATTAGGTACATTAGCATGGGTGTTGAAGAAGATGTTATTTTTACTAAAGAAAGTATTCTTGAAAGAGGAAGAGCGTTGATGCAATTTTTATTGCAGTTTTAATACTGAATTGCTTTGTTTTACACTTTAAAGCAGGTTCGTTAACTTCTTTTCAAATATTCAGAACTGGGCTCACTTTGAATCCTCCAATGACGATGTGGAGTCCTATATTGTAAATTATATCTACAATAGTTCTCTTAATAGGCCTGTTTTAGTTGAGTTACATATTATTGAAACATAGTATAATTTTGACCGAATTATAGCCATATAAGTGCTGAGCAATACATTATGATCAACCCCCTCCCCCCCTCCAATTATTAGCTGCTGGTACATTCATAACGTTCAATCGATGAGAACATTCACTTTTTAACTAGTTAATATGTTGTTTTCGCGTAAATTTTTTGTCAAAGACAATGACCAATAGTTTGACTGAGTTACACTGCTTAATTTCAGAGTTATCAAGAAATAATTCGCTATTTACACTTTATTGAGTTCTGTTGAATACGATGAATTCGGTTTTTGATTTTTAAATTTTGAATCCCGTGTTTTTGGACCAATTTTGTAATTTATTAAGGTTTTCTTGTAGAATACTCTGAGTGGTCCGGGAGTGTTTCCTTTTACATGTAATTATAAGATCATCTGTATATAGAAATGCATTAACTGGGGGGAGATGGCTGATATAACGTTCTTTATGACTACCAGAAACAAAGTGACACTTAGTATCGAGCCCTGTGGAACGTCGTTTTCAATGACTTCAGCTTGAGATATGATATTGTTTACTTCAACTCTGACTTTTCTCGTTGGCAGAAAGTTTTGAATAAACGCATGTATATTACCTGTAATTTTAATGTTTCGCAATAGTTCAACGATTCAGGGTCACTATTCCATGTCATAGTCTTTTTCAGTGTCCGGGCAGACAGCCGAGAGATGTTTTCTATTTGCAAAGACATCACAGATATTTGCTTCTAAATTAATTGGTTGATCTAGAGTAGAATGAAATTGACGAAATCCACTTTAATGAAGGCTATAGAAATTTAAATGTTCTAATGCTCACTGAAGTCGTCTATTTACCAGTTTTTCCATTAACTTACGCATTGTATTGGTAAGAGCACTTGGACGATAACTGCTAGGTAGTAGAACATCTTTTCCAAGTTTTAAAATTGGTATGACAATAGCTTCATTCCAGATTGAAGGGAATACGCCGCATATCTAAATGAAATTAACAAGATTGAGCACATCGTTTATTTCTATAGGCGGAAGCTTAATTAGAAATTTATTCGGAGTTTCATCTGGTCCAGGACTAGTATTCTGACATTTATTTAAGAAGTATAGTAGTTTATTCCAATGGAAAGGATTATTAAGTGCTTGTAAGAAGTCCGATTCAGGTAGAGTTTCATCGAATACTCCATTGGTTTCTTGAGCGTTTTCTATGATATTTAGGAATTCTTTGTCATAATTCTAGTTACTTGAGTTTTTAGCAAATGCGCAAGCCAAGAGATTTGCGATTTCTTCTTGACTTTTAGTGATAGCTTTATTTTTATTAAGTATTGTAGTTAGTGACGCGATTTGATAAGTTCCTTTAATTGCTTTAATTTTATTCCTTTGTTTTGCTGGAATGTTTTTATTGAAACCTGATGTAAATTCGATTCATGCCTGGCGTTTGCTTTCTCTAATTATTTTTCTAGAGATTGCTCTACACTTTTTAAAGTAAATCAGATCAGTAATGTTTCTTGTTCTTTTATATTTGTTAAATGCTCTTTTAGTTTCTCTATTAGTCTTTTCACACTCTGAATTCCACCAAGGATCACTTCTTTTGTTGATATTTGGTTTAGTTTTTGATTATTAGAGTTTTCAGCTGCTGTTTTGATTGCTTGAACGAATTTAATTATGAATATATTAATTTGTCCTATTGTTGTAATATTGGGTCTTTTAAGTTCGGAAATTATCATGTGAAGTATTTATACCAATGGTATTTATACCAATTAGCATCGTTAAGTTTCCATCGAGGCCGATTGATAATAGTCGACGGTAAGGCTATATTTATAGTTAATAGTTTAGGGAAATGATCGTTATCATATAGATCACTAAATGTGTACAGTCCTCTCCATTAAAGGTGCAGTGCGTAAGCTACACAAAGATAGCTCAGTCGAACTAAAAATTTCATTTGCAAGGCAGAAGTGAATTGAAAGAGGCTCATTCAGCAGTACTACGTTTCGTTTCCATAATATTTTCGATTATTTTATCTCTACTATTCGTCTTGTTTGACTCATGTATCAAACTATGGCTTTTGAAGTATCTAAATATGCAACAAGAATCGTGTGAGGTACCTATAGTGGTTAAACGGTAGCGCGATGTGGCTCTTCCTGTTTAACATCAAGCAGTCTCTGTCGTGTTTCCCGAAAATGGTTGCAAAAAATAAAATTAATTTTTAACGATTTAAAAGCATCACAATAGCAACAATATATGCGGCAAGAATTATATGAATATCTATAATAATGAAATAGTTGCAGTGTGCGCCTGTACTAGCTTAATATTAGCATAATGTATTGTACGTTTCCTGGAAGTGGTTGGAGGAAAAAATTACGTATTATATAACAACGAGCAACAAATTAGCAAAAAAATATGCCGCAAGAATCGTATCGATATCTTTGTTAGGTAAAGAAATACAATAATTGGCTATGCTAGTTTAGTATTAAACACGCATATCCATTGTTTCTCGAAAACGGCTGCGGTAAAAATAAAATTAATAAATAATTAAATTAAATTAAATAATAAAATTAATAAATAAAATTAATTTTTCGGTAAAAAATTAGCTAAACAATAGTAGAAAAATATAGTGTTGATTTAGTGGTGGCCTTTTTAAGTAGCTAAGCTAGCTTAGTATATGTCGTACTACGCTACTGGTGTACGCTGATACCCAATAATAAATGAATACCAGGTATTATTACCAGCTAAAAGTTTTAGTTTTAGGTTATATTGGTTATATGTGCTGGTGTGTAATCGGAGGACAGTCACAGATATGTGCACATTCACTAACACATACTCAGGCACATGCGTCAAATACAAATTACAGCCCAGCAGAGGAACATGTCTTGTCGTTGCAATAGCTCAACGGTAACTGATGAAAACAAATTATTAGAAATATGTACAAATTATTTGACGACAAAAGCTAAAACTTGATTAACTGTGTGTGAACATTTTTAACTCCCTTGGACTTTCTAGGGCTAATAGTTCTTTGTGTTCTTCATGTCGTTCATTAACCTAAATCAATCGTAGTCGTTACCAGGTTTGCTTCTTCGTAAACTTTTATATTCTTCATTTGTGCTGTATAGGAATATTAAAAAAGTAGAATTAAAAAAGTCGATGTTTTAACTATTTGTTGTCACATTGGGTCATATTGGCTCAGATATCGACTTTCAAGAAAGATATCTTTAAGATATTGCTTATAATGGTTCTAGTTATTTCGTCTACTGTTAGTTTTAACTATTGTCTATCACTTGTGGCAATTATTTTGCCACGAATACATTAGTACGTATTTAGCAACTGTCAAAAATAAGTGTAGGATCAGTTTGATCCAGGTGTGACAAAGTCATATTTTTTGCTTGAATCGAAGTGATAGGATTTTTATTGAATATATTTAAAATACGGCTGCTAAAAGAACTATGTTGTTTTTGAGCGGAAGGTATTTTGAGTTTTTGTTATTAGTTATTGTAGGGAGGGGACAAAGCGAGGCTATTGAACTCTCAGTTGACGTTTTATGACCTTTACAACCAATGTGTAATGTACATCGTGATTTCTTACATATTCAATGCAGGGATATGTTTGAAATTATAAAAATCACTCTAAATAATTAAAAATAAAGAACTGTTGTACTGTTTGTTCTGATAAATTTTGTTACGTATTAAAATTACGCTATATTTCTTATTCAAAAATAAATACCTTTTTTAAAACGTGCACTAAAAAACTTCTTTTATTTAAAGTACTACCTTTTAACAGCATCAACTTAAATTTTTAGCGACTCAGGTTAAAACATGTGAAAGCTGCGTTTTTTCAGAAAAGTGTGTTTTTTTTAAACTAACAGTCCTACAAATTTTTTTGACCTTAATCTCATCTCATTTCTTAATCTTTTTCAATGGAACGTATTCTATAACACTCAAGCTATATTGCAACATTTTTCTGATTTAACACCACTGTTATTTTATAAATAGTAACTACTTGAAAATTATACTGGGTCTGAACGATCCAGTGTGTCAACTGTGTTTCGTAGAATAAGTGTGAAAATGAAGAGTTAAATCTTTTAAATAAGAATATTCCGTTAATAGAGCTATGATCGATTTGCTCACAGATTCAGGATCGGAAAGTGGATCGCATAAGGCAGGCGTAGGTGGTACCCGAGGATCAGGTAGCCATAAAAGCAGCGGTGGTTCTGATGGAAAGCCAACCAGAGTTCGTACAGTCCTGAACGAGAAACAGCTTCATACTTTGAGAACTTGCTATGCTGCGAATCCGCGGCCCGATGCATTGATGAAAGAACAGCTGGTGGAGATGACAGGTCTCAGTCCGCGTGTAATTAGGGTATGGTTTCAAAATAAACGATGCAAAGATAAGAAGAAAACGATTGCAATGAAGCAGCAGATGCAAGAAAAGGTGAGTACGAATTTCAACATTCAATATTAACGATATGAATAATTATACCTTCAGTTATTATATTGTTGGGTTATGTAATTGTATCTCGGAAGTATTGCTGCTTATTACTACCAATTAACCTTCGGAAGCTCACTGTGTTAGATAATCCTTATCATGTTAATGTCTTATGGTGTACGGAGCTCAAAGACAGACATCCGAGAATTGGAACCAGAAACCGGAAAAAATATATAACAAAGATTTTGAAAATTTAAAAATTTACAACATTTAAGCGTTGGAGATTTATATTTGAAGTATTTGAAAGTTTAACGTTTGAACATTTGAGAAATTAAAGAGTTAGAGTAATTGGTGTTGCGGTCCTTGAATAACCTACCTTGATATGATAAGGCAGTACTGTCTGGCAGTGGGACTCTTCACTTGCGTCCTAGGATTAATGCACAAATCCAACTAATCCAACTAATATGTATGTAAGTAGTTGGATATGTGTAAAGATAAGCCAATATGGATATTAGCATCAAACATTCAAAACTAAAGGAAAAGGAAAAAAAGCGTTTCTGACTTCTTCTAACGTCAGAGGCAGCCAGGCAGTCCGATGAAGGCCACTTCCTCCTTTAACATTTGTCATTTTTCCACGTTACATCGCGTGAATACTTGCACATGCGCTTCAACGCATATGTGCAATACTTGCACTTCTTGTACACGTTTCATGCGTAAGCGTCGCGTCGCTGCCGTAGTGCGTGCTCGCGCGGGGCAACATGGAGGAAGGACAAGCGCGAGAGTAGAAGGAAGATGACCTTCACCGGCCAAGTTAGCTGCCTCCGACTTTAATACGTATGCATTATTTACCCGAAGAGAGAATAAATATTCTTATTTCGTTGTTTACACTTCGAACTCTGAAGAACAATCGAACGAATTCTTAATATTTTGATTATAGGACGGCCGCAAATTAGGCTTCGGAGGAATGCATGGAATTCCTATGGTAGCCAGCAGTCCGGTGAGACATGAAAGTTCTATAGGAATGACACCTCTTGAAGTACAAGCTTACCAACCACCGTGGAAAGCCCTCTCGGACTTCGCTCTTCATACTGACTTGGACAGGCTAGACCCTAACACGCCCTCTTTTCACCATTTAGTATCACAGGTAATTAATTAAGTATAAGAAATTTTAGTAATATGAAGGTAGAGGTACTAAATGTATAGAGATACAGGAAATGATGAAAAGATAAGACTTATGCACTATTCTCGAATGCACTATTCTCGATTAAGTGTAAAAAAGAAAACCAAAATATTATTTAAAAATTCTACTGGCAACTGATTCACAGGCTGGCGTTACTTTGCTGGAAAGCAATTAGTAAGTTCTAGATAACAATTTTCGTAAATTCAATTACTAAAATATTTTGAAATCAACAAAAAATATTTCTTTCAATACATATTTATCAAACAATATATGAGTTTCATTACATACAAGGTATTTAAGAAAGGATTTGAACATTCAAGGACTAATAGTACTCATCGAAAGTCATAGAAAGTATCTAAACAAGTATTATCTACAGGTGTTTTATATGTTTCACTTCTATTTCAATATAAAGTTTACATCTGTGGATCGTAGGTCCAAATATTTTTTCAAATGTTCCTTCCGTGTTTCATATTCTGCAATATGTGTTATCTATTTGTTGTCGTAATTTCAACACATTATTAATCGGTAATGAGTAAACTAGTCCTGAAGTATCCACATAAAAAAAGTCCAAAGAATTGAAACCAGGTGAGTCTGTCAGTCTACAATAAGTGGTCGTTATATGGTTACCAAACTTCTGTTCTATTCCGGGAGCGATCGTATCATACACTTGTACAGTAGCACGTGTTCACGTCCAACGACGCCGTGTGATACTTTCTTTAAGATCCATAAGTATGCACCACCCGTTTAAAGGGCTGGAATAACTTTGGGACTAAATAGTAGAACTCAAAATAGTAGGTTTCGTGCCATTGAAAAAAATATCGTTTCCTTGTTTTTAAATGCAGCGGTTCGCACTCGACGTTCAGTCTTCGTTTAGCAAAACAAACTGGTGGTTCCATGCGCACATCAATTTTCTTCCGTTTTGTCTATAGCTATGCGATAAGCAGAAATATCGTTGCCTTCTTTTTAAATGGAGTAGTTCGCACTTGGCCCGTTCCGCCCAGAAAAGCTAAATGAGCGCCTTACTTGACCAGTGAATTAAGTCCCTTTTCTGTATATTGTAAAAATTGGACTTTCGTGTAATATCGTACAAATATTATAATTTCAAATAAAATTCATATTTTTTTCAACAGTAAACAAGCAGTAACGTAACGAATAATGAAGTGCCATTATTGCACTAAATTATGATACCACTTCTTTGTGAGAAAGTGACTTACTCCATATGACTATTAATGTATTAATAATCATAATGTATACTATATATTAGAGAAACTTATTCGTTGCTGGATTTTTCACCGCTTTCTTCGGTTGTACTGATTTTTAACGTTTGAAAAAATGCGTGATGAATTGGAGGAATAAATTTCAGCAAATCTAACATGTTTTCTTTTTGGCCACAGAAACAAGATGCACAGATGGATATAAATTTTCCTGTAGTATATTTTTCAACTACAGTGTCCTGCCACACTTAGCTGAATATTTAATATCGCGGACTCAACATCTGGAGAAATGTTAGTTTTATAAAAAATATCAAACTATTTTCGACGTTCATAATGTAGCCACTGAATGATGAGCCAATTTACAGTTTGTACTAATGTATTTTTCTTAGGCTTTGTTATTGACCGTTCTAACTGTTGAAAAAAATTTATTCCTTCTCATTTCATAAATCACAAATTTGTTGGAATGTCGAGCAGTTTTCATACAGCGATACCAATCTTCAGGGATACAAATAGATTAGCGTCCTGCAGATTCTACATATCCAAAATTTGAATCATTTGGTAAAAACGAATGTCCCGATATTAAAAACTTCTGTTTTATAACCTTCGCTGTAATATCATTACTTTCAACTAATTTTAACAGAGCAAAAGCTATTTTTATATTACCATTTTGTCCAGTATAAGAATCTCTATAAATACTTATCTTTCCTTTATCACTAGCAACAGATTTAATACGTTTAACTAAACATGATGCTATCTTTTGCGATTCTCTGAATGCTAATGTTTCATCCCAAACATAAAAGTATCCTTTATTTTCACTTAAGTCGTGAATACCGAGATTATAACAATACATATTTCTCTTATAATACGCATCAGAAACTGTTAATATTGGAAATGGTAATGTTTTCTGTAAATCGATACTACATACATAAATATTATTTGAACGCTTTGCATTTTCTACATTCTCTTTCACACAATTACGTGTTACTTCAGTTTTTCGTAAATGTAACTCATGTTCATCTTCGAATATAACAGTGCAATAAGTCCATATGTTCCATGGAATAAGGGAATAAGTCCAAAAAATTGGTTAAATAGAACAAGCATTCCTAATATTTACTATTTCTGTAAAAAATCCATTTTTCGTAATTGTGGACTTATACCACTTGTCAACTAAGGGGCTCAAATATCGTTGGCAGTGATACGTTTGCTGTAGACAGAAATCAGGCGAAGAAAACCGTTTTTTATGACCCTGATGGGTTCTTGAGTCGAACGTCTTGAAAGACGCACCATGAGGAATCGTCATAAAAAGAAGCAGTAGTCTATCCTACTATAGTAATCATGCAGACACCTACGTATATTTCTCATTAGGACTTTATGAAAGTGTCATTGGTGGATTCTTTGCGTTTTCCTAATGAAAGTGATACTAAACATGCCACAATTCAGAATATTTTTAATAATTGTATTGAAAAACGTAGGTACGTACAGTTCGATTTTCTAAAGTTGAGCCCTGGTGGCCGAGTCCTCTAACTTTCAGTGTGTCGCTTCTCTCTCTCGTGAACGATGCTTTTCCAACGCGACGTGCGCCCTGCTAATTGGACCTTAACCAATTATTATCTACGTATACTTAGTCGTGGGTCCTCATAGGTCCTTATTTATTCCTTATCTTTGTCTGACGCCTGTCGTCTTTCCTTTTCAGCAAGGCCACCTAACACTATTTCAGTGACGAAACAAAGGTGTCAAATCCTATTGGTGATTTCGATAGGCTCGTGTTGTACAGAAAAAATGACGGACAATTCGGCTTTATTTAATCTAAATTCAAGATAGGTTAACCAGTGACTTAAATTACCTTGTAACTTCATGCAAACTTGTGTAATATTGAATCGTTATCATAATCCCTTAGATTGATAAAGGAATATGCAAAAAGTAATCAATTTAGCATGTCTCTCAGATAAAGGAATTTGCTTTATCGCGTCAGTAAAAAGCGCACTTGCTTCTTAAGATAAAAAGGGAGATCTGATCGGATACACGTACTATACACAATCTGACAACGTTGTCTGAAATACGCATCTACTGTTGGGTCACTGTCGGGCTATGTGCCGGCTGCTTGGCATGTGTAAGGCTCAACTTTAGAAAATTGCATTATAGGTATTCCAATTTTATACGATACGATTTTATACGATTTTAGAGAATAAATTTTTCGTGAATTACAAATGAGATTTTTGTAACATAAATACAGGATTCCTGGGGTGATTCTAAACAACTTTTTCCTTTGCAAAAATAGGCTCTGAGGCTATGTTAACGAGTTATTAACAAAAAATACCGACCAATCAGAAAGCGCGGATAGCGAGCCTCCGACTGGCCAGTGGCGGTGCACAGGTTACGCGTGGCGTTTGCTCTCGCCGTGCTCGAGCCTTGCACAAGAAACTTAAAATCTCTACGTTATCGCCCAATTTCTCTTACACTATTGGATAAACAATAATGAAAATGATCAGGGACAGCTGTTGCGACACGAAGTATAGAATTTTTTCAGATTTTTAAATTAATTACCTAAGTTGTAAAATAAAAAACGGGAGAAAAAAAAATGAAAAATGCTGATTTTGTATCGTAGCAATCTTGGAATAATAATCATATTAATTTAGCAAATAAATATCACTAACATTATTGTTCTCAATTTTTTTCACATTTTTCAATTTGATACACCATAGTAAAAAAATAAAAAGCGATGTTTCCGTAGTTTTTACGGATTCTACACTAAAAGATAGGAAATCATGTAAAAATGTTCGTTTCCTAAGAAATGTAAAACTAGCCCGTAAATGCCATATGTTGCAAAATGTAATCCGTAAAAACTATGTAACCAGCGATTTTTATTTCTTTGACTGTGGCGCACCAAACCAAAAAATGACCAAAACTTTCTAGATAAAAAAAATAAGTACACATGCAGCCGTTGTTACCGTTGAAACTCTCCCATTTGTAAAGGAGTTCACCTGTTTGCTTGAATACTTGTTCCACTGGATCACGCTGCCGATCTTGATCGTTGAGGGATAAAGCAGTGGTAGTGTAAGATTTGCTGATCGCAGGTATATGACACCACAGAAATACACCTTACGTTTACAACACTCCACGGCGAAAAAAAGAAAAGGTTGTACCCTTCGGCAGCGGAAATCATGATCGATACTGACGATTTTTTCTGAAGTCTCTTTTCTCCTGCCCTCGCATCGTTGTAGGTACGACTTCTTAAGGGTCTTACTTCATCAAAATGTTCAAATTCGATTTGTCAGTTGGCATGACCGAAGGAGAGTCTTCCTCGATCAGACTTCTTTCGTGGAGGTGGTAGTCTCTTCTTCGGCTCGAAGAAGTCGCAGACAAATTCATGGGGGAAAACAAAGGCGTATCGGATTAGTGTAGGAGACATTGGGGTGATGAGCTATTTCGAAAGCTCTAAGTTGAAAAGTTTCAGCAGATTTTACAGAGATATACATATCTATATTTGGTAACTGTTCGGTAACGCTATTTACAATTGATTAGGCAGTGGTTAATAATGTATACATATGATGAATGGTAGAGAAATATAGAAATATATTACACAAAGATAGAAAGATATAGAGATAAAGTTAGAGAAGGATGGACGTTGGCAAGGGTGGCACTGTAGTGGTGCATAGAGAGACATTATGCGTCAGTAGCATGGATTGTTAAGGAGTACACTACTCTTTTTGTATACATATATGTACACCAGACCAAATGTCGATTAATCCAAGAAACGAGACTTTTTTTATAGTATTACTGAATAAATTTAATTAATTAATAGATACTTCCTACACATACGCATAAGTTTTAATCAGTTCGATTTTCGTCAATTTTTTTCAGAAATACTGTATTTTTTCTAATATTATAAAACTTATCGAAAGTTACGCATAATTGTTACTACAATAATATCTTGATAAGAGTGAAATCGTCGGGTCTGGAGTTTCACATTTGGAAAATGAAAAGGGAAAGGAAAAGAAAAGGATAGTAAGTGAAAGAGAACAAGGAATAGAAAGTCGAGGCAGCTAGCAAAGGTCAAGGACCTGTGATTGGAGAGACAAAACTAACTTTTTTATTTGTTTATCAAACATTTACCATCATATTTACGATTTTTGCGATTGAAATGATACCAACCATGGCATAATTTGGATTACATTTACTCATCTAATAAGTGATAATGATTCATTATCTTTCACTTCCTAAATAAGTAAATATGTTCAAAATTATGTAATATTTGGTGCTAACTTAATTAGAAAAATTTGGTAAATTTTTTTTTCTTATTTCAAAATTCTTATTTCACATAAAATGTACATACATTATAAACATATGATACATTATAAATATCGTATTCCGTTTAATTAAAGCCTTTCGATTTTAACTTACATATGTCCAAATTTGTCTTATTCATTTTATAAATATACGCGTAGGCACCTATACCATTATTTTTTACATGTAACTTTTATTACATATAACAATTAATAATTATGTACAAACAATAGTTATATTTTTTCTTTTAAAAATTTTTGAAAAGTTTCTCTTAGCTCCAACATTGTCTTTCTAAATGTCAAAAACCATTCACTTTTCTTTAATCAATTTTGTTCTATCTTTAACGACTTCCGAGTTAGTTTTTTAGGGGTTGAACTTTGGAAACTATTTTCACCCCTTTTTGAGTTATTGCACCTGAGAATATACATATCTGTTATTTTATCAGAAGTTACGTGACTTTTCAAGATTGGCAGGTCGGTATCTGCTGTTACAGTTTTCATTGTAGGAATAGTATTACTTACGGGCACGCGACTATCTAATGAAGGCGAAATGGAGCCAGTCTATGATTCCAAATTGGAAACGTGACTTAAAAGCTTATTATACGACTTACTTATACGAGACGCGTGTATGTGAGGTGAGTGCGCTTTGGATAGCTGCGGAAAGTCGAGAGAGAAGGCAAACGTGACTCCGACTCTCTCGCTCTTGAAACGTTGAGATTCAACTGTTCAAATTGCCGACAAGCGACATGAGCCAGGCACAATCTTTTCAACTATCCAAATATTTTCTTTTTTTGATTTATTAAAATGAGGCAGCGGCGGATTTAGTCTTCTAAAGCCCAAGCGTTCCAAATTTCTGGACTCCCATTAAAATAAATAAATTATGCTGAATATGTATTGCTTTATTTTTATGCAAAATTCACAAATCTGTTTCTCATTTATTGCGTTAATAATATAGCTATATAATCAACACTAGGTGTTAAAAGCTAATGATAACTCCGTAAATTTTCATCCGATTTGCTTGAAATTTTTGGCAATAGTTGCTAATACTATTCTATCCGTTTACTTAGACGGAATTTCTGGTTAAATGATGTATACTTTTATTGTTGTATTTGGTCCCTTGTTGTGTGGGTCTCGAGGCAACCGGCCTAGCGGCTGTGCGTAAATTTGCTACTGTTGCGATCTCCAGAGATTTTTATGAAATTTTGAGAGGTGTGTCTAAAGATCAAACGATGACATTCTGGAGAATATCTCTAAATGTATTTTTATGAAGAATTAAAACAAGCTCGTATACATGTACTTAGAAATTAATAATATTCTCAAGGAAGGCTGTTGGGTAGCTGCAGATGATAATTTAAATATTTAAATTGTATGTAGTATTATTTTACACTACTGCAATTTTTGTATACAAATTTCTGTTCATAAATACATACGTAATAGATATGTTTGAACTTTTCTCTATTGTAAGTACATATTACATGTATACTTATACAACGTTTCAACGTGTATAAAACAAAGCAACGTGTCTGGCGTTACGGCTAGCCGCTGTGTCTACCGCACACAACATATAAGAAAACAAATGCAGTGGATCACAGACCACAGAAACGCTGTACGAGTTTCGACGCTACGACTGGCCCTAGGCTGTGGAAATCCCTCAATAACATAGAAAGAAAAAAGCAGAAAAAGGTTAAAATATATGCATCTGTGTGTTAGATATGTATTTATAAACGAAAATTTGTATATGGAAATTACAATATTTGTAAAATACTGTCACATGCAATTTAAATATTTATAAAAAGTTCTTTCCATACTAGGTGTATCGAACCTAAGACGTGTTACTTATAATGAAAATATGATCCGTAGCTACCCAACCGCTTCTTTTGAGGATGCTACTAACTTTTGAATATATATGATGTGGCAGGGCGTGTGGTATAACCGGGAAGAGGATTATTCTATATACACATAAAAATAAACCGAAAACAAAGAATACAATTCTTTTTATAAGATACTTAGTTCTCGGGAAAATTGAATTTAAAGATTCGTCTAGCATATGTGTACCTCACTATATCAGGGCTTCATATATGAATAGCGGTCATTATTTTCAGTTTATTTTTACATGTAGACGTTTTTTAAGGGTGGAACCATGTGTCTACTACAGCCTGTATATAGATTGGTTTTAATTGTTAAAAAGGAATACGCATTGGCATGAGATATTCCACAAAATGTCATCGTTTAATTTCTAGACTCATCCTTAAAAATTTCATACGTCATCAGTCTCTGAGGATCACACCGAAAAGTCCTCTTCTAACTGTAAATTGGAAAATGAAAATATTTGGACAATCCAGTGCCGCTTAACCACGACTTCACTTTACGTTTGCCTTCTCTTTTGACTTTCCGAAGCTATCCGAAGTGGCCCAAAACGACGTGTTCATGTATACGCAACTCCTGCGGTGATTCGTAGTGGAAGGGGAAATTCTCAGTAACTCGCATCGCCAGTTAGGGTATTACAGAGCCCGATTTCACATCAACAGTCCTGCTAATTAGGCGCCATCTTGTTCGTACAAGCTCAACTAAATTTATCATGTATTTCATTCTGTTTTATCGATACCCTAGCAGAAAACAATGTTGAGGCACGGCTTTACGGGAATTGACTTTTCGTCTTAGAAGAAGATTTGAGAAGATTTTGAGCTCGGAAAGGGTTTATTCGAAAAAAATGTTCAATGCTGCGTGATCTGGTCATAATTTTGTTCAAAAAACCCTTCAAATTCCACAAAAATCCTTGGATTCTACGACTGTGAATGGTCGATTTTTGCTCTACTTTCTAACATTCGTACTATTAAATATCAATCGAATCTCGTTAAATCACGATCAGACCGTGCTGCATTGAACTTTTTTCTTTCGAATGAACCCTTTCCTAACTCAAAATTTTCAAGAACGAAAAGTTGATTCCTGTAAATTCACGTTTTTGCTTAATTTTGTCGGTAATGTCGCTGCCCTGACATATCTGTTCGGAAACCTTTGCTAGGCATTTTTCGGATATTACTCAAATAATACAAAGAAAATCGTTGCTTTTTCGAAATTGAGTTCATCTCTGTTGTTTGAGAGTTAAATACATACATGTTATTTCTAATTAACGAAACATTTAAAAACCACGTACAATTTTAACAACTTAACCTTTTAACGAGAAACATTAACCTGAACCTTAGGATAAACCTCTGCGATTTACGTTGAATACCTTGCAAAGAAACTCAGAATATCCAATGTTTGTAAATAGTAGAAATTGATTTTACATTAGTTTAGAATAATGCTCTGTATATTTATATCAGATTTATTAATTTGTAGATGCATACAATCCACTATCGCTATTTCGTTCCAGATGCACGGTTACGACCTCCATAGCGGTCCGCCACAGCTTCCACCTCCAGGGATGCTAGGCGCCCCTATGAACGACGGCGGTGGCGGCGGAGGTGGTGGTAGTCTACCACCCCCGGGGCCACATCACCCTGGCAGCGGTGGTCCAGACATGGGGCAACATCCAGATAGCACCGATAGTTATGTAACTTACCTCGAAAGTGACAGTGACTCTCTTCATCACGATACAGGAAGTCCATAGTGTTGTGCAGCGTGGCCAGAAAGAAAGTGTCCGCTTTCTTCGTGGTCTTCTTTCAATAAGTGCTTGAAGAGAATAATAGTCTGCGAGAATAAATAGGATGAAATCAATAGCTGTCATGGGTGATACAAATGTTTCGCGAATTCATATTCCTGAAAAACCATTTAACCGTTTCGCGCTTCAAAGGCGTTCAAATGTTAAATAGAAAAAATTATTCTCTCTTTTACTAAGCGATTTCAAAATTGATTTCTGATCAGAACGATTGAGAACTAATTCAGTTTTTGTTAAGCAAATGTCAGTATCGTTGGATTTTTCAACCAATGCGCATTTCGTAATTACGATTTTCCAACTAGATTTTTCTACTTTTTAGTAATATTCTATTTTTTGGTGAGATAGTTATTGAATCTTTTTAATACAAATATGAAAGATAAATTTCAACAGACTGTTCAGCAAAATTAAACTGTTTATATGTGTTAGGTAACCAAGGACTTTCTGTCGCTTTTAACTCTGAATTTTCTAAAATGTAGGTCAATGTGAATTATCGAATAAAATAATTTCACTTAAAAAATGCAAGTGATCTTATTGTAACGTTAAAAGCGACAAAATTTTCTTGTGTACTTGATAGTTCACCTTTCCTTTAAATAGTAATTAATATGAGCAATTTTCATTTGCTTACTTTATCTTAATTCATCAATGCATGGGCATAATAAAGATGAGAATAAAAATTACAGTGTATAAATTGTTGTACATTTACAGAAAATCCGAAATTCTTTCATTATTCTCGAAAAAATATAGTACTTGTTTGATTTAATATTCTACTTTCGATTAACAGTAAAAACTCATGTATGTAGTTTCATCATACAATGCCAAAAAGTGGTTGATATTTCAAGCTACTTGTATTACTTAAACATTTGTCTCTTATTTAAATATACCTAATAATTGTAAATGTCTTACTATAAGTCGTAAACTTTTCCTTCATGGTATGATAATACATTATTATTTTAAAACACTCTGATGATATAAAAGTATTTTCTGTACAAACATGCCTCTCATATAAAATAGAAAGTCTTCTTCATACACATTTTTATAACTTGACACATGATGAACGAATTCCACTTTCTGTTATTTTTAATAATGACAAAATTAGCGTAGATACGTTGTAATAACCGGAAAGAAACACTTTTGCAGGATCAAGAACTTAAGAGATGGATTGAAAGTCCTACGAACCATGTACCATCGTTAAGATGACAAAAACAATTAGCCGATACTATAAGATCTACAGAATAAGTGAAGTGTGTTTGAACAGTAGCAATCATATGTCGGAGTGAGAAAATGTCGACAATTATTTATCTTATTGGTTTAGCAGAGTATAGGTTTTGTGCTCAATGTTTCGTAATTAATCATTCGTATTGAGAAATTCGATAAAAGCGAAAAAGTATAGTTCAGATGAAATCTCAGGTAGATTGCATATAATGGTTTATTGCAAAACAGTACCCAATGGTACGCAGGAGAAATGCGAGAAAAATAATTTCAAATTTTCTACTGTTATTTTCCAGAGAGAAACACATCTCCTTAAAGTAAAATTCGTATCGTATAAAATAATCGAGTGACTTGCAAATCATCATTAAGACGAAGAATGTTATAATTTGCAAAGTATGCAAGGAGAAATGTATGAACAATTTCTTTGAATATTTATAAAATTAATTTTTTACTGTACTAATACGTTTAAGTGAAACTCACCCTCGTGCACTGAAATTATTCATGAAGTTTACTTGAAGAGTTAAATATGTAATTGCAAGCCATAAGGCTAGGCGCACATAGAGTGCAGAGTAGTCACACAGAATGGTACAGAACGTGTACAAATCTGCGTTACATTTCTAACACATTAATGTGTAGTGCCGTATTGTTTCTCATTGTTTATAAAAACACTGCACTTCTCTGGGTCACCCTGTACTCAATATGCCTCTAGCCTAAGGACAATTATGTTAATTATGTACTGTGTTACGCTCAAGAGATGATCCTCAACACATGTGAAAGAAAGTACACGTGAGACTGGGTGTGCCCTCTTCCACTCTGACCAATTAAACCTGCATACCTTTCGGGGATCATCTCTTGAACTGAACACAGTACCTATACTTTAAACATCCAAATGTAAATTAATTCAATGACAAATCAAAAATACAGTGTTTGTTTACTCTTCGCGCAATTTCGGTGAACACTGATGGGTGAAGTAGTAGAACCGTAATGGACTTTCCTTAGATTGACCGTCAGGAAAGAAGACAACTGTACAATCAAGTTTTTAATATTCTATTGAGATAGCTATTATGAATAAATAGCAATGAGCTGAAGTTGAATTAATTAATTGAAAGAGATTAGGACTGACATTCTAGTCTACACCAAGATCTGGTATATGCATGTATAAATTAATTGATTCAATTTCACATATTCGATGATTTCTGTTCATTATTAAATTTCTATCTTTAGCTCGTTGAAACGACCAAAGAGCGTTTTTATTATCGAGTAAACGAGAAACAACATGTGAGGGAGAAAGAGAGGACGGCGCAGAATCGTCGACAGAGTTGAGCAAATTTGTCACAGATATAGATTGAAGAAAAGCTAGGAATCAAAGCTAAGATTATGAAAGTTCATTCCTGTTAAATTCTTTGTGAGAATTTTTGTTTCTAGAGGAAATACAATGGTTTCTTGATGTTTTCGAATTATTGTCGTTCATTAGTTTTATCCATGTCCTCAAAAATAAGTTTTATTTATTTATTTATTGCTTTCTAAGGCGTTTCTAGTAAAATAATGTTTTAAAAATTATTCAAATATTTTGAATGTCATTAAAATTGATAAGAATTTAGTTAAAAAATATTTACTTATTTACTGAAATAGCAAAATTTTTTTACTAGATTTAGTGCAAGACTTAACGATGTTAAAATGTTGAACCAACTGTTTTTGCAGTGTTGTAAATTACAAAAGGAATGAGGAAGGAATGTATAAAGTAGTTCAATTTTTATTTCTTTAATTAAATGTTTAAGATATACAATTAATTTATATTTAAGCAGTATACGTATGAAGAATAAAACGCTGAAATCAGAAATTATTGTCCTTCAATATTCTAATTTTCAATATTCTATTCTAATTTTCTTATGCATAAATGAGGTACGATTTGCGAGTTCATAACGCTTAAAAGACACAATTCATTTTTTTTTCTCATATTGAAATAATCGTAAAAATGATTAGTTCAGGAAATAAACATATTTAACGATGTCTCTTACAAAATTACAGTAAGTATGTTTGTATATCGTTGTGAGAAAAGTTAAAGTTTATTTGAATTTTCACCCTTCTCTCCTATGATCTACACATTGTGTTAATAAATGAAAATACTTCTCTGGTTTTTACTTTTTCTTATTTTCAAATTGTTCAAATTGCACCACAGGTGAGGGAACAGCGTTGTTCAACTCTGTCGCACTGCGTTTCAGCAAACCCAAGAAGAAATTCATTGTACAATGTAAATATGATTGTTAAAACTGTAGATTCAGGCCTCAACGTACTACCAGGCGCAGTTAATTCATTATATCGATACACAAATAACGAGTCACGTATAAAGGATAACAACAAAAAATCAATAAACGAATAGTACGTTACTCCTGTTGTACGTTGTGTTGTAAAAACAGATATGTACATTCGATTAATACCAAAGCGTGCGAAGCTTCATGTGAACTCCGAAACGCACTGAACTGTAAATAATAATAATCCTTGTCCTTCCCTATCCAACTCCTTTAGTGTCGTTAACCATAGTGATTCCTTTTAAATGCTGAATCGTTTAGGTGTTTGTATAGAAATGTTCCTCACCAATCCTCATGCAATGTACATGTAACAAATGAGAGAATACCGTGAACTTAACGTTTTTCGTAACCTATTCGGATCGTCTTCAGATTTGTATAATATTTCTATACCAGCGCACAAGTAATAAATTGTCCAAGTAAACCATCTGTGTCAAGTTATTTATATGATATCCTTCTGAGGTATCTTTCCGTCGATGACTACATACATTTCACTGACAGATAATATTATTTCTAATTTTTAACTTGTACAAACTAATCATGTGT
The DNA here is from genome assembly GCF_051401765.1 of Calliopsis andreniformis. NCBI lineage: Eukaryota > Metazoa > Arthropoda > Insecta > Hymenoptera > Andrenidae > Calliopsis > Calliopsis andreniformis. Next base: position 2,843,681 of record NW_027480457.1, read on the forward strand.
TATCAAAATTTAGGTTACTTGAATTCAAAGTTTAAATATAATTACTTCAAGGGGTGGTTCTGGTATAGGAGACTACAAAAAACGTGATTTTGAAGATTTTTTAAATAATAAGATAAATAATCCGTGGGTTAGACGCACGGCCGTGTGGAAAATAAGTATTCTACCGATTGATAATCGGCCAGCATTCATTCTTCAACTTGATTACGAAAACCCTATAAATGCAGTGAAATGGTTCTTACAATAAGTATTTTGAAAATTCGGGCATCTGTAGAAATTATAATTAAGGGAGTAGGGCAGTCACGTGATTTTTCGAGATTCACAGGTTGGCATTTGTTGTAACAGTTTTCGTTAGAGGAATAGTATTACCTACAATCACGCGACTGTCTAATGAAAGCGAAATGGAGTCACTGTACGATTCCAAATTGGAAACGCGACTTAAAAGCTTATTATACGACTTACTGTACGAGCCACGTGTACGTGAGGTGGGTATGTTTTGGACAGCTCCGGAAAGTCGAGAGAGAAGGCAAACGTGACTCCGGCTCTCTCGCTCTTGGAACGTTGAGATTCAACTATTCAAATTGACGACAAGCGACATGAGCTAGGCACAGTGTTTTCAACTACTCAAATATTTTCTTTTTTCGATTTATTAAAATGAGACAGCAGCGGATTTAGTCTTCTAAAGGCCCAAACCTTTTAAATTTCTGGAGTCCCATTGAAGTAATTAAATTATGCTGAATATGTATTGCTTTATTTTTATGCAAAATTCACAAATCTGTTTCACATTTATTACGTTAATAATATAGCTATATAATCCACACTCTAGGTGTTAAAAGTTAACAATAACTCCGTAAACATTCATCCGATTTGCTTGAAATTTTTGGCAGTGGTTGCTAATACTATTCTGTCCATTTACTAAGTACGGAATTTCTGGTTAAATGATGTATATTTTTATTGCTGTATGCAGGCCCCTGTCGTATGGGTCTCGAGCAACCGCCCTAAGTTAAATAATTTCCCTCCGCACTACACATTCTACTACATGAATCAGGTGTACGTGAGCTCGGCGCGTTAGACATGTGCGAAAAGCCGATAGAGAAGACAGATGTAATCCTAACTCTCTCACCCTTGAAATGCTGAGATTCAACTGTTCAAGTTGCCCGCAAATGACACGAGTCAGGCACAATTTTACAAATTGCTCAAATACTTTCTTTTTTCGATTTGTTGCAAGGAGACAATGGTGAATCTAGAGGCCAGAGATGTCACAAATTTTTGGAGCCTCCTTATAATAAATAAATTAGGAGCAATATGCATTGTTCTGTTTTTATGTAAAATTAAATACACATAAAATTAAGAATATTTGGATAAAGTATTTGAAAAAACTTTTGTTTCATATTCTTCGCGATAATAATTTAGCTATATTATTATTATTATTATTATTGTATTTATTGCTTTTAAACTTTCGCCTGTTACAACCTTAAATTTGTGTACAGAGGTGAGTGAAAATTAATAATTATCTTACACATTTTAACGTTTTATATTGTTATTTTATAATTCTAAACGTATGAGTAAAATAACAAGTGCAAGTATGTAAATGCATATTAATGCTAATTTATAATCTACCCTATATCTACTAAAATTTTGTTCTTCAAAGTTAATTTTACAACCATCGGCTGATTAATTAACTTTGGTATTGTACTGTCAGTTTTCAAACCATAAAAATCTTAGTTTCGCGCATTGTTTAAGACACTTTAAGAAATAGTGAAATTTTTGAACTTCCTCTGCTTGGACTGAGTTTATTATGCAAGCAATGCTTTTATTTTTGAAATCTTCCGGTCTGCATATTCTGAATATGCTTGACATGTGATTAGACTACTCATTAGACTAGTCATACTCCATTGACTCCGATTGTTCTTTATTGCATCAATTTGCAGACTTCATCTTCTCTAATTATCGTTAGAGCACCATCTTTAGTTCTTACTCTCTGTGTGCTGCTTCCTTCTGGCCTTGGCTGTATCTACGTTCTCTTGAACCATAAAGATAAGTTCAATTTGAGGTACTGGAGATATGGCGGATGCTATATGAGGGCTGTTTCTATTTTCACATTATCCCATTATCCATCTAGTTGACGCAATGGCAGGACCGTGTAAGCCCTGGCACGTGGCTCTTAGCTTTGTTATAAGCTTTTGTGAAAATTCTGCATTGTTTAATTCCTATTATTAGAATTAATAACACATTAATTACTATTATATTAATATATTCTTAATATATATTATTATATTAATTATTATTAATTATTATTAATTATTATAACATATTTTCGTCAGTAACTTTATGTCCGTTTCGTTTTCATTATATTCATCATCAAATGAAGCTACTAATTCCATTATTAAGCTGCAAACTGTTGCCACAGTTATTGAAACATTCATGCTTTAATAGTATAAATATAGCTCTTAACTCGCGCTACAATTTGAAATTTGAACCAACTCAGAATTGCTGTTATATTCGTCCCAAATTACAATCCTGCTGTCAGTGCTGCAACTATAGAATGTAATTTCGGAACAGGTAAATATTCGAATGTTCAGCTTCAGCACTGTTAACAATCTCAGCTAATTTCGGAATGCACTCTATATAAAAGATAAAAGCTTAGTTAAACATTAGAATATACAGGCAGGAAACTAAGCCTACATGAAGCACATATATAAGTAAGATGTAGGAAAGGCTGTATACAGCGAGAAGTGAAACATGGCTGACTGAACCATTGCAGCTCTTACATATGGACTTATGTGGACCGATGCCCATAATATCAATGTGAAGAAACCGATACATCTATGTAATAGTGGATAAGTACTCCAAATATACCCATATTTACCTCATCAAGAGTAAGGGAGAGACATATTAGTGTTTTATAGATTTTGCAAACAAAAGTGAGAACCAATTAAATAAGCATAATAGGAAGGTAAGGAGCGACAATGAGAGAGAAAACTAGTAAACAAACATTTCGAGTTTTTCAGAAGTAAAGGAAACGTATATCAAAGAATAGTCCCATATGACCTATCCAGTAACGGAGTGGCTGAAAGGACAATCAGAACTATTATGGAGAGAGCTCGAATAATGCTTTTAGATGCAAACCTACCAGAGAAATTTTGGGTAGATGCCGCAATTACAGCGTTGTATCTAAAGAATCTTACTCCTACAAAAGAAAGAAGGATGAAGGCATCAATAGAATTATGGAGCGACCGAAAATCTACAGTGTCCTATTTGAAAAAATTCGGATGTGTCTCTTACTATTTCGTACCAAGTGTTACGATCTGATTTCATTGTACATAGAATGTTCACAGATAAAGCGGCTTACCTGTGAACAGGGAGTAGGATTCGTATGGCGGTTAAACAATAAATTTCATAGACTAGGATTAAGATTACTAATTCTTAAAATAACTAATTCTAGTATTATCGCTAATTCAGTCTTTAGATCAATATCAAAAAAGGAACAATAGTATGTTATATACATTCACTAACTGAGTTAGTAACCAGCATTGCTTATTTACCGACCGAATATGTTCCGGATTAAGATCACTTATGAGATCTGATTTGGGTAGATGGAAGTGTCGGATTATAGTCGATAAGGATCGAGGATAGGCCAAGGAGCTGGTTAAAGCTGCCTCGATATGGAGGAACCAAGGAGCTGGTTAAAGCTGCCTCGATGTGGAGGAACCTAGGAGCTGGCTAAACCTGCCTCGGAGTGGTTTAGGATCAGTGGAATCTTCACAACCTTGAACTCCAGAACGAACTGCTGTCGCTGGCGACGTCGTATTTACCCTCGGGGTTTGCCTCTTTCCTTTGGACCCAGTGATTCCCCTCAAGGGAGGGGAAGTGTTGTATTGCACATGCGTGCTCGGGAACCATCGCAGGATATTCGCTCATAATAGACGTTGATGATTGGCGCATGCGTGTGATAGTACTCGCGCAGGCGTACCGAGAGGCTCGCCTGCTAATAGGTTCGTGGTGTCCAAAGAGGATTAGATAGAGGCGAAAGTGCTGTGGTTCACTTTTACAGCGCTATCTACTATTTGAGAAACCGAAATAAGTATTCGAGTTTTATAAGTTGACTTCCCTTCTTGTATTTTTCTTATGCATGCCGCCGGAAACCCACGCGTCCCCTCGCCACTCGTGTATACCATTTGTGATCAAACTACTGTGAGCGGTTGATCATCGCGATATTTTTGGTCTTTTATCCTTAAAAGTATACAAAAATGCCAGATATATGTATGTATGTATCTAGGACTTTACACAATAAAAGTTGGCCTTAAACTTTATTGTGAAGCGAATCGTCAGATGAAGTACTGAGGATAGGACTGTTTTCGGGGTGCGGGGCAAGGGGACGGATGAATAGTTCGGTTTCTGAAATGCTAGGACCGCTGCGAAACGAGCCACACTTTTTAACATAGGGCTCTTATAGAACCTTCCGCTCTATCTAATCCTCTTTGGTGGTGTCATCATCCTGCTGCCATCCTGTCGTTAGTGCATGCAAAGAAGCACACCATAGGATGTTGCTCAGATGATGTCCTGATGTTGTACGCTTGCGTGGATGGAAGAGTTCTATTGCTTGTGCGCATGCGTGTTGCACGACGCTAGCGAGATCGTTTGAATTAGGAAATTGAGGTTACGATATGGTATTAGGTTAGGGTTACTATCAACTGTACATACCTGTTCTAGTGCTTATTTTATTCTTAGTGCTATTTAATGATGTTAATGAAAATTTTCTATATAAATAGTTTTTGAAACTTTATGTCGTCGAAATTATCGGCGAAATCGTCGTCGGTTATTATACAAGGGTAAACAGAAGGAAATTAGATTCAATAGCAAAAAAACATATATTTATAGGTTACTCTCAAGAAAGCAGGTCGTACAGAATATATGATCTAGAGTCAAGACGGATTTTGGTAATAAGAAATGCAAAATTTAACGAAAAGGAAAATGGAGCGAACCTATGACGTAGTGGTGAAAGGGAAACCAAGTTCCAAACATCAAGTTGGCTCGACATTAAGGAAATAGAAAATGATGAGCAAGATATCAACAAAGAAACATCAAAAGATAACATTAGTAATAATCAGCGAACTAAAATAGAGATAGGTAATGGGAATACAGAAGACAATCTGATACGAGAATCAGAAACACTGCAAGAAAACATGATTAGAAGGAAAACAAGAAGAATAAATGAGAATAGACCTGTGGCGTTCGTCTGCATGGACAAATGAAACATTTGGCGTGCAGATGGTGATCAGGTTTATGACGCTGGCAATGACGGAAAGCTATTTTTGAGAAAGTCAAGTAAATTTTTATTAACTTCTCTTTTGTATCTATATTTTCATCGAGTTTTGTTTCGGGCCTCAATAGCAATGCAGGCATTACAAACCCGGAATTTCTAAAGGGCCTCACGGCGATGGATCGGTGGACCTCGCGGTCAACTTCGTCGGCAAGCGAGGGCCTGGCGGAAATTCCGATGAGTCACCAAAGATTCCACGAGGAACTTACCCCCACAAGTCGGGCGCGTTTTCTTAGTTTTAAGCTTAGCGTGTAAGAAAATAGAGGGTGCGAATGTCGGAGCCGAAGCAAGCCGATTGGCCAGCACCCGCGCGCGAAAATGAAAAAGAGGGCGTACGTTCTCTGCGGTGCGGTGTAGCTCGAGGCTTGTTGTCCGATAGAGAGTCAGTTGAGACAAGGCTCCCGAGATTGATTTCTTCTTGAATAAAAAGTGAATTCCGGTGAACACGCTTGTAATTACTATCATACCCTTCAGACCAAAAGAATTAAGAAGATCAAAGAGAATAAAAAATAGCGATCAAACAAATGCAATTATACAGAATTATAAACTATCTAGAAATTACAAAGAGTCAATAGAGTTAGAAGATGCTGAAGAATGGATACAAGCGATGAAAACATAATTAAAATGTATGAGACCACGTCGGACATAGTCACTGGAGGGACGAGCAAGGAGATGTCGGCTTATTCGGATGCCGGGTCCGATAGGCGAATAAGAGAAGCCAAGCGGTCATTATTAATAAAGAGATTATTGTTTCTCTCGGACGACGTAACGCGAGGTACCAGCCGGATGCCTTTACCCGGAATACGGAACACGAAGCAGGAGCCGCGGTTGGCGGTGGAGTCAAAACTCTTAATCGGCGGATGTCGGAGCCACCGCTTCGTGGTTTAGTACAATTCGCAATGAAGGAGAATCGGCAAAATTGGAGTCGGTAGTGGCACTGCAGGTCCACGCCGGTTATACCATCCGTTTAACCTTGGACGAGGAACTCGTCAACCGTGGCCCACCGGAATACTCCACGTGGGTGATCTCGGAGGCTCAGGGATGATTAATACGGAGATTGCTCTCCCATTAGGAGCGGTGATTAAACGGTTATTCCGCCATCGAACAGTATACATCACCTCAACGAACCCCGTGGAGGAGATAGGATTATGTACAAAACAGCGAGAGAGAGAGAGAGAGAGAGAGAGAGAGAGAGAGAGAGAGAGAGAGAGAGAGAGAGAGAGAGAGAGAGAGAGAGAGAGAGAGAGAGAGCCAACTTACAATGCTCGGTTCAACTATCACTCGCTAAGGGTTCACTACGGCGGCTGGAACGCTCTGTCTGTTCGACGCTCTCGCAGCGCCTTATATGGTCGCGGTGTCGCGAGTTTCGCGGTGCCACCTCGCGGCCGCGCTGGTGACTAGTTGTGTTTGAGGAGTTCACGGCCTTCTCAAACGTTACAAATGTATGAAAAAAGGAAAAGTTTGTAAATTAGTGTCACGTGAGAATGAGATGAAAACAATTGAATTCAAATGAATATACACCAAAATGGAGGATGACGTAACGTAAGTGAGCTCGTGTATATTGTTATAACTCGTGCTAATTACACGTGCATTCAATCGCACAGCTGCGTTCAGGTCAATGATTTCGTGCCGAATTAGCGAATTCCAGTTGTTTCGGTAAAACGTCACGGTCCCGGCCCCCCGTTTTGCCTCCCGAAAGGTCGCTGACCCCAAGGATCCCAAAATACTATCTCTGTCACACCTAACGACGATCGGTGGTAGAACACGCTAGCTCTCGCAAATACACGAGAGAGTGGCAACAAAATGGAACAACCGATAGGTATCGAGAATGAAATACGAGAAGTGTGTAAAGTAGAAAAGGGAATATATGGTTTGCAACAGTTTGGTAGAACTTGGAATATGAGACTAAATAAAACATTGTTAAAGTAAGGAGCGGAAAGGATTTAGAATAAGGAGCGGAAAGGTTACATGAGGATCTCTGTACATAGGGTGTTTCTATACAGCACGAGATAAATTTAGGGGGTGATTCTAGAGACCAAAATAAAACCAAAATCATGAATAATGATTTCATGTTTGAGGCTTCGTTTATTAGCTATAAGCGTCTAAAAATCTGGTGAAAAGCACTAGAAATGAGCCCGCCCGAAAGCTTCAAGCAGTGGTAGTCCAAACAGCAGTATCCCACTGACGTAAGAGAGGGAAGACGGTTACTCATCGCCGAAAACCTGAACGGAAATTTTAAGACACTCAACAAGGCTGCAGGATCCAAAATTCAGTTAAAATTGATGAATATCATTGAATAACAATAACCTTGTCTATTCGTTGCAATCCATAAAGATTTATAACTAACAGATTATTCTTGATTTTCGCTGTATTTTGGTGTCTAAAATCACCACTTAAACTTATACCGATCTATTCTGAAACACTCTGTATATTGTATTAATACTTCTGTAAATAACTTTTGTATATATTATATTATAATATTCCTGTAAATAACTTTATTCATATATGGTATATTACTCTTGTAAATTGTACAACCATAACATTTCATTTATAACACAAAACATTATTAAGAGAAGTACAATAACGTAAGTACATAATTTTCTAACTCTCATTTCGTGTTTCTTTTATATTTATTTCACATTACGAAGATGAATTTAGTTCATTAGAACAACTTGTCATTCAAATTTCTGTACTGAACAACATCTGATAGTCTACTTTTTCTAAACGAACCTTAGTTTGTTCTACTCGGTCTTGAGAAGTATCAGTAGGAAGAGTGGGGAAAGCGAAATGGTGCCCTGCATGCAGAGAATGAGCAACCGACGGCAACCCTGAACGGGGTTCTAGAATCCTGTTTATTTGGGAGAGAAAAATACGTTGCATGTTATGTCTATTCCTATACTTCATTAATATCTATTCTGTAAGGATAAATCAGGATTGGCGTGATGAGCGGTCACAAGAAATGAATCTGCAGGCGTTTATGCCAATAGCAAAACTATGTTCGGTTTATTAGTGGCTTTTACCAGTCACGACGACTGCTCGTACAAGAATGATCTTTCGACCGTCTTTTAGCCGTGAGGACGCCTTCGTCAGTCTCGCCCTTTTCTTTGTTTATAGTTTATGGTAACACTAGAGGTACCCACTTGACCGTCGATAGAGAAAGCACATTAACGAAACGCACATGCCCTACTCGAGCATTCGTTGACTTCGAAGTTTCTAACAATTCCTATGCTTTGTTCAAAGCTGTCCAAAACGATCCAAAGCAGTTCGAAGCGGTCTGAAACGGTCTGAAGTGGTCTGAAGAGCCGAATTCATCTACTGTTCGTGCAAAGACAACGTCTCTCGAGTGACTTTTCACGGGGCTTTTTGTGGAACATGCATAAGAACGATGCATGTGGCTCGTGCGTAGTATGTGTGATAGAAAGGCAAATTCTTAATAACTCGCGTGCCAAATCTGGTCATCACAGGCTTCCTAATTAGGTGCCGCTTGGTGTGCACCAGCCAAACTAAACTTATCACTTTTTTACTCTGTTTTATCTATAACCTGGCAAAAAGCACTGTTGACTCAGGGATACATTTTCCGTCCTTATATTAGAAAATCATGAGCTGGAAATGAAATCATTCGATAGAGGAAGATTCAATCGAGAGTACTCGAAGCTTTGGATAGTTTCGGAAAGTCGAAAGAGAATGTGAATGTTAGTCTTACTCTCTTTCAGTCTTGAAACCTTTGACTATAGAAGTTATAGAATATGTCAGAAGAGAGCGTTAATCGACCAATCACAGCGTACCTCAGTCCATCAAGGAGAGTCTCTCTCGTGCTAATAATTGCGCATGTTATCTTTTGTTGAGAGTACGAGTTTTGCCATTGTTAAAAAATAAAGTTTATACTTTGATAAAAGAACGGATTGATTTGATATTTAGAACCCGAGGTCTCGTAGAACAAGCGAGAGTTAGTTGGCGAGACATAATTCACTACAAAGTTTGGACTGCTAGCACCCTCTATTTTTCCATTAAGGGACTGTCACGGTCTCTGTCCAACATTTCCAGTGCCCCTAAAAACCAAAATAGAGCAAAATTTGAATATCACAAATACGAAAGATGAAAATTGAATCTCAACTTTCTGAAACTATCCGCGTGATATAACAACAAGGACAATTCTCACTATTTAGTTGTGAAAAACAAGGAAGAATATAGGAACACAAGTTGCAGCGACAACTAGGCGACACGTTTGCATCTTTTCAAAAAAAAGCAAGTCATGCTTAGGCCCGCGGCCCGCTGCAAACGACTCGTTTTTTGCCGCAACGTGTTGTAACAACAAAGATAATTCCCAATTTTCAACTATGGAAAATAAGAAAAGGCATATGAACGCGGCAACTTTGTGTAATTTCAAAAGAGCACAGACCCTGTTTCACAACTTTGCGTGAATTTTCCGCAATCGTGCCGCCTAGTTGACGCTTTTGTATGTCTTTCCTTGTTTTCCGCAATTGAAAATTGGGAATTCTCCTTGTTGCTATAATACGCGATGGCGAATTGCCGCGATAGCAAAGAAACCGCTCATCTGCAGCGGACTTAATGCTGTTAGCACTATTTTCGTAACTACGGTACATAAAATTGTAGGTGTCCATAAAATATCTCTCGTTAGCTAAAAGGAAAGAATGTCACAAAAAAATTTAGTTTCCGCTAAAAATGTTACGCAGCACTGATGTCAACAATCATAGAAACGGCATACATTTGTCAGATGTCATTTAAAACATAAATAGTATAACGTAGACATGTTATTACCGTATCTGTAAAATTAATATTTAAAAAATTAATATTTTTAATATCATTCATTTGTTTGACGAACTCTGTGTAGTGCAGTAATGAAACAGATATCCAGAATTTAATAGAAAATATGCAAGGAAGGTGGAAACTATAGTAGAAAGTAAAGATAAAGGTACGAAACATTAGTTTGATACCTTTGTGTAACAAAAGTTATGTACAGTAATGTCGCGTTTAAATTACAATAAGTCGGGAGTCCATACTGTAATTTTCGCGTTACAAGTAGCGATTTTATTACAGGAATTCGTTATAAAAAAGTAAGTTCGCTATAAAAGTAAGATGAAAATTATAGAAATTAATATTCTTGAAATTGCATGTTTTCTGTAATATACGTGACATTTGTTTCAAATGCGTGGCGTCAGCCGCTGCTGCTCGTCCTATTATATCTTTCTCACTTATTTTTACTATATCGATTCATTGTCTTTGTCCATAGAACTAGGTTCGTTGAGTTGAGGATTTTTTATGGTGGGATGGTACTAGGGCTGGGTCATTGTAATTAAAGCGTTACAATTCTATTGGAACTTAGATGTTACATTAGAGTATTGCCAAATAAAACCGTAAATGTGATACCACGTATTTCCATTAACACATTCACTACTAGGCTTTAGAACGTCTGGCCCTGGGTACCAAGATTTTATTTTAAAGAAAACATGGAGTTCACAAAATCTAATATCAATTAGTTACATATACAGGATGTAACATGTATACGTTTCAATATTTTAAGACTTCAATTGGATCACAAAATGTCCTACAACATAGTGCCCGATCTGCTTTCGTTTTGCAGTAATAATGTCTTAAAGTTAGCACTATATTCTGAAACGAAGAGTAGCTCATACATATCAGTGAAACCAACACATTCAAAGAATCCATTGATCTAGAATCTAGAGAATTCGGTTGCTTAAGAAAGTTGTGTTTGTTTCGGAAGGCCCTGAACACATATTAAGTCCCTCATAGACAAAAGTCCTTTAATGGGACATGGGACTCCTATTGTAAACGGACTCTGCTCTGACGATCATTGAGTCAATCTTGAACAGCTGACTACTGACAATCTTTTAGGTTACAGTCCTCAGTCTGGCAGCACAAGGTTACACTATATCTTTGTGTGTTATCTACATTCTTCCCGCAAGCATTTTTGATCTTTAAAGCTTTATAAAAATTAAACTGTAAGAGATATAATAAAATGTATTAAGACTTTTGTCTTCTATTGCTCCTCCTTAATATATCTGCAAAATTACAAAATGCTCCGACTCGTAGTTTACTGTATAGACATGTTAACTTTGAAGCATTATTATTGCAAAATGGAAGCAGATCGGACACTATGTTATGAGACATTTTGTGATCCGCTTGAGGTTTCCTACCACTTCCTACCTAAAATATTGAAACGTATATATGTTACACCCTGTATAGTGCTAAAAATGGCGTTTATAGTAATTTGAAAATGAAAAAATACTACGATATATCGTAGCTGGATTCACTGAATAAAATTCGTGTACTAAGTGCCAATTACAAGACATCTCGTAGTGTTCTGGAATGAAATTTTTCATATACAAAGAAATTTTGTTTTCGTTTTGTTTAATTTTACAATGATCACCTAATTTCATCTGGCGACAGTAAATAATACAGACATGTAATGATCTTCACTAGGAAAAATCTGTAAGACAACGGTTAGTTACAAAGAGTTGTGAAATAATAAAATTGGACAGACAAGTAACAATTAGTAGACAAAAAATTAGTTAGTGTACACAAAGAAAGTATATTTTTGCCAAGTATGCCCCAACAAGCCAGCTCTTTCATCAATCTCTGCTTCAAAGCGCATTGTACGCAACCGCAACAATAAAAATGTTTAAATTTTAGTAATATATATATATAATATGAAATATAATATAATAGTATTAATTAATACATAATTAACATGATAGATTAATATAATATAACCGAATTATCTGAGTTATTATTTCGATAATAGAAACTTATATTAAGTTTGTTTTTTGATAAAAGTATTATATAAAATTTTCGTTTATCCTTTCTAATAATTCCCAACTCAAACGGCTATAAACTTATTCCGTGACCAATTACAATCAAACTGATCAGACCGAGAGTGTTCTCCTTACACCGTGTATCTTCAAGTACCTAAAACTGTACTTCCGCACGCTTGCACCGACTTATAATTCCAATTGAATTTTCTCGAAAATGAAATACGATATCAAAAAAGTTTATTGTACATTTTCGACTTACTTTTTCATGTAAAATCACCTCCTTTCCGCTTGTACCACCAATTTTGAGACATCCTGTATAATACACTTATTGCGAGATGTATCATAGTTGGCAGTAAATAGATTAAATACACTGTACACTGTTTACACAAACGAACATAAAATATTACACTTTTTGTAAAACATATACATAACTATTAATTTAGTTATTTGTTGATCCTACTATTTAACGTAAAAATTTGTAATATTAACTACTTCAATAATAATTTGGTATTGCATGCTTATACTTTTGCTCATCGTATTCCTATCGTATCTTACAATGTATCGCCAACTGGAATGTAATCAAAATTTAACGCCTAAGTGACAGGTGAAGAAGAATTGTTGTAATATTTTAACATCGCTGTAGCACATATTTAATTTAGCTGTAATACATTATAAAAGTGTGTTGAAATTTTTAAATAAATTGAAACTAGAAAAAAAATATTTTAACCATTGTTGTGTAGTGAAAGAAAAAGCCATAATTTTCTAATTATATCGATAATCTTATATCAAAAACATTAAAATATCTAGTATTATAAAAAATGAATGTAATCGTGTGAATAAATAACATCATACTAAGAGATCTGAACGACAATAATGAGATCGAAGATCCTATTGAGTGTAGATATAAGAATTCATAAAAAAATACAACGATACTTTAGGCTCGCTGCAAACGAGTGTTTCTTTCAATGACGCATTGTAGCAACAGGGACAATTTCCAGTTTTTAATTGTAAAAAACAAGAAAAGGCATACAAACGCGGCAAGTAGTCGGCACATTTGCGACAAATTGAGCGAAGCAAGACCTGACGTTTTTTTTTAAAAATACGCAAACGTGTTACCTGGTTGCCGCGTTAGTAGGTCTTCTTGTTTTCCATAATTAAAAATTGAGAATTGTTCTAATTGCTACAATGCGCAATGGCGAATTGCCCCAGCGACAAAAAACCGCTCGTCTGCAGCGGGCCTTAAGCTTTTATCGTTAACATACAACAAATTTCATTTGGTGGTTATCTAACTTTGTTTGGTGTATGTTATACATAAATGATAAATCTAAATTAATGGCGATTCTGAAGTATTACCCAAATGTCCACGTAATATTAATAGTAAGTGTATCCTCCATATACAAGGACAAACTAAATACATATACGTACTAAATAGTTCACATATTTATATATCCCGTATGTATATTATTTTATACATATAGTGTATCCGTTTTATCTGTTTATATAAAAAAATGTCAGGTTATGGAGAATATAAACAAACTCTTCTTATAAAATTTGATGTAATTAAAGACATTACAAAATACCATCAAATTTTTTACAACTAAATTAAATTTTTTGTACGTAATAAAACATTGCAAATTACAAATAAATATTTCATCAAAGTATATGCTTTTACATTATAAGGAAGAAATTATAACATTTAATTTAAAAATTAAGTCTTAATACCTTCTCATGTTTCTAAGTGAAAGATAAAACTTTTGAATGTCTGTATGTTCTTCTCCATATCAAACATTTTTAACAGGAACAATTTCTATACATGTTGAATACTTTAGAGAACTTTTGACTATCTTCGGATAGATCAGATACACTGCACACATATATACATAAAATGTTATCTAGTCTAACATTAACTGATAGAAACAATCTTGTATATTGATGTAATAATAAGCGTAAGTATGAAAGAGTTTAAAAATATAGGAATGTATACTGTATGTGAGATATGAAAACAATTATTGTTCTACGTCGATTTAACTTAAGAAATACTTATTATGGCATACTTTCGAGACAGTTCTTGATGTGCTGCCAAGCTTGCAATCCCTGCAATATGTAATATAGATGTATTTGTATGAGGTACAAGTTTGTGCTTGTTAAAAGTTTACCTTTCGAGCAAGTTTGAATTGCAAAATGCAATAAGCTGCCAAAATTTCCTTTAAATCTACCACCTTTTGGTGTTGAAATCTCTCTATGTCCATCATTGCTTTGATAGAAAAAGACCTGAAGATGTAATAAATAAAGTGATTAAACGTTCATGTAAGATACTGTAGTATTTCTAGTTTTTAAACGAAACTATTTTTAACATATTAACTTCTATTTTCTTATTATTCATAAATCATAAGTACTAATTGGCATAAACTTTTACTTTAAGTCTTCGTCTACTCGTTTAACAGCTTCTTCATGTTGTGCAATTCTTTGTTCCAGTTGAAGAATCTTCAATTCACGAACTTCTTCTGTATCCACAGAACCAAATAGTCGTGACATTAAGCTAGATTTACCTATAACAACACATATAATATTACAGAACTTTTTCCATTCATTCAAATAGTAACTTAAATAACTTCAATTGTTGAAATATTTATTAAAGAACAAAACCTTGTATGACTTTTTCCTTCTGTTCAAATGCAGCAGTCAATGCGTCATGAGCCTCATCTTTAGCTAACTGCAAAGCTTCTCTTCGTCTGATAACTGCTTGTAATGCAGAGGCACCAAACAACCATTCTTTTAATTGATCAGCTATTAGTTCCTCTTCTTCAAGGGTTGTGTCTATAGTTGCCGCTAACGAATCCAAATAGTGACCAGATTTCTAAGAAAACAGGCTGTAATGCAGTGTGCTTTGCAATACATATACCTATAATTTATCTCAAACTATGTCTCAATATTTATAGTTCTTCTATGAAAAATCTACTCATTTTAGTCTTTTAAAAATTAATAATATTGTGAGATTTCGTTACATATAAAATTAGAATACCTGTAATCCATCGCCCATTTCTTTTTCTATGGCACTCCATTCACTGAACACACGACCATAATTTGCATGCAGTTTATATAAACTGTATTGTTTTTCTACTAATCGTGCTCTTACGCGAAGAAGATTGCATAAATTATTCTAAAATAAACACACATATGTATATATATGATGTATATTATACATAATATAATGCATAGCACATGTACATCAGAAGTGATAACTTAAAGAAATATGATTTTTAGGAAAAACTATTTATGAGCTTAGTAAGTAATGAGGTACTAAAATAATAACATCGACGAAAAGAATAGAATTGTCTGATGAAGGTTATCTGATTTGCATTGAAGCAGTTCAAAAACGCGCGCGTGTGTGTAAGAGACAGAGAGTGTGTGTGTTCCGCGTCCTGGGTCTCTGCTACTGGACTCTCATCAGCAAGGCTACTTAGCAAACCCTGTCTTAGATGCAGGGATAGTCCGGTCAGCTCAGAGAGTTGTATTTGTACAAAAGAATAGTTAGGTGACTACTTTTGAGAAAGTGGTACATAGGAGAAAGTCCCTCTAGTGCGAAGTATGTTATAGAGGAGATGCAGTCACAATATAAATTGTTTAAAAAAGTTGCTCATTATTTGAAGTAAATAATTTTGTTTACATTATTTCAAATAATCTTACTTACTTAAGATTATTTAAGTAAGTAATTACTAAGTACTAGTAATTACTAATTAAGTAATTATTACTTAGTAATTACTACTTAGTATTACTACTAGTAATTACTAAGTAATTACTACTTAGTATTACTACTAGTAATTACTAAGTAATTACTTACTTGACAAACTATTTAAATACTCTTCGATATTGAAATTCAGTATGTAACTTTGTTATAATAAAGAGAAATTTGTTTAATGAACTACTTCAGGGTTGCAACTCAATAATCACATTTTTTAAGTTGTTACACTTTTGAAATACATGTGTGATGTATAGGGTTCAACAAATATACACCGAAATACTTTAAGAGGTAATAGAAATGGGATATAAAATGCTCTATGAATGAACAAGGGAGTCGCTGCATAGTCTGTCATGGTCATCTTTTTAGCGTCGTGCATCTCCATGACAATATAAAGTCCGTTGTGTGGGACATATCCACCCCCACTTAAACTATTTCGACATATATTCGTTACATCTCACAGTTATGTAGTTTTGGATAATTAACTAAACAATAGACATACTTGAAGTTCAATTCCATAATTTTTTATGGTTTCAAACTGTTTATCTGGTTTCCTCAATCGCACTGCAACACTTAATGCTTTTAATTTTGATTCTGCTATTTGCATATATCCTATTCAAAAACAAAATCAAATTACATTTAATAAATATATGACGTAATTAATTAATAAAATAATGTCTTCAAGAAGGTGTATGATTTACCAGTTTCTTTAATGCTTTCTCTCCATCCATCTTTTAGTTGTAAAAATCCCATGAAATGCTCATCATGAGATAATATAGGATGTGATGCTACTCTCAGCAGGAAATTCTTAAAAAAAGTTTTAAATGTTTGAAATAAGTGTTTAATGAGATGCATAATTAAATAAATGTGTTAATATATATACCTCAAGACCTGCTCTACGTCGATCAACAAAGTCTGGATCAAATGTATCAGTGGTAACTTTTTGCCATGCATATAAAACTTTTTTTTCTGGTAATGGAGGCAATACAATATATGGATAAGAAATTTCTAGATAAGCTCTGAGTAATTCAAATTCTGTATATCTACGCCATAGAGAACTTGTTTCGGTAAGTGCACCTTTAAAATCTGGATCAGTAACTCTAGAACAATTTGTACAAAAACATTTTATGTAAGTTTCAGAACGACATTTCTAAGATATTGTAATTATATAATACAGAATCATATAAAGAATCTGGCAATAGAGGATTATTAGATTTTGAAGAAACAATGATAATTATATTACGAGTAAGTAAAATATTTATGACTCACTTGGTTTCAATGAGGTAGACTGTATAAAATTCTCTCAAATTCAATGCTCCATTTGCTCGCTTTTCTGCTTCCACTATTGAAATCTCCATGTGATTGAGTAATGAAGCCTTTAATTAAGAATACAATATATAACCAAATGACACTTATATATTGCTTATAATTATGCTTTAAATAAAATTATAATAAAAGAAAAAAAAAAGATAAGCAAGAAGTAAATACTATCAACCTTTAATATCTATTTATTAAAATGTATTAATATGAAAGTTATAATATTGGATCTTCAAATTGAATCTGTGAGTTGAAGAACAATTACAAGTAAGTCCATAATTAGCCAATATAGTTTTTGCCGTTATACAGTTCTTTAACTCATTGATTCAGTTTAAATCTTGAGTTCAAATTTCCCGGTCGATTATTCCGAATTTCAAGCCAAAAATATGACCATCTAAGTAATAAGAATAACATATGTATGATTTATCGAGAACAAAATTATAAGAATATGTGTATTAAATCAGAGATATGAAATTTTCAATATTTACGCGAGTAATAACAAATATATTCCGTGTCACTCCGATTTTTTCGTAAGGTACGTATAATATTGATATCGTTATTTGTTAAACCTGTAGGTTAGACAATGACCAAACTTATCATTTACAACACTAAAATAACTAACGAACGGAAATTGTTGAAAGGATAAGGCGTTTGGTGTAAGGCCGAGTCACATCTACTGGAATGACAGGCGAACTGACAATTGAAGTGGAGATCGAGAAGTTATTGTTTACCTCTTTGTGTGTCACCGTTGTAGTCATATTTGCGTTCGTCTCCTTCTGGTAATTCCCGTTCTGAAACACTTCTTCCATGATTTTAAGTCAATTCTAAAAATCTATGAAGTGACGAAGAAACTTTAAAACCTTTCACATCATATCCACTTTCTCCATTACTGGGCAGTGTTGCTCAAACTCAGGGGCCAGGGGGGTTCGAACGTAGATATATGTTGTACGTACGCCACTGATCTATAGAACTGGATACGGTGTCGTGTGGAACTTACTGTTAGTCTTCTGTCGTCTGAGAGCGTTTGATCTGCGCCATCTTGTAGGCATATACCATACGGCGCAAATAGAAGGGCAAATAGGGTAGTAAAGTTTCAATGGTTTCGTTCATGGTGTAAAAAGGAGAGGTGGACCGACACGTTACCCCCAACACAAAATTCTTGTGATCTTACAGAAAAAAATTACATGTTCTTCCTTTAGAGGGTACTAGTGAAACATGTGAACAATATCACCTTTACTTTCTTACGTTTTTTCATACCGTGTCGTGATACGTGACCGACACCAACTAGGTTTTAAAATTTTTAATCGTTTCTTATACCTTCAATAGGAAGTTTTATAAACCTTAATAAGACCTCTCATAAATTAAAATATTTTAAGTTTTAAAATGAACTGAACTGAGAAAATGTGAATCGATTAAGGGTTACACAAGTATTTATAGAGCAAAAATCTACTATTGACAGCTATAGAAATTTAAGCATTTTTATGTAATTTAGAGAGTGTTTTGAACGAAATCGCGAGTTGACTGCGCTGCGTTGTATTTTTTTCTATCGAATGAACCCTTTCCCAGTTCAAAATGTTCTCATATAAGGACGAAAAGTGTCAGGCCGTAAAACCATACCACAGTACTGCTTTGGTTGGGTTATCGATAAAACACAGCAAAAAATGTGACAAATTTAGTTGGGCTTTTGCGGACCAGGCGGAGCCTAATTTGATAGGCTACCGATGTGGAATCGGAATCTGTGATACCCAAATTGACGATGCGAGTTACTGAAAATTTCCCTCTCCACTACACACACCACTTTAAGATTGGGTGCTTCGAGTCATTGCGAACAACTTCGGAAAGTCAAAAGAGGACGCGAAAAAGTGAACCTTACTCTCTCGCTCTTGAAATACTGTCGAAGTTGCCGACAAACGGCACAAGCCGCGCGTGGTATTTCCATTTGCCTAGACATATTTAACCCTTTGCGATCGGCAAATTTCTTTTTTCTGTTTTCATATAACATAATTTTTTTCAGTTTTTTAACTTTAGAATTCTTTGTTTCATATATTACTCCATTTATAAAATACTGTAGAAAATATAATTCATATTTTAGCCACACAGATAGCCATAAAGCACAGTTACACTGTACTCACTTTTTTACAACCAGTCTTTTATGGAATAAAATAATAATTTGAACCAAAGTAATATAAAATCAAATTTGTATAAAGATTGGAATTGTATATTAAAATTACTTGTAGAATAAAAAAAAAGTTATAGGTTTGAACGGGATTTGAACTCGAGCAATGGTAAAGATAGATGACAGGTATAGGATCCCTGGGTTTTAACGTCCATCATTTCATTACAGTTACGAGGTGAGATTGTGAGATCCTATACACATCTGATGTCGCAGTTAGATTATGTATAATGAAGAAACAAATACAGTAGATCGCATATATATTCAAAACAGTCGTGTGCATTTGGATACACCACCAGACATGCATAGGGAACTGAAATATCTTAATACTGTCGATTATATAACTGCCGCGATATCGAGTAATAATCGGTCATGTTCGGCTCGCGTTGTATTTATTTTCAATATTATAGAGAAAGAGCTCACACAACACAAGTGGAAGAACGGCGGTTCTAACCTTGAGCGGGGTCGTGACGGCGGTTACAGAGGTAGGGGTAGGGGAGACGGGCATCAAAATATCAAGTTTTATTTTTTAAATACAAAATTTTAATACATGTATTTTGTAATTATCGTTGTAATAGATCGCATCGATGTGGGCAAACAATGAATAGTATGAATGTGGTATTTAGAATGTGACACGTGTAAAAGTTATACACATACAAATATCATGTTTCGTTTGATAAATACCACTACATTCGCACGATTCAATGCTATATTGAATCACTGAAAATATCTCAGCAACCGGAAACATCGCGCGTGGCTCGTGCCGCTTGTATGGATTTCAACAGTTGAATATGGCGTTTCAAGAGTGAGAGAGTAAGACTCATATTCGCACTCTCTTTACTTTCCGCAAATGTCCGAAGTCGGTCGCGAAGCGTTGAGTTCACGTACACATAGCTCGTATAGTAGTGTGTAAAGTAGAGGGGGAAATTTTCTAACCTACCTCCTGAATTCGAAATCATAGAAGGGCTCCACCTTGCGTTCATCAGGCAGCCACATGTCTGTTAGTAACACTATTTCTGTAACGAAAACTGTAATAGCATGTACCGACCTAGTAATCTCGAAAAGTCACGTGACTACCGTACGCCCTTAAGCAAAAATATAGAAAACGCGTAAGCCAGTATTGGGTATACGGATTTTTAGCGGTGTGATATATTAATTCGCATTAACATGTATTTTGTAGCTAAAGATTCAAGGAATCGAGTGGTGTTTTTTTTAAAGCCGGTGCATGTGTAGAAGAACACCAAACCGGAATGTGAAACTTTGACATCGACTATCAATATTTATTAACAGTAAACAAAATATATACATCATATAGTTGGATACAGCATTCTTTCAGCTTTGAAATGAGCTAAAAGTTAAGGCTTTATCTTTAAAAATAACTGACAAATTACAATTTAAGTAATAACACGTTAGCCGCTTTCGTCAAATTTTCGAAACTTTAACATTATATATTCCGGAAACCAGTTGAAACAGGTGGCTGAGATTTGGTATGCTTTATTTTCGTGAGGTTACCAATAAATGCTATAAATTTGAAAAAAGTTGGCAACAATAAATTAGTCACCTGTGCGTTTTGATGTAGAATAGCTCATACTCTAAATATCACTTCTCTGGTTTTCTACCTGGAGAAAATTGATAAATATTGTTATCTTAACAAATCTACAAGACCAGAGGATACGAAAATTAAAATTATGGCAGCATATGCTTCCATTACGCCGCAGGAGTTAGAAAATAACTATATGTACATAAATGATTTGAATAGTGGGAAAGAAGAAGACTGTAAGTGCTATTTAAAAAGAATTATTTTTTTTATAAAAAAGATGTTTATGTGGAGTAAATTATTATCAATATCAGTAAATTATTATATAATATTTACAATATCAGTAAATTATTTTCTTCACAATCTTAGTTTTGGCGCTTACTACCTTTTTTATTTCCATTCTGCATTTCTGACAAGAATTATTGCATCAATGCAAATAGTTATTATTTTGAATATAAGCTTCGAGAATAACAGATTTTTCGAAACAGCAAAAAAATTAGCTTAAAAAAGCAATCAAGCTTTAAAAGACATTACTTGACTGTGTCCCCGTGAATGCAGAGGATATGTTCTGCATTATAGGAAACCATGTTATACGAACCACACGCATTATGTATGGATTATGAGCGTGGTATGACAGTTTTGGTAAGTGTGTATTACGTTTGAAAACAGATAATCAAAATGTGTTAAAATTTACTGCGTTATACGGAACTTGCGTTTTATGGACACTAGTTACAAGTTTTTCGTTTTGTTATACGAAGCCGCGTTTAGAGGAATACGTTATAAAGGAATCTACTGTACTAGAATCATTAGTAGTCTTCCTAAATGTATAAGATAACACATATATAATCAAAGTGTATTAATTAAAATTACAAACATAAATGTACATACTACATTTACTACGAACTTGTCGAAATGGAATCGTAGCATTAGTTTTTGCAAATTGAATGAATAGGAAAAAATTAACCAAAATATTATCCTTTATAATATATTTTAAAGTTATCGAAATCCGCATGAACATATCATCAAAGAAACAGAGAATTGAAGAAAGTAATTATTCACTTTTAAAGTAAAATCTCGAAAAAACTTTAACAAATGTGATTAAAAGCATACCCAATAATATTTTCATAATTTATTCATAAAATAGAATGATTCGTAAAATCATTTTACATGATTTATTGTGGTTCAACTTTGATGTTAGAGTGGTGCTACAGTTATGCATCCTTTTATGATATACAGGGTGTTCGACAACAGGTGTCCCATAATTTAAGGGGTGATTCTAAAAAGTCGTTTTAAAAGGGACGATTCTTGGGGTGATTCTAAACGACTTTTTAGAATCACCCCTTAAATTATCGGACACCTGTTGTCGAACATATAAATTTCGTACGCATATAAATTTCAATGAATGTTGTTTTACTATCAATTTTTCTTCTTAAATATAATACTTTTTTACCTTTTCACGTAATAATATTGATATCTCGACATAATTTTTTTAACAACCAGAATTCTTAAAAATTGCAATGATGTTATAATTATGTTCTGCAACAAGTATATTTAGTTAATTATTTCTTTTTATTATCCTACAGTTGTCTATGATAATAATATACAGTAGTGATTATCTAGTACAAAGATTCAGTTAAGTACACGCGATTCCAGTGAATATTTGCCAAATCTTTGTTATTAATGCCAAGATTTTTCATGTTTTTTAGAAAAATGATGATCGCACAAAACATATAAAATTCACTTTATAACTACTTGATGAACTATGAACTAAGGATCGTACCATACAGAAGAAATGGCGGACAACTCCGCCTTCATTCAATTAAAACTCAAAATAAGTCAAACAGCGTCTTAAACTATCTTGAAATCCCTTACAAGTAATTGATTTGACACAGAGTGCGCTGTAGATAATGAAATCTATTTGATCGAGTCAACGAGAGAGATTTCATTGCTTTTAAGGATAGAAAGAGACATCCTATCTACATCTAGTGTTGGCTTCTGGCCTAGACATCTCTTAAAAACGGATATCA
This sequence comes from Calliopsis andreniformis, assembly GCF_051401765.1. NCBI lineage: Eukaryota > Metazoa > Arthropoda > Insecta > Hymenoptera > Andrenidae > Calliopsis > Calliopsis andreniformis. Next base: position 2,866,588 of record NW_027480457.1, read on the forward strand.
AATAGTTGTATACTGATGAAGATTTTCGAATTTAACAGATTGAGTGTCGTGGCAGAATTTTACCTTCTTGATGAAACTTCAGGCATTATTTTGGAAATGGTATAATTGTATTAATAAGAAAAGAATGACAATTGCGTTAAATTCTTCATAGTTCTACATTTTTATTTTGCCACCGTATTTCAATTTTTGGTTGGAGAGGATGTTTATTCATTTGTTGAAAGTTCCGATGACGATGTATAATAAAGGTCACCGATGGCGAACCCGATATTCAACGTGCCAAGTATTTTGGAAAATATAACAATTTTTTTTTAAATATAATTCTATTTTATGTGTTACGTTGAATAAATTAATTTGTTAAGTAACCAGGAATGTTCTGTCAATTTTGAAGTTAGAATAAGAGAATAATTACTTAGAATAATAATAATAATAGTCTACATCGCAATAAAAGTTCTGAATTTTATAAAATTGAAGTCTTTAAACTATCGTCGCGTTAAGTAGGAGTAGTTCAATGGAAAAGTGAATACAAGTATTTTGATTTAAAGTCAGACGATCTTATTTTAATTTCAAAGGTGACAGAATTTTTTTTGGTCATCTGATATATGTATATAGTATCTACAAATAGTTTGAAATAAGTTTTACTGGAATGTACAGTTATTATTAGCTGTAGAGACTCATCCAAAGATGAAAACAGCAAGCATTCACAAACTCTTCAATTAAAGAATATATATCTTCCATGTGACATGCTGTGTTCATGAATTCTTTCGATTTACAATACACTACGTATAAATCCTGAAAGTAGAAAAGAAAGGATTGTGAAATTTATTTCCATAAGTTTTTATTTTATGTAAGATTAAAAGTGAAAATATTTTAAATACGATTGATATATATCGAAAAGAATGTTACGAACCCCTTTAGAAGCATGTAGATCCATAGTCAACATCATAAAAGCTTGAATATAGCTCGGATGTAATATAAGAAGATGAGTAACATTTCCGTCTGGCGTATTAAACTGCTTATGATGCTCCTGATATTTGTTTTGCAAAACTTTTGATAAGGCTTGATACCATGAAACTGGTTGATTAACAAACGGTTTAAGTCTTGGGTCTAAATTTGATAAATGCTCAACGTGAGCCAAGGAGCAAAGTTCGGAAAATTCAGTGTAGCTCATTGCAGACTTACTTTCCAGTAATTTATTCCAAAGAAGATGTGTCTTACACTGTAATGCTCCTTCATGTATCATATTTGATATATGCATACGTGCGGCATCCGCTTGAGACATTATCATTTCCTGCATTAATTGCTCGTGAGACGAATAATAACCCAAATAATTTATTGACTCTTGCCGTATTTGAATCAAATGAGATGACGAGGAAGTTGATTTATTCGGTACATTTGTATGTTGTGTTAATGGTGAATTTGGTACTGGTGGAGGAGTCGGTGCAGTATTATTATAATTAGAATTAAGATGAGAAACTGATATTTTCAATGCATTTTTTCTTTGGTTTGTATCATCATTAAGTTCTTGACAGTCAGATGACGACTCTATCGAAACCCGTTTGTTTAACATTTCCATAACATTTTCTGGCTCTGTGTAGGTATGTGTCATGGGTTTCTCAATACTATATACAGTGCGAAATTTGCCTAATTTGTTATTTTCTACTTCTTCCTTTGGGTACAATTCCCTTTTACTTATCAACATCAAATAAAATTTTAGAGCAATTTCTGTTTTCTCCACTTGTGGATGCTGCTCAAAATGTGATACAATCAGCGCAACATCAAAATCGTTGGTATATCTTGTATCTTGCATATCGCAATAACTAATCGAAGCAGTATTTTTCAAATTCACTAAAACGTACTCGTTTTCTTGAGAATCTGGATGATCGCTTTTCATTACAAATACACGCATGTTGTAGCTCTTTTCATGCGATAATAAGTATGAATATAAAATGCGACCAGATATTGTCAAATCTCGGTGTGCCACCACGTCTACATAAAATAAACAAGATCTGTTATTTTATCCGATAATGAATCATTTTTTTACTTTTTCAATAGAAACATAAAGAAACTTTGAAAATTTAATAACCTTTCTACGTAAATATTAAAATTTCTACGTATGATACCACTATAAGTAGTGTCTCCAGTTTTGACTTGTCTAGATAACTTATTAATTGATTACTCGTTTCTTATATCTGATGAGTAATAGTAAATGATTGATCAGGTTATAGAATTGGCAGGGACTTTTAGGTGTCAGTACTAGGAAAGGCGATTTTGAACACAAGATGGTGCATGGGCAGTGTTTGGCTGACAAGGAGAAAGTATGGGATAGAAATCGTTTTCTAAATGACACTAGGTACAAGTTGTAGTACAAGTCCAGTACTAAAAAACCTTAATGGATTCTGTCATGGTGGATCTTTGTTTTCGAAATACTTTCATTTAAAATTATGGGTTCCGCATGCTCTGACCCACATCACGCGGGTCGAGGGTTCGAAATCTTACCGATGGGCTACAATTTTATTTTCATTATAATCAAAGTTTTATATCATGAAACAAGCTTTATTTTGTCTTATATGTGAATGTAAATTTGAAAATGCATATTTTTAATTTATACAGTAATATCTTTTATTTATGGCGGTTACTAATGATTTTAAAAAAATATTAAATAGAAAAACGAATATTGCTTTTACGATATGTATCACCTTCATTTCTGTTCAAAATTCCAAAAACATGTGAATGCAAAATAAAGCATAATATTAAAAACACAATGGCTGAATGTGAAATTTTTTCCTTTTGACCTACCAACAAAAAAAAGTCAGTCTGAAGAGGTAGCTATCCTCAAGAAACAAGTATAAAAAAATCGTGTGTAATATTGTCCATCTGACCAGGCATGACTAACGGTCTAACTGTTACACATCGACAGTCTTTTGGTGGCCTCGAACAAGTTTTCGTTGAGTGTGATATTTGTTAACTATTCTGGTAATGTAAACCAAATCAAATACATATAAAAAAAATTATGAATCACAAAAACATAGAAGATAATAAACAATATAAAAAAAGATGTGAAATCAAAATGAGCTGCAAGTACATAAAGGTGTTTGCCAAGTTTGAAATGACATTTGAGACACAATGTAAGATTCGGTGCTTTCCAACTACGTTTAAGATGACTCAACTCTGCACAGCTAAAATGCTGGTCATCAAGGTCAAGGTGTTTATGAATAAGAATTATTTAAAACCCACAAACTAATGAAAGTGTACGCAATGTGTTAAAGCTTTATTTAACTTTATTTAGAAGATTTAGCAAGGGTAGGCGCCTTGTTCAAACTAGTCGAGAGTGATATTCATCTCGTTGTGCGAAAGGCGCTACAGGTGCAGTTCATACGTCGCGTACACGAAAGAGGACTCTTAGCGGTAGCAAAAACGGAAGCGATGTTACATAAGGACTACAGTAATGTTACAGACGAGAGCCGCGACAAGACCCAAGCGCACCTAACCCAGCGGCTCTCGTCCATAACATTACTGTATACGTGGATGATCATGACCCTCCTTTCTACAAACCAAGTTTTATGTATCTTTGTTATAAATAATCGAAATCATATCGTGTTTGACATCATTTTAATCGGGAGAGCACAAGGAATCGACTGGTGTTACTTGCGTGAAAATCCGTTTGCGAATAAAAAACTTCAATTTTTCTTACTTAAATCCCTAATACTATCCTTGTCTTTCATGGCCTCCTTGTTCTCAGGCATCGAGCTCGAACGCGATGGTTCCAAGAATTCGTTTCTCGACGGCACATATCAAACGAGGTAGTGGGGATAGACCGCGGCTCTCGTCCGTGCAGACGAAACGGCTTTCGTAAAATACGTGAAAAACGGTGTTGCAGAAAGTCGCAAATAAAACAACATTTAGAAACTGATATACGTAAGAGAAATGTATAATGTAATAAAAATATTGCTAATAGTAGCTAATAGTATATAGGAAAGATATTGGTGACGATTGTGTGGATTTCAGTGGATCAGACGACAGATGTGAGTGGTTGTTACATAGTAAACTTAATTGTAGACAAATTATGTGAAAAATCAAGAAATCCGACCGCAATTGTGAACTATGGCTCATAAGGAAAAGCTACGGACTTCGGGTATTCGATTTCAGTCAAACTTTTTTGGTGAATCTAGATCGAAAATAATTAGAGTCATGTTAGAGCGTTTGTTCGAATGTACCTTATTTATACAGATATTTAGTGTTGAAGTTTCATTGGACTAAAGGTTGGTGTATACGTATACAAAACAGAAAGTACTACACTACGAACTCAGAGGTCGTGGATTCGATCCCTTTCTCGGTCCATTCCTCTTTTATCTTTATTTTTCATAGAAAATTCTAGTAGAGTTTTACTAGAAGTAACAGAGAACTACACGCTACACCGTGCAGCGCCCGCTGCGCTGATGGATACGTATGGCATTTCCTCTGACGTTAATCACACTTGTTTTTCCCATGATATAGGGAACACTGTTTCTTCTGTTAATTTTCTTTTATTCCATATTTATTGTTTTTCATTGCATATACTTTGAAATTTATTTATTGTTAGTTAAAGGAAGACATTCAATAAAATTATAATGGGCAGAAATATTAGAAAATTGAAAAAACTATTAGAACATATTGTAGTTTAAATTATGATAAATGAATTTTGTTACGTATATTTTAGATTCATTTTGCATAGAGCCTGCATAGATCGACATACTGTAGCTGCATAAAGATCTGCTGTCTATTCATGTGATACACTAATAATAGTTTTAGATCCCATACTTGAGGAGGATTTAACACTGGAATTAGTGAAAGAAAAGCTATCCAATGAAAGTTAAAAGACATGAAGGAATAGGTCGTGAATGTTATGTTATCAACTATTATTTTCAATTCACACTTTCTCGTTTTCGAATGACCAACTGCAGTCTTTTGCAAGTAACAGGTCAAAACTGGTAATCCCATCGCTAATAATAGCTTATTAAATTAATACTGCATGATTGACGCTAGCAGTGCAATCGGTAAAAAAATTATACGCTTGGCAATCACTGTATTTGTTTAGACCCTGACCGTTTTATTCTAATATTTACGTAAAAATGTTTATTTACTTTTTCATTTCCGAATTATTTACTGAGGTATACATTGTAATATTTCAAAGCACACTATTTTTTTTAAATTTCACATTAAAACTATTTATCAGAAATAAATTGTGTGACAAAACTTTGATTCCTGAATCTAAAGAGACCCGCCCAGGGATCTGTGACTGTTATAACAGTTTCCAAATTTATTATGTGCAATTATTTAATTTTAATGTAAAATATTATAAAACTAGGTTTACATAATAATTGTAGAACTTACCACTATATACCAGATTCCTAGCATAATTCGGTGCTTTGCTATAATATTTATTAAAGTCGTCGAGGAAATGGATAAGGTGATAACCCTGTTGCAACGACCAAGGCACATTTCCAGCAATATAGGAATATATGAATCGTAAATGAAAATCATATGTAAAGGAATGCAGGTGCATATTAATCTTGATCTTGTCACATGCATCCACAAAACTTAACATGAACTGCAACAAATTTAGATTTGAATAATTGTACTATCTTTAAACGAAATAGAACAGTTGTCATTATATTTAGAACTACTTTAATTACAAAAAATTTTTATAATTTTTATAATAGTTGTAATTAAGAAAAGGAATTGAGTTTCTAAGAATACAAAACAGATAAAGTTAAAATAAATTACCTGATTAACGAAGGCGCTAGTAGTCTTTGTTTGAAGTCGGCTGCACTCAATAATTCGTAATTTAACAATAAAAAAGGGCTGGGACAAATAGATTTCGAACAACAATACTCCTCCAAGCATCGATTTTTTAAGATAACAAGACTGTTCTTGTGTTTGTCCATCAACGCTAGAAAATATTTCTAAATAGTTATTTATGTACATAACTATTGTCCGATTTTCGAAAGAAGAGCCCTTTTACCATATTTCAAGCCCATAAAAATCCACAAGAGCACACCTTTTCGACAAATTCACTTAAAGAAAGATTCTGGTAAAGTTTATTATTATTATATAGTGTGTTCCGTTATCAGTGGTACAATCAGACAGGGGGTGATCATTCATAAAAAAATAAATCCGCAAAAAAGAATAAACTTTTTTCATCAGAAGCTTCATTTTCGAAAAAATTATCAACAAAGTATAGGTGCACTAACTGTGAATTTCCAGTTGTCGGACTTCTATTTCTGCTTGTTTTGTATTTATAAACATGGACAATGTTATTATCTGATAGATTTATTTAAAATCAACATAAATGATGAGAAACTAAAAGCGAACATTATTTTCGCTTTTGAAAAATTAAAAGATACAAACATGTACCTATAGTCAGATGGAAAAATCGGATATGTCATGATTTTCTAATTTTTCAGTAGAGCGATTTTAAAATTAGGTAAACTAATAGGTAAACTTATATGTCACGTATTGTTATCTGGCTTCTTTGTAATTATGTGATACATAGGTATCATCTTTTGCAAACGGATAGATGTCATTTACATACATATGAAAGAGTATACAGGGTGTAACAAAAATGTCGCAGTTCCTTAAAAGGGGTGATTTAGCTATCGCGGTCGCTCGGGCGACAAACTCGCGTTCTCATTGACCGGTGTTTTTCGTTAATAACTCGTTAACGAAGCCTCATCTTACATTTTCGCTAAGGAAAAAGTTGTTTCAAATCACCCCCTGAATCACCCCTTTTAAGGAACTGCGACATTTTTGTTACACCCTGTATATGACGATTTTGAACAAATAAATGACACTAGGTATTGCCGTTTGACTACAGGTATAATATAATAAAATCTTCCAACTCGATTGTATCGAAAGTGAAGCTTCTTGTGAAAAATGTTATTGTGAGCTTTTGACGTATCCTTTCATGAGGAATCCCTCCGCCTGATGGTATTATTAATAACGAAATACACCATATAGCATTATTGAATGACTTATTTAAGGCTCTTTACATGTATGTACCTTAGGGTGGTCCTTATTTTTTAACTTTTGATTTTTCTTGGTGTTACCCCCTTAAATTATGAGACTTGGTATGAAAATGATATGTGTAAAATTTCAAAGTGATTAGGTAAAGGAAACCTGTGCCGTTGAGCACAAAGTTGAAACCCGTATACGAGAGAGAGAGTGAACAGAGAAAATGTATGTTAATGGAGGAATTCTTTACTTTCAAGTATCAAATTGACAAGGACATGGCTTTTAATATAGCATATATAAAAGATATTGCATTTAAACTAAAGTCGCTCGGAAGTGAGATAGAAGAAAAAATGATAATTTCGAAGATTTTGACTACATTACTTAGCACATATATTTCAAGAGTGCATGGGAATTCACGCAATTAGGAGAAAAGACGGTAAAAAATCCAACGACACGCTTGCTAGCAGAAGAAATAGAGAGCAAAACACACAAAGGAGAAACAGTTTCGTTTAGAACAGAAGAAAAAAAATGTTCAAGTGCGGTTCTCCAAAGCATTTGACAAAGAATTGTTGGAATAATACACGTGAACTGGAGGACAAGAAGAAGGAAGTGCTATATTTGTGATAAGGTGGGGCACATTGCAAGGAATCGTTGGAACAAGAGGGAGAATCATAATCTGTCACGACCTTTTGTTAGAACTGACAGGAAAATTGGTCAGAGATTTGAGGCTTTCACAGCTTGACATCATACAATTCTCATTGTTGAAGCTTTCGGCTTTTTTAATTGTCCAGCTGTACAATTAAAAACAACACCATTGCTGCCCAATGAACCGGAACACCTTATCATTGGTGCTCAGTGATGCATGAACCACACTTCAGTAGTGCACCGTCCCAGATACACTTCAGTTCTAGTATGTCTTTCGATCTCCTGAGGAAGCCAGCTGCAATGCTAGCGAAATGTCGGGAAATCTCTTCCTCTTCCGGATACGGCTTACACCCGAAAGTTTCAACAATGGAAATTGTAGGAAAACTGGTGATGTAGAGAGAGGCTCGTACAAGCGGAGGGATACGGAAGAAACCAAGAAAACAACATAGAAGCTGAGCTTTATGGCGACAGAGTTAAACTCGAAGCTATGGATTCTAGATTCTGGCACCACAAGTCATATGACTAACGACATGCAATGTCTTACAGAATCATGTCCAACAGAAACCTAAATAGGAGCAGTTAAAAAGGATGTAACAATGAAGGCCACTGCAAGAGGAAAGGTAGATTTTGAAGATTGTCAATTGAACAATGTATTATACGTTCCAGAACTAAGACAAAATCTCCTATCTGTGGACGTTATAACGCAAAACGGAAGAGAAGTACGATTCAGGAAAGACCATGTGACTATGTATATATGTGGATGAAAAGAAATTAAGGAACTCGCGCTCGCGCTGACTTAAATATTAGGATGCGGAAAAAAGTTTCACAACAACCTAACACATGAAAACGTCTCGTAAAAGATGTCCGAGGTATATGCAGAATAAATAGTAGTGGAATAATTGAATAGATGTGCATGTACACGTGTTGCCTTTACGTAGTGTGATGGCGTTGGTGAATAAAGTATGACATGGGGCTTACGTTTAATCTTGTCGGGAATTCTATTCATATTGTACAGGCCGGTCTGCTGTATTAATAGGTTGTTATGCTCGGCAACAGAAATCTCTCGACTAAAGATATAGATGTATAAGAAATGGAGGCTTGATATGAATTTCTTCATGGAGTTTGTCTGTGGAATAGCAGGCGGATTTTCCTGTGATAATCTTTAAGATTCTATTTTGCGCGTAGTGTACTTGTTTAATATTTGTAATTGCGTGAATTAAAATGTGAACTCCATAAATGACTACGAATCTGAAATAAACCTTATACAGTGTTAACCAGAGTTTAAACCTAGTTTTGTGGATTCTATTCTGAAGTGCCGGCGCCCAACGCAATTCCCAGTCGAATACAATACTGAGATACTTGACATTCGGAAACAATGGAACAATGTGGTTTTCGATTTCTAAGTTCAGGTTGGATGGAATATTTCTATTCAGTACCAAGTTGATAGCTTGAGTTTTTGGCGAGTTAATTTTAAGTTTCCAGTATTTTAAATATTCTGTGATTTCATTAAGGAAATATTGAACTCTGTTCACAAGTATTCTCGGGTACCAGGAATATGTAACGATTGAAATGTCATCTGCCAACATCGTGAGCATACAGTTGTATATCGTTAACGTAGATATTAAAGGGGGTAGGCTCTAGGACAGATCCTTGGCGAACGCCGCAGTAACGAGATACTTTGCGGAAGTATTTCGATTGATCGAGACATAAATGAATCTATTGGAAAGATAAAATTTGATTAGTTTGATAAGTGATGTTGCGAGATCTATGCTGTTCAGTCTGTGGATTAGGGCGTTATGCTAGATTGAATCAAATGCTTTTGCGAGGTCTAGGAGAACCATAGCGACTGTTCTGTTCGATGAAGTATACTTTTATTGTTGCCAGATGTGGAAATCTTGTTTCTTTTCCCATCGTTTCGAAATTCCACATCTGATATATTTCTAGAAGGTAATTTCGTTGAACGGCATGTTTCTCCCTGGCAATAATTATTCGAAGGGCCATATTGACCCGCGATTGGTAACGGTTCAGGGTTAACCTCGGCACAGTCATTGAGGGTTGCAGTCGACTCGCGGGACAATATGGCCATAAAATATTTGCAAAACACTCGTACGGTTTTGTCGTGCCAATCCGGAGTACCGTTTCTTGCTCCACAATTTTTGTAGTCTTCGACCTGAAGGAGAGGCTTCCTCCACCTTCGTCGCGAAGAAGTCAGGAGGGCTTTTTAGCCCCTGTCAGAGTGGCCAAGAGGATCTTCTTTCTTTGGGTCGAAGATCAGTCAATGCCGATTTACACCGTCACGCGAAATCGGTGACGCCCACAAAATCACGAGTTTGGGGAATTTAAGTGGAGAAGAAACGGACTTCGGAAAAACAAAAAGAGATGCATTCGAATCTACGGCAGAAGAGAATCGTTCGAATCTTCTGATGGCCTGCATCGACGTGAAATCAGACGTTCAGTTAGAATTGTTTCGACGTACATGCAAATCGTGTGATAATTTTGAATTAGCCATTCAATATTGTTGGCCGATGATACACGACATCCGCGAACCCGATATCGAGAAATGCTAATGCATTTCAAAATATGTAACTTTTTTAGTTATATGCTATAAGTAACAAGAGGTGACGAAACGTTCGTTGTTGCCTTAGTGTAGACATAGCTTAACATTGAAATCCTTTAACGATTTCAGTCTAAAATATAAGTCACGAAATAATTCATTGTATCGTAAAAGTAGCTACTGTAATAGTGTTACGTACAAAATATATGTTTCCTTACTCTTCTATATGTTCGAGTCTCTGCCTATTACAAGAAAACGGCCTAGCACTTCCGTTCTTTTTCCGTTTATCTTAATGGGACCGCGACTCCGAACTCCGAGCAGTTGAGTAACAACCACGACACTGTACCAATCGTGAGAAATTTCCTTATATGGAAATTTCTAACGAATCTCCACTCAGTTTTTGGCCTATATAAACCCCGAGATTTTAGCCGTAACGGGTTCAGAACAGTACTGTCACGTTGACAGTCACATTCGTCAGAGTTGGTTGTTATTTAGTTAGATCGGGCTAAAGTTCCCTTTCGAGTCTACAGTTTAACCTCAGGGAATCCGCGATTTGGCGTAAATTCTATCTGGCAATTTCTACGACCACCTTATAAGTCCTCGTATCGCCAGTGCGTTAATACTGAGCACTAAAATCATACAGTTTACCCGACAACACTACACTATACACTTGTACGTAAAGACTGATTTTAGAATATGGTAAAGTATTCATTGCAATTTGACTAGACTGTTTTCAAACCTATAATTACCTTAAGCGATTCTATTCGAAGTTGACAGATCCCTCATGATACAGCTTTGCCGCACGAGTTGTATGAGTTAATAATGAAACAAGTTACGAGGCTTACTAATATTTCTTGCGGCTCTTTAGTTCCACATAAGACTAGTCCGCATGCCCTTACTTCCAAAGAAAACTGTATCCAATCTAGTGGCTCCTCGATTTATTCGAGTTCGTCTACGAAAGTTGACCTGTACAGTAACTATCTCATTTTACATCAAATTCGTCTGTTTCCTACAGCTACCTATAACACTAGGTTTGTCTGTACATTATTCAACCTCCTTACACCACCCTGATTTTGCATCAGGTTCGTCTGTTTAAACTTGCCAACCTCCTTAACAGCACTTCAATTTAGTTTAGGTTCGTCTGTGAAACTGATCTTAGTCACTCCCTGATTTCGCATCAGGTGTGTTCACAATACTCACACTCCTGCAACTCACTGATCACAAATCAATTTCATCCACAACCACGTCCGTCCTGAGAGGCTCCCTGATTTTACATCAGGTTTGTCTTCGTCTACAATAATCCCAACGGCTCACTGATCTCACATCAGTTTTGCCCGTTATACTAACTAACACTTCAACCATTATATTCTTTGGAAATATATCTATCCTCACCAGCCTCTTGCGCTGCTCGCGTCCCGTCTCGTAACAACCGCTATACTATACACCTAGGTAGTTATCCCAACCCTTTAGTTAAGAATCTGATACAGAGCATAGAATATGTCTGCAAACTGAAAAGATATTACTCCCTAGAATTAAATAACATATTATGTTATACACATTGTTAATAACAGAGTTATTTCCCATAACATTGCAACATGTTAACATAGTTACTCATAATTCAACTAATGTCTGCTTCTTGCCAAGCTACGTTTCAGGGCTCTTATTTAAAAAATCGGACTGTTATAAGACAATTTCGGTTCCAAGAAATCTTAGAAAAAAATCATAAAGGAAAATTTTGAACTATCTAAAAAGCTGTAACGTCTTACTACACGATTTTTTCGCAAGTGCATTGTTGTACTTGCAAAGTGCAATTGTATTTGTTTTAAAATGGAACTCTACAATTTTGTTTGCATAAATTGATTCCTCATGCAGTTTTGCGTATAAAAGGTTACTGGTACTGTACAGTACTATGCACTAGATCAATTATCAGAATTGTTCTATGCACGTAGTACAAGCATATATTCGATAACTAGGTTCAGTTATATTTCCGAAGACTATAACGTCTAATGTACTGCATTGTAATTTTCATACCTGTTGAATACCTATATGTATAAATAAACAGTCAACAGGTTATCAATTCCAAGGTTGATTCTTTGCTTATTTCTCGGAACCGTGAAGATAGTTTTCTCTTTCAATTTCATTAATTGAACTGACATATTTCATATTATGTGCTACAACAATATATAATACGTAGTAAAAATATACCTTTCATCACGTGACTCCACTTGAATTGTATTGAATCCTAATGTTTGAAGATATTGTTTATACTCGGATAACATTAAACTGCACAATTCCCGATGCCAGATTAGCATATCTGTTTGTTCAACTTGGCTTAACCTTCTCTGTTGTGACAGTTCTTGATATGTATTGATAGAAATATTTGAAGGAGATTGCGTTGTTAATGAATGATCTCTTGTTGCAGCCGATTGTAGACGCCAAGATGGTAAAAATAGCAAAGGCGTATGACAAAAGTGTATTAAACGAGAATGCTGCTTGAAAGTATTTAAAGCATTCATTGAAATTGGGATGTTCGGAACAGCATTTCGGTTCTGCCACATACTGTATAATTTATTTAAGTCTTCTAAAATAATAAGATATGCACAACTTATAAATAATTTAAAAAATTGCTTCACGCTCATATCGGTTTCATATTTAAAGAGTGGCAGGGGAATTTAAAAGAAATATAAACTGTTCTATGACATGGTGACCAATCTGCTTCCATTTTGTAGTAATAATGTTTAAAAATTGACCTTTTTGTGGATTACACTAATAAGTAAAGTTTAGTAAAGGATACCCTACTTAATTTTATAGATCTACGTTTTAACTCGCATCATGCTTTTGGAGTATAGGATATTTGCATAATTAATTTATAATGATCGATGTATATAAATACTCGGTGTACAATCTTGAAAAAGTCTATGAGAATCTTAATTCAAGTAATACTGGGGAAGAGGTTCCTCGAGCTTGCTGAGGCCAAAAAGTATCAGATACAGTGAAAGGTATACATATACGATTAATAGCGCCTTTGGTGAGGCAGATGGGAAGCTTTAAGAAACCGTTTTGAGTATACAGGGTGTAACAAAAATGTCGCAGTTCCTTAAAAGGGGTGATTCAGGGGGTGATTTGAAACAACTTTTTCCTTAGCGAAAATGTAAGATGAGGCTTCGTTAACGAGTTATTTACGAAAAACACCGGCCAATGAGAGCGCGAGTTTGCCGCTCGAGCGACTGCGGTAGCGTTGGGTACGCGCGCTAGATGCTACGGTTGTACTCCGAACAAGAAAGTCGTCATACATCGAAGAAAATAGCATTAGTACGAAAACTGAAAGCGACATAATAAATAATACCGAGTCCTTTTTTTGTGTATCACTTGAAGCGAATAATTACTTAAAATCGAGGAAAACTACGTGCAACGTAAAAACACGAATATGTAAATTTCTTATTCGCATAACGTATAAACGAAAAAGCAATACAACGAAAAATAAAGGAAGAAGAGGACAAACTTCACCTGTAGTTTGTAAACCTGTGTCACTGGGTCACTGTACCGATCCTGGTCATCGACCGTCGAAATGGTTTATGCTAGGGCACGCGTTTAGGTAATTTATGGCTTTATTGCTTTGGTTTCGAAGGAGACATGATCTCGGAGTGTCCGAACAAGGAAGGTCTGAGGTGCTTAAACTACGTGGTGGGTACAAGGAGCTTCCTTGGAAAAATTCTACCCTACCATAAATCGTTTCGACGGTCGATGACCAGTATCGGTACAGTGACCCAGTGACACAGATTTACAAACTACAGATGAATTGCATTTAATTCATTAATGATTATTATTTTTTAAATCTAATGCAGACTACTTTCAACGTTTCTATCTTCAACGTTAATTCTCCAAGTCTCCGTTCATTTCTTTTGTTGCATTGCTTTTTCGTTTATACGTTATGCAAATATTTTCATACTAATGCTATTTCCTTCGACGCATGCCGACTTTCTTGTTCGGAGTACAACCGTAGCGCTCAGCGCGTACCCAACGCTACCGCAGTCGCTCGGACGGCAAACTCGCACTCTCATTGGCCGGTGTTTTTCATTAATAACTAGTTAACGAAGCCTCATCTTACATTTTCGCTAAGGAAAAAGTTGTTTCAAATAACCCCCTGAATCACCCCTTTTAAGGAACTGCGACATTTTTGTTACACCCTGTATAGTATGCAATTACACTTAATATGGTTTTTATAGTATACGATAATATAATACGTAATTTCCTTTGATTTTTTATGCATTCTTATCCAGAGCGTTGTTGCGATGTTTTTGTGGTTTTGAGTTACATTCTTGTACAATTTATATACAGGGTGTCCCAGAACTGATGGTATAAGTGAAAACGGGGTGATTCTAGATGAAAAAATAAGAGGAAAACGTAAAATAACGATTTTTGATAACCTATTTCATCTTCGAGAAAATTGATTTTAAATTTTGACCGAGGACAACAGTGAGTGGTCAGACCGAGTGTTCCCCTTATCCCGTATACCCTTCAAGCATCCAAAACTGTACTTCTGTACGCTTGCACCCGATCATAATCCCGACTCAATTTTCTCGAAAACGACGTGTGATATCAAAAAGTTTTATTGTACATTTTCGTCTTATTTTGTCATGTAGAATCACCCCCTTTTCGCTTGTATCATCAGTTCAGGGATACCCTGTACAAATACAAGGGACAGGTATTTAATAACTTATGTACATGATTTGATGAAATTTGATTATTTAGTGACGTATACATATTTGTATTTTTTTTCTTAAAAGCCAAAAATATCAACTAAGGTGTTCTGTAGCAGGCTGTAAGTGTCAAGCAGGAGATGTTGAAATAGCATTCTTTTCCATACTTAAAAGTCCAACTATGTAAGTGCACAATATCTTGTATGTGAATGTTTGTCATGTTTGTCATGTTTGTCATATATGCCTCAACAGTCGTACGTGACAAACGTCTTCGCTCGCTCTGTTAACTGTTAACGGAATTATTTATGTCTTTTAACGGCTTAGTCGTTTGAATTTCTACTTTTGATTTTTTCTTATTTCGGTAAACTCTATCCGCTTATATCATGGATAATATTTGCGAGGGATGTGGTAATAAGGCTGTTAGAGCTGTATGTTGTGCATCTTGCAAGGTTGCAGCTCACCCGATGTGTGTTCACCGGGAAGGTCACCCGTATACAAAAGGTACTATTAGCGGACTGTGCTTTATCCAGTTCGCTATCATCATCCTCACGGGTACTGTCTAATTGAGTAACGAAGTTATCTATATTACAGAAAATAAAAATAGATTCAAAGGACTTGTTCGTTTAAGTCAAGATTTTACAGTCATGCAGCGTTCCACTTTACATAAAGTGAGTTCAGAGTTATCTAGTTTGCACGAAAA
The DNA here is from genome assembly GCF_051401765.1 of Calliopsis andreniformis. Taxonomy (NCBI): domain Eukaryota; kingdom Metazoa; phylum Arthropoda; class Insecta; order Hymenoptera; family Andrenidae; genus Calliopsis; species Calliopsis andreniformis. The sequence continues at coordinate 2,882,177 of NW_027480457.1, forward strand.
AGGTGTTTTAAATTGAACCATAAGGTACATTAACGGTGTTCTAAACATTGACCTCCAAAAAAGTAAGTGAGTACCCTTTGGTTTATTACCAAAATGTTCCAGGTCTCAGATCTAAATTAAATTTATTAAGATCTGCTATTATGTCGACATCTGAAAGATACTCAATTATCATTTTGGTGAAAACTTGGCTATGTGAAAGTATTTCTAATACGGAATATGGGTTGGATGATTATAATATTTATAAACTGAACAGAAATTCTCGAATGAGTGCTCGTAATTTGGAAGGTGGTGTTTTGATTGCTACACATGCGTCACTTTTTAGTCGACCTATTCGAATATCAACTGACTGTCTCCAGCAGGTGTACATGGACGTACGTTATGGATTTAAATCAGTTATTTATAGCTCTGTTTACTTGGCTCTTGCTAGTGAACCTTGTTTATATTTTGCCGGACTGTTATAGATGTGTCATCAGCATTTTCTCCAGTCACTGACCTCATTTTAGTTGATGATTAAAATCTTCCAAACACTGCTTGGTTTAATAAGTCTATAAGTAATCTTCATTTCTCTTCCACTTCATACTGCTCGGTGTGTAGTCAAGCTGATGTTTTTCAATTTTTTAGCTAGTGTTGTAATCCTATTGGCCACTACTGTATACCTACTTGGCATCGCGACACTATTGGACTGCTTAACCTGCTCTAATGGAATGAGCAAGTAATCCACCGCGCTGGGTATCCCTCCTATGTGGTGTTAGGGAAACTTCGAAGAAGCAGCCTGACTGTATATTCTAACGCAGTCGATAAAACCGACAAACCGAGGACAGACTCGACTAGAGTGACGCCAGGCCCGGTCATAAATTAACGGCGGGCCCTTGAGGGGATAGTTTAGACAACGAGGACCGATCGACGGAAAAAAGGCATTCGAGCGGCACCCTCGAGATTGAGCAGACCTCGAGTTTAGCGTGCGAACCGCATAAAATTGTATTCTCGGGAATATTTTGTACAGTTTATCATATTTGTCTTACAATTCAGAAGTGGGATAATTATCACGTGTCCTATACGGATCGGCAAGATCTCTGTGTGCGAAGTGTACGTTCAAACGTTTAGTGAAAATTGTGACGAAATTTGTTAAACTAGTCGTTTGAGTGCACGATGGGTCGTTCGAAAGGAAGCAAGCGAAAACACTCTCGTGCTCGTTCGCGAAGCAGATCAAACGATCGAGTACGGGAATTGTCTCGAGACGACTCGTGTGATCGTAAGCGGGACCGTGCGCGCAAGAACTTGCGGAAACGATCGCGAGATTCGCGGGATGGATCGCCGAGTTCCTGGCGAGGGGTGTCGCATGAACGTTCTCGGGATAGGTCACGACAACGGGAACGATCGCATTACTCAACCGGAAATTCTACGAGTGATTTGCGTGAAACGGTGGAAAGACTGCAGCGGGAATTGCGTAATGTGCGTAGACCCGCGAACGAAGAACATTTGGTGCCGCGATTCGATTCATCCAGAGATAATGCGGACGTAGAAACGTGGGTGCGCGACGTAGACCGAATCGCTCGTCGCTATTGGTGGACCGACGATGATGTAATTTGCAACATCGCGCGACAATTAAAAGGACATGCTCGTCGTTTTTTTGATGATGAACAAAGAAACGATCATACATGGAGCTCACTGAAGAGGGCCTTTATCAAGCAATTCAAAAAACCGGTGCCTTTTGCCAAATTGCTGAGGGAGGCTGCGCTTTACAGCGCTGAGCCAGGTCAAAAGCTGGGTGACTACTGTTTTGAGAAGCTAGCCAAGTTACGAGCCTTAAAATTGGAAATACCGGACGCCTACTTGGAGGATGGGATTATTGGTGGCATCGGCGACGAATCAATTGAACGCACTATACGTTCTAACAAGTACCGTGACGTACACGAGTTGTATGCAGCAATGACGGAGATGGGAACAATGCCGGTGGTGCAGAAGGTGGATAAGATGGTAGTGACTCAGCCTGGAAAACGACAGCAACGGCTGCCAGTGCCGGGACCATCAGGTGTGAAACCGAACAAGATCGGAGGACCGACATTGCATCCGGAGAAGACACGACGCGCACCGCTGGTGTGTTACAATTGCGGACGGGAAGGCCACATCGTGCGACTATGCCAACAGCCAAAGACTACCTGCGCCACGTGCAACGGCAAGGGACACCTCGATAAGCTTTGCCTGCGCATGAAAGATGTTAGCAATGTGTTGCAGGTGAGTCAAATAAAGAATCGCTATGTAATGGACGCTGAGGTAAACGGCCAAAAGGTCGAATGTTTACTGGACACTGGGTGTTCGAATACGATAATACAACGGATTACGGCGATTCGATTGGGTGTTGAAATGGTTGAGGGATCGCGGGTACAATTGCGTGGATTCTCTGGGATGGGAATAAATGCCAATTGGAGGGCGAAAATGACGATCAAAATCGGGGAGGTGATTGCAAATGTCGCTGCCATTGCCGTTGACGCCGAAGGAATGCGGTACGAGTTGATTGTAGGACAGGATTTTATAGATCAGGATCACGTCGTGCTAATTAAACAGCGAGATCAATTGATAATTAAAAGTTTGCCTGCTACCGACGGTATGGAACCACATAGGGTGAATACCTGTGCAGTGGAAGCGACGTTTGATATTAGTAAGATAAACATAGGTAACGTAACTGAGAAAGATCGGGTTCTTTGTAAAAACCTGTTAGAGTTGTATGCAGATCGAATCACCACGACAATGAGTACATTGGGTAAAACAAACCTTGTGAAGATGAAGATTAAATGTACTACCGATGTACCAATTGTGTACCATCCATATCGCATGGCAGAAGCGGAGCGGGCTGTGGTGCGAAAAATGGTACAAGAATTGCTTGAAAATGGGATAATCCGGGAGTCGGTGTCGCCTTACGCGAGTCCGATAATGTTGGTAAAAAAGAAAACGGGCGATTACAGACTCTGTGTAGATTATAGAAGACTGAACTCCGTAACCGTAAAGGATAAATATCCTCTGCCACTGATTGAGGATCAAATTGACCGGCTTGGGGGCTACAGGTATTTTACAACAATAGATCTTGCTTCAGGTTATTACCAAGTAGCGATGAGCGAGGAATCCATTGAAAAGACCGCTTTCGTTACCCCTGACGGTCATTATGAATTTCTCCGTATGCCGTTCGGTTTGACAAACGCGCCGGCTGTGTTTCAACGCCTCGTAAACACGATGCTGGGATCACTCAGGAATATTATAGTCTACCCGTATATTGATGACTTCATTATTCCGTCAAATACAATTACACAGGGATTAGAGCATCTCCGGCTTGTACTGGATCGATTACGTGAAGCAAATCTAACCGTCAAGTTAAGCAAATGTTCGTTCTTGAAAACCGAAATAAACTATTTAGGCAGAGAAATAAGCGCAGCGGGCGTCAAACCAGGTCGGCAAAAGGTAATTGCAGTACTTGATATGCCCCATCCCAAAACGGTCAAAGAAGTACGACAGTTCTTGGGATTGTCAGGATATTTCCGTCGTTCCATTAGAGGATACGCGACTTTAGTGTTGCCGCTAACCGCTCTTACTAAAAAGGATACGCCTTGGATGTGGGGTGAGGCGCAAGAAGAAGCAGTAAGGAGGGTCAAGGAGGCACTTACTACGTATCCGGTCCTGACGATTTTCAATAGTGAACGACGCACCGAACTACATACAGACGCCAGTTCCCTGGGGGTAGGTGCCATTTTGTTTCAATATGCAGAAAACGGGACTCGTCACGTGGTAGTATACTACAGCAAACAAACGACGATCGACCAGCAAAAATACCATTCGTACGAGTTGGAAACTATGGCGGTGGTGTTTGCATTGAGGCATTTTAGAGTTTATTTGTTGGGATTACATTTTACTATTTTGACGGACTGTAACGCTTTGCGTACGACGCTTACGAAAAAGGATTTGATTCCACGAATTGGGAGGTGGTGGCTTGAGGTGCAGGACTTCTCGTTTGATGTCGAGTATCGGCCGGGCACAGCAATGCAACATGTTGATGCACTGAGTCGAAATCCAACTAAAGATATCGATATTTATCCCGTGGATTTGACTGAAGCTGATTGGATTGTGACGGCACAGTTGCAAGACGAGCAGCTGAGCCGGATACGGAAAATTTTGTTAGATAACATACGTACCAAGGAAACGAAACAGTATTTCGATAACTATGTGCTGAAGAAAGGAAAGGTATGTCGACGATTGGAAAACGGACGCACACCGTGGGCCGTGCCACGAGCAGCGCGTTTCCAGATATGTCGTCTGTGTCATGACGATGCTGCACATCTGGGTCTGGAAAAAACGCTAAAACGGATACGAGACAATTATTGGTTCGCGGAGATGAATTCATTTGTTAAGAAATATGTTAACGCGTGTTTGAATTGCTTGTATTATAAACAACTGGGACGACGTAAGCAAGGAAAGCTGCATTCAATCGAGAAAACACCACTGCCTTTCCACACATTACACATTGACCACATGGGCCCGTTCGAAAAAAGTCGAAAAGGTAATCGATATCTGCTGGCGATCGTGGATGGCTTTACGAAGTTTACTATAGTAGAATCAGTGAAAGACACAAAATCTAAGCGGGCAGTGAAAAGTCTATTGGATGTTATACACCTATTTGGAGTACCTCACCGGATAATAAGTGATAGAGGCACAGCGTTCACGGCGCGAACTTTTCGTTTCTTTTGTACGACGTACGGAATCCGTCACGTCTTGAACGCAGTGGCAACTCCTCGAGCTAATGGACAGTGTGAGAGGTACAATCGCACTATCGTGGCATCCTTAGCTGCTATGACTGCAGGAAAAGATCCGGAACGTTGGGATGAGAACGTTAAGCAAATACAGAGTGCATTGAACACCACTCAGAACAAGGGTATCGGAACGACTCCGATGGAGGCCTTAATTGGATGTAAGACGAAACACCCAGCTGAGGCATGGATACTACAGGAGGTGCAAGACGAGATGGAACGACTGGATCTAGGCGAATTACGTGAAAAGATTTCCTCGTACATAACGGAGGATCAGAGAAAGCAAAAGGAGCAGTATGATAAGCAGCGGCGAGACGCAAGACGATATCATAAGGACGATGTTGTTATGGTGGAGATCACTGCTGAGAGAGTGACAGGAGACAGTAGAAAATTACACGCTAAATTTAAAGGACCTTTCCGAGTGACCACGGTTCTTGGAAATGATAGGTATGAAGTGGAAGATTTGAGAGAGGGAGGACGTCGGGCAAAGACGGTAGTGGCAGCCGAATGTTTGAAACCTTGGGTTGCAATGGTAGAATAGAGGAGACGAGGCGCACATTATAACGAGGATAAACCGCTATAATCGTGATTACAACAAGGGTCATCCGTTGTGCTAGTGATTAGAACGAGGGTAAACCGTTTTACTAGTGATTGTAACGAGGGTAAACCGTTATAATTGTGATTACAACAAGGGTAATCCGTTGTACTAGTGATTATGACGAGGGTAAACCGTTATAAATGTGATTACGACGAGGGTAATCCGTTGTATTAATGACTAAACCGAGAGTAAAACGTAGTATTGGTGATCATAACGAGGGGAATCCGTTAAACCGAAACGAACAGAGATTTTTAAATTGTGCTGAAATTGTGAGCAATCCGAGAATCAGAGAAAGTGTTTTCGTGACACATCGGTCACATCGGGGACTTGAATAAAATTGTATGTTGGAATTGAATGCTGATAGGAATACGTTTTTCATGTTCTAGAAAACAGCGTGATGAAAATACTCGAGGACGAGCACAATTGCAGGTTGGCCGAATGTTAGGGAAACTTCGAAGAAGCAGCCTGACTGTATATTCTAACGCAGTCGATAAGACCGACAAACCGAGGACAGACTCGACTAGAGTGACGCCAGGCCCGGTCATAAATTAACGGCGGGCCCTTGAGGAGATAGTTTAGACAACGAGGACCGATCGACGGAAAAAAGGCATTCGAGCGGCACCCTCGAGATTGAGCAGACCTCGAGTTTAGCGTGCGAACCGCATAAAATTGTATTCTCGGGAATATTTTGTACAGTTTATCATATTTGTCTTACAGTGGTACCGAATACCCTTCCCATAACGCAGATCTTCCCAAGTAGGGGAAAACCACTCCTGAAACATATCTTTCGGTTCTCCTTCCAACGCTACACCCCAGCATATTTCCCAACAGCGTTACTGTCTCCTCGGAAAGAGGGTAGTAGGAACCGTCCTACCTTAGATGAAGACGCAGCATTGGAAGAAGAACCGAAACATATGTTTCAGAAGTGGTTTTCCCCTACTTGGGAAGGCCTGCCATAAGGTGTGGTCGTGACTGCGCTTTTACGCGACGGTCACCCGGACATCAGTACATACTATGGAGAAGAAAATCTTGAAAAATGATGTTAAAAGTTACACTTTTTATAACTGTATTATGAGATCTCAGCAACAAATGCACTAATTTTGATGACACTATACTTAATCGAAAAATCGTACCAACATTATATTGCGATAATACCATTGAATTTTAAATCTGAGCTACGGAACCAGTGATATACACAATTAAAGTTTTTCACACGCAAAATTCCAAACAATGTACACAATATAATTGTTAGAACACTGAGACGAACATTTAGATATATGGAGCTGTTATTGTAAAAGGAAAGCAGGTCAGACGCTATGTCATAGAACATTTCTGTGAAATGTCATTTTATCTCCTATTTTAATTCCTCTATCACTAGTTAAAATATGAGAAAATGTACTATTTACATTCTTTAGGTACATATACTATGTAAACACCGATTCCACTTGTTCTATATTTACCTTTCATTTTCTTCTCA